>NC_074682.1:51665784-51982034 GCF_029448725.1 Salvelinus fontinalis
TTGTGGGGAAACTATGCATGGTCAAAACAAACTGTGAAAATTAACTAAGAAAATATATATTCATTTTGTGATAATTGAACAAATGACAAAACCTGTTCCTTTAAATGATAGCAGTGCTCGTTTAATTGACACCCCTTATCCTTTAACCGATAGCACTGTCCCTTTAAATCAGGGGTGGGAAACTTTTGGCTCAAGGGCCACACTGAGATTTCAAAATTCAACGGAGGGCCACATAGATTTTTTTTTAGCAATTTGTTTGTCAAAAAAAATGTGTGGCCCAGAAAAATGGCAGTTATTTTAAAATATATAGGCCCATTATAATTTGTATAAATACATAGGTCCATTGTAATTTATATAAATATAACGTTTCATTATAATTTATATAAATATATAGGTCCATTATAATTTATGTAACTATATATAGGTCCATTATAATTTATATAAATATATAGGTCCATTATAATTTATATAAATATATAGTTTCACTATAATTTATATAAATATATAGGTCCATTATAATTTATGTAACTATATATAAGTCCATTATAATTTATGTAACCATATATAGGTCCATTATAATTTATATAAATATATAGGTCCATTGTAATTTATGTAACTATATACAGTATATCACAAAAGTGAGTACACCCCTCACATTTTTGTAAATATTTGAGTATATCTTTTCATGTGACAACACTGAAGAAATGACACTTTGCTACAATGTAAAGTAGTGAGTGTACAGCTTGTATAACAGTGTAAATTTGCTGTCCCCTCAAAATAACTCAACACACAGCCATTAATGTCTAAACTGCTGGCAACAAAAGTGAGTACACCCCTAAGTGAAAATGTCCAAATTGGGCCCAATTAGCCATTTTCCCTCCCCGGTGTCATGTGACTCGTTAGTGTTACAAGGTCTCAGGTGTGAATGGGGAGCAGGTATGTTAAATTTGGTTTCATCGCTCTCACACTCCCTCATACTGACTGGTCACTGGAAGTTCAACATGGCACCTCATGGCAAAGAACTCTCTGAGGATCTGAAAAAAATAATTGTTGCTCTACATAAAGATGGCCTGGGCTATAAGAAGATTGCCAAGACCCTGAAACTGAGCTGCAGCACGGTGGCCAAGACCATACAGCGGTTTAACTGGACAGGTTCCACTCAGAACAGGCCTCGCCATGGTCGACCAAAGAAGTTGAGTGCACGTGCTCAGCGTCATATCCAGAGGTTGTCTTTGGGGAATAGACGTATGAGTGCTGCCAGCATTGCTGCAGAGGTTGAAGGGGTGGGGGGTCAGCCTGTCAGTGCTCAGACCATACGCCGTACACTGCATCAAATTGGTCTGCATGGCTGTCGTCCCAGAAGGAAGCCTCTTCTAAAGATGATGCAAAGAAATCCCGCAAACAGTTTGCTGAAGACAAACAGACAAAGGACATAGATTACTGGAACCATGTCCTGTGGTCTGATGAGACCAAGATAAACTTATTTGGTTCAGATGGTGTCAAGCGTGTGTGGCGGCAACCAGGTGAGGAGTACAAAGACAAGTGTGTCTTGCCTACAGTCAAGCATGGTGGTGGGAGTGTCATGGTCTGGGGCTGCATGAGTGCTGCCGGCACTGGGGAGCTACAGTTCATTGAGGGAACCATGAATGCCAACATGTACTGTGACATACTGAAGCAGAGCATGATCCCCTCCCTTCGGAGACTGGGCCGCAGGGCAGTATTCCAACATGATAACGACCCCAAACACACCTCCAAGACGACCACTGCCTTGCTAAAGAAGCTGAGGGTAAAGGTGAAGGACTGGCCAAGCATGTCTCCAGACCTAAACCCTATTGAGCATCTGTGAGGCATCCTCAAATGGAAGGTGGAGGAGTGCAAGGTCTCTAACATCCACCAGCTCCGTGATGTTGTCATGGAGGAGTGGAAGAGGACTCCAGTGGCAACCTGTGAAGCTCTGGTGAACTCCATGCCCAAGAGGGTTAAGGCAGTGCTGGAAAATGATGGTGGCCACACAAAATATTGACACTTTGGGCCCAATTTCGACATTTTCACTTAGGGGTGTACTCACTTTTGTTGCCAGCAGTTTAGACATTAATGGCTGTGTGTTGAGTTATTTTGAGGGGACAGCAAATTTACACTGTTATACAAGCTGTACACTCACTACTTTACATTGTAGCAAAGTGTCATTTCTTCAGTGTTGTCACATGAAAAGATATACTCAAATATTTACAAAAATGTGAGGGGTGTACTCACTTTTGTGATATACTGTATAGGTCCATTATAAATTTTATAAATATATAGTTCCATTATAATTTATATAAATATATAGTTCCATTATGATTTATTCAAATATATAGCTCCATTATAATTTATTTAAATATATAAGTCCATTATAATTTATATACATATATAAGTCCATTATAATTTATATAAATATATAGTTCCGTTATGATTTATTTAAATATACAGGCCCATTATAATGTATATAAATATACAGGCCCATTATAATTTATATAAATGTATAGGTCCATTATGATTTTTTTTAAATATACAGGCCCATTATAATTTGTATAAATACTTAGGTCCATTGTAATTTATATAAATATATAGTTTCATTATATTTTTTATATAAATATATAGGTCCATTGTAATGTATGTAACTATATATAAGTCCATTATAATTTATGTAACCATATATAGGTCCATTATAATTTATATAAATATATAGGTCCATTGTAATTTATGTAACTATATATAGGTCCATTATAAATTTTATAAATATATAGTTCCATTATAATTTATATAAATATATAGGTCCATTATAATTTATATAAATATATAGGTCCATTATAATTTATATAAATATATAGGTCCATTATAATTTATATAAATATATCGGTCCATTATGATTTATTTAAATATATAGTTCCATTATAATTTATATAAATGATGGAACTATATGTTCCATAATAATTTTTACATGCTTTCTGTCTGGTTTTTAGACGTTCAACTGTGGCCTGGAGTGTTTATTGTTTTACCCAAAAGAATAATTGACTCAAACCACCTGCGGGCTGTAGTTTTCTCACTCCTGCCTTTCACGATAACCCTGCTCCTTTAATTCATATCACTGTACTATCATTAACTGTTCTGTAACTGTTTTGTGTCACAGGCTACAATGCATGTAGACCACAACCTGAGTGACAAAACCGATTCTGTGGAAATGTCAATAACCCAAACACAAGAACCAAGCATGCCTACTTTTGTGTCATTTTTACAAAGATGTTTTATTTGTGATGTATTTTTGTTGATTTGTTTACCTGTTGTTCTTTATGTCAATAATGATTAAAACAAAGATTATATCATAGATTTGGAAACCAATACATTAAATATTAAATTAACTTTAAAACCAAGTTTAGGAAAGAAAATATATAAAAAATGAAACAAACGTGGCTCTGTGTTGTGAAGAGAAATGCTTCTACCTTTTATTGCTACGGTGAAAGGTGAAAGGTGAAAAGTCAGGAAAGAAAAGGAAATAAAAAGTACAGGATGACATAATAAACCCATACAGTTACTGATTATTGTGGTTGGCAATGTTTCCCATTCCTACTCTATCTACCATGCTTAAAAACGATCTGAAAATATTGCAAAACTATTTTACACATACAAAATAGTACATGATATGAACTTTCCACTTCCTCACAAATTTTTGCCTTTTCTCTCCAACAAATAAAACAAAAATAAAATGGCGGCTCACCATCATCCACCTCTCCACTGTCTCTCCTTGTGTGTTCTGACCGCATCCCACCCCTCGATATGCATTTAGCCCAAACACACAGACCAAGGCAGAGTGCATACAGGACACAGGATCAAGATTTGGTATTGCTTCTATATCTGGGAACATAATAGCAACAGAAAAGGTTTTAATCATACTTTCAGGGTACAGAAAAAAGACCTTCCCAGATGCACACTTTTCTCTGGAGCAATATGGGGATGAATAACAATCAAACCCCCCCCCCCAAAAATAAAATAAAAAAAGCGACTTCAGTCTGTTACTTGTTTTTTCTTTTATTTCCAATTTACATGAATCAAAACTGTAACAAAACAAAATCATGATCATCATATTTAATAATAATAATAATAGTAATGCTATCATTATTAACAATAGTACTAT
The DNA here is from genome assembly GCF_029448725.1 of Salvelinus fontinalis. Classification (NCBI taxonomy): domain Eukaryota; kingdom Metazoa; phylum Chordata; class Actinopteri; order Salmoniformes; family Salmonidae; genus Salvelinus; species Salvelinus fontinalis. The sequence goes on from NC_074682.1 coordinate 51,669,956, forward strand.
TATTATTATTAATAATACAAAATATACACACCCTCAAAAATAAAAGCACCCTCTGCCCTGGTCGTAGGTGGTTTTCCTCTGTGTGTAAAGGAGGTCTGGATTGTCTAGTAGTGATATCACTGTGAGAAAGAACTCACTCAAGTCTAACAGCCCTGCCCATTTCCTGTTCCTAGGGGGGCATGGCCTGTTCCTACGGGGCGTGGCCAGGGCCAAGGTACTTCCTGCCAGGGTAGAGGGTATTTCCTGTGTGAGGGGACAGTGGGGGCATATGGGACAAAGTGGAGTGGGATAGGTCAAGGGTTAAAGGCACCTTATGGTGGTCTTCTCACAACATGGGGTCTCATGCACCAAAGATATGATCACCCAAGCAGGATTTGTAAACTTGGATAACTTTGCTTAGTTGTTTCTTTCTTTTTTAGCGTGAGGTAGCTTATAATATAATTAAAACAAAACAAAAAAAGTTTAGATCTGAGATTGAAATCCCGAATTGAACATGTCTCTTACAAAAATGATAGACATGGTTTATTGGGCAGCCAATGAGGGGGGTTTAGGTCGGGGGGAAGGGGCAGCGACATTTACCACTCTGAAAACAAATCTCAGCGTGAAATGTACTCTCTGAAAACTGTAGATATATGTATACACACAGATATACATATATACACATTATAAACATGTCACTAATACATCAGTATCTGGTTGTTAAAGAATACAGACTGGTTTTACAGCAATAGCACCATTTCACTATATTATAATACACAGTAACTTCCTGATACACACTGGGGCAGAGGTTGGAACTAGGAACACCTGCACCTATCACACTGCTCCATTTTTGGTTTGGATTTGAAATAATGTTTGGGGTGAGAAGGTATGGAATAGGAGAAAGAAAAGAGGAGATTGGGGAGGTGAGGAACTGATAGATTATGTATGTTGTTGTGCGTGGGGCCTTTTTACAGGGTAACACACTCAGTCCTAACACACCTGGGACCTACACCTGAACAATAAATAAATAACACCAACTCGGCTTTCTTTCTGTCATGCTCTGACATGCTCCCCTTTTCTCTCCTTCTCCTCTTCCTTTGTTCCTTCTTGTTAGTGGGGAGGTGCTCCCAGGCTGGGGGGTGGAGTGGATGGGGGAATGGAGGGAGGGGTTGACGGAGGGAGACTGGAAGTCGATGAAATCACAGATGAATATTGCCGGTGCCATTCAGTGCAGATATCCTAGTTGGAAAAATCACTTTTAACTTAAAAAAAAAAAAGTGACTTGATCTTTCTCTTTTCTCTCTTTCATTCATTTTGCTAGAAGTGTGTGTTCCTCTCTCTCTCTGTCTCTCTCTCTCTCCCTCTCTCATCTTTTATGGGTTTTTTTCTCAGCTTTTCCTTTTTCATTCCTTTGTCTTTACAAGAAGCAGACTGCACCAACGTCGACTCCAAACTCTTGGTCCGCTCCTCCAATATCCATGGGAGCAATGTCCACGATGGGCAGCCGGCTGGTCTTCTGGGATCTGTAGTCAATCACTGTCTTGCCCCATGCTCCAGTGTGTTTCTGGGGACAGAGAGGCAGAGATGATATTGTTAGAGGACAGAGATGATATTGTTAGAGGACAGAGATGATATTGATAGAGGACAGAGATGATGTTGTTAGAGGACAGAGATGATATTGTTAGAGGACAGAGATGATATTGATAGAGGACAGAGATGATATTGTTAGAGGACAGAGATGATATTGTTAGAGGACAGAGATGATATTGATAGAGGACAGAGATGATATTGTTAGAGGACAGAGATGATATTGTTAGAGGACAGAGGTGATATTGTTAGAGGACAGAGATGATATTATTAGAGGACATGGCTGATATTGTTAGAGGACAGAGATGATATTGTTAGAGGACAGAGATGATATTGTTAGAGGACCGAGATGATATTGTTAGAGGACAGAGATGATATTGTTAGAGGACAGGGCTGATATTGTTAGAGGACAGGGCTGATATTGTTAGAGGACAGAGATGATATTGTTAGAGGACAGAGATGATATTGTTAGAGGACAGAGATGATATTGTTAGAGGACATGGCTGATATTGTTAGAGGACAGAGATGATATTGTTAGAGGACAGAGATGATATTGTTAGAGGACAGAGATGATATTGTTAGAGGACAGGGCTGATATTGTTAGAGGACAGAGATGATATTGATAGAGGACAGAGATGATATTGTTAGAGGACATGGCTGATATTGTTAGAGGACAGAGATGATATTGTTAGAGGACAGAGATGATATTGTTAGAGGACAGAGATGATATTGTTAGAGGACAGGGCTGATATTGTTAGAGGACAGGGCTGATATTGTTAGAGGACAGAGATGATATTGTTAGAGGACAGGGCTGATATTGTTAGAGGACAGAGATGATATTGTTAGAGGACAGAGATGATATTGTTAGAGGACAGAGATGATATTGTTAGAGGACAGAGATGATATTGTTAGAGGACAGGGCTGATATTGTTAGAGGACAGAGATGATATTGATAGAGGACAGAGATGATATTGTTAGAGGACAGAGATGATATTGTTAGAGGACAGAGATGATATTGTTAGAGGACAGAGATGATATTGTTAGAGGACAGAGATGATATTGTTAGAGGACAGAGATGATATTGTTAGAGGACAGAGGTGATATTGTTAGAGGACAGAGATGATATTGTTAGAGGACAGAGATGATATTGTTAGAGGACAGAAGTGATATTGTTAGAGGACAGAGATGATATTGTTAGAGGACAGAGATGATATTGTTAGAGGACAGAGGTGATATTGTTAGAGGACAGAGATGATATTGTTAGAGGACATGGCTGATATTGTTAGAGGACAGAGATGATATTGATAGAGGACAGAGATGATATTGTTAGAGGACAGAGATGATATTGTTAGAGGACAGAGATGATATTGATAGAGGACAGAGATGATATTGTTACAGGACAGCAGACACTGAATGGACGTGTTTGTGACTGTATGGGTCTGCCACACCAAATTTACAGCATTCACTGCCTCAAGAATTAACCCCACGAGACTGCAATGTTGAAGGAGTTTGTGTGTATGTGTGTGTGTATGTACGTGTGTGTGTGTGTATATGTATGTGTGTATGTACGTGTGTGTGTGTGTGTGTGTGTGTGTGTGTGTGTGTATCTATGTATGTGTGTATGGTGTGTGTGTGTGTGTGTGTTTTTGTCCTCTCACCGTGCAGCCGTCCTGCATGACGGTGTACGTGAAGCGGCTGTTTCCCTCGGCCCTGATCTCCACATCGTTGGAGCCTTGGAGCAGCACGGCCTTCTTCAGGTTGCCCGTGGCCCCGTCCATGTAAGCCACACTGTTCTTGCAGTGGTAGGTGAGGTTCTGGCTAGCCTCGGTGGATAGCAGCCGCAGGAAGGTCATCTGGATGCTGGCCGTGTTGGCAGCCAGGCTGTCATCGCCATAGCTGAACTGTAGAGGGCAGCGGAGAGAGAGGAGGGGAGACAGGAAGGTTAAATCCAGTACAATGATGTAGAATTATAACATGTCTATAGTTAAAACTAGTGAGAGAGGAGGGGGAGACAGGGAGGTTAGGATCAATGTGATAATTATATACTGTATGATGTCTGGTTAAAACTACAACCAAAAATGTAGCAAACTTCTTCTGACTGGTGGCATCAATTGAGAATTAAAAAAGGCAGATATGTGTAAGATTCAACCCTTTAAATTCACTGCCAGTTTTTTAAAAACTTGCCTAAGGGCAGAGATTGAATCTGAGACTAAAGAGGGAATTTGTATTTTGTATTCATTATGATCAAAATCATATAATGAGGATAGAAGAGGGATTGAATGGTGACTCACGTGGAATCCTCCGTTCATGGTCTCCCCGAACCAGACGTGTTTGGCAGCCTTGCTCTTGCTGGACCACCAGTTCTTCTTGGGGATGCTGGCGGGCTTGGGGTAGACGCAGGACTCTCCAGTCTCCATGTTACAGTAGACCTTGATGGCATCTATGGTGCAGCCCTGGTTAGGGTCGATCCAGTACTCTCCTGCAGACAGACGGAGGAGACAGGTCACATTCAATCCGTAATACTTCCTATGTAACTATAATATACCTGGTCATATTTATTTTGTCTTTTGAACACTATAGAACCTTCCAGATTTCCTCATGAGCACAGAGTTTTTCCCGATCTATTCAGTAAGGGTAGGAGTTTAACCCCACCACATCACCTGACCATACCAGGAGAAACTTTAGGACCCCAAGTTTTTCCTGGTCAAGTCATGTTGGTCTATAAAACTCTTGTCCCCTAACAAAGAGGCAATATTCGCTCCTATCCCGTCACTCACCACTCTTCCAGTCAGGGTGGCACAGCTTCAGGTCTCTGCAAGTACGTGCAGGGTTCTTCTTGGAGCCCTCGGGGGAGCGGATGTTTTCGATCTGGTTGTTGAGAGACTTGAGCGTGGCGTCCACCTCGGCGTCGTGCGTCCTCAGGTTTCCGGAGGCCTGGTCGGCCCTCATGTACCTCAGGGGATCGGGGGATTTCTCAGGCTGAGACAGGCCAGCGAAGGCAGACATGTCGATACCAGGGCCGGGAGGACCAGGCGGACCAGGGGGTCCGGAGTTTCCAGGGGGACCCTGCGATACACAGATAGAAAGATAGAATACTTAAATTGATTGAAGATATTGGAAAAAGAAGATGCTAGACTACGAGGTACAGGTGATGTATTGCTACCAGCGCAGTGACATAGGTATTACAGAGGAGGAAAAACACAGAGCAAAGAGGAGTTCAAGTACAGGTAACATCAAGTGTTCATTTGGCTGGCTGCCATCTCTAATGGCACCCTGCTCCCCAGGGCATTACTTTGACCAGAGCAAAGGGAGCACACTGTATTGGAAATAGGGTGTCATTTAAGATTGGCACCAAGTCACCCACTACTCTGTGAACTTTTGATGATCCTTAAGATATAGTAAATTGGGAGATGAGAACGATACTCACAGAGGGACCAGTCTCTCCAGAGCGACCACGGGGTCCGGGAGGTCCGATGGGGCCGGGCATACCGTTGGATCCATCCTTTCCAGAGGGACCAACTGGTCCGGGGGGTCCCTAAACAGAACACGCGCAAGGATTCAGATTTACTCTTACTGTACACTACAGCTCTGCCTGCCATGCTCTTTGGTTGACAATGAATAAGACAGGTACCTCTCAAAGCCCTGTGTTAAACGTTTTACTGCTTTTGTCTACACTCACTCTTGATCCACTTGGTCCGGCAGGTCCAGATGCACCCTGGTCTCCAGCTTGACCCTGTGGTGAGACACAGGTCAGACAATGTCTAGGATATACACAACTTCAGATAAAGGGTACAATGACATTTTTAGTGTATAGAGAGAATTTGAGGTACTGGAAGATTAGTTGTGCAGGAAGATTAGGGGGTAATGGAAGATTAGGGGTGCAGGAAGATTAGGGGGTACAGGGAGATTAGGGGGTAATGGAAGATTAGTGGTACATGCAGATTAGGGGGTACAGGAAGATTAGGGGTACAGGGAGATTAGGGGGTGCAGGAAGATTAGGGTACAGGAAGATTAGGGGGTAATGGAAGATTAGGGGTACAGTAAGATTAGGGGGTACAGGAAAATTAGGGTACAGGAAGATTAGGGGGTACAGGAAGATTAGGGGGTAATGGAAGATTAGGGGTACAGGAAAATTAGGGGTAATGGAAGATTAGGGGTACAGTAAGATTAGGGGGTACAGGAAGATTAGGGGGTACAGGAAGATTAGGGGTGCAGGAAGATTAGGGGGTACAGGAAGATTAGGGGTACAGGAAGATTAGGGGGTGCAGGAAGGTTAGGGGGTGCAGGAAGATTAGGGGTACTGGAAGATTAGGGGTACAGGAAGATTAGGGGTACAGGAAGATTAGGGGGTAATGGAAGATTAGGGGTGCAGGAAGATCAGGGGTACTGGAAGATTAGGGGTGCAGGAAGATCAGGGGTACTGGAAGATTAGGGGTGCAGGGAGATTAGGGGATAATGGAAGATTAGGGGTACAGGGAGATTAGGGGCTAATGAAAGATTAGGGGTACAGAAAGATTAGGGGTACAGGCAGATTAGGGGGTGCAGGAAGATTATGGGTACTGGAAGATTAGGTGTGCAGGAAGATTAGGGGTATAGGACGATTAGGGGGTACAGGAAGATTATGGGTACAGGTAGATTAGGGGGTAATGGAAGATTAGGGGTACAGGAAAATTAGGGGTACAGGCAGATTAGGGGGTAATGGAAGATTAGGGGTACAGTAAGATTAGGGGGTACAGGAAGATTAGGGTGCAGGAAGATTAGGGGGTACAGGAAGATTAGGGGTACAGGAAGATTAGGGGGTGCAGGAAGATTAGGGGTACTGGAAGATTAGGGGTGCAGGAAGATCAGGGGTACTGGAAGATTAGGGGTGCAGGGAGATTAGGGGGTAATGGAAGATTAGGGGTACAGGGAGATTAGGGTCTAATGGAAGATTAGGGGTAAAGGAAGATTAGGGGTACAGGCAGATTAGGGGGTGCAGGAAGATTAGGGGTACTGGAAGATTAGGGGTGCAGGAAGATTAGGGGTGCAGGAAGATTAGGTGGTGCAGGAAGATTAGGGGTACAGGGAGATTAGGGGGTAATGGAAGATTAGGGGTACAGGGAGATTAGGGGGTAATGGAAGATTAGGGGTACAGGAAGATTAGTGGTACAGGCAGATTAGGGGATACAGGAAGATTAGGGGTACAGGGAGATTAGGGGGTAATGGAAGATTAGGGGTACAGGAAGATTAGGGGGTGCAGGAAGATTAGGGGCGCAGGAAGATTAAGGGTGCAGGAAGATTAGGGGGTACAGGAAGAGTAGGCATACAGGGAGATTAGGGTGTACAGCAAGATTAGGGGTACAGGGAGATTTGGGGGGGGGGGGGGGTACTTACGGGAGGTCCGGGCAGACCCTGCAGACCAGTGAATCCTCTGTGTCCCTTCTGTCCTCTCTCACCACCCTCTCCAGCCTCACCCTTGTCTCCACGGGGTCCTTGGGGTCCAGCCATTCCTCTGGCTCCAGCAGGCCCGGCAGGTCCAGCTGGTCCTTGAGCTCCCTAGAGAACAGCCAAGAGACGGACACAGGGTTAGAACGGGTTGCCATACAGTAGTATCTGAGTGAACTCAATTACATGTCCGTTATATCAAAGAAAGTATACATACATTAATATGCAAGTGGACATATCCAGTATATCCTGGAAATAGAAATGGACTGAAAAACTCAACTTCATGTCCTGGTGTCCTGTATTATAGGGGTTCTACGGGGTGTAAACGGTGGTGCCATGGGGATGTTGAGGGGTGTTATAGGGGTTCTACGGGGTGTAAACAGGGGTTCCATGGGGATGTTGAGGGGTGTTATAGGGGTTCTACGGGGTGTAAACAGGGGTTCCATGGGGATGTTGAGGGGTGTTATAGGGGTTCTACGGGGTGTAAACGGTGGTGCCATGGGGATGTTGAGGGGTGTTATAGGGGTTCTACGGGGTGTAAACAGGGGTTCCATGGGGCTGTTGAGGGGTGTTATAGGGGTTCTACGGGGTGTAAACAGGGGTTCCATGGGGATGCCACCCGCCTCCCGGGTGGCGCAGTGGTCTAGGGCACTGCATCGCAGTGCTATCTGCGCCACCAGAGTCTCTGGGTTCGCGCCCAGGCTGGGCTGGTTTCGCGCCCAGGCTCTGTCGCAGCCGGCCGCAACCGGGAGGTCCGTGGGGCGACGCACAATTGGCATAGCGTCGTCCGGGTTAGGGAGGGTTTGGCCGGTAGGGATATCCTTGTCTCAGTATGTAAAAATGTAATAAAATGTATGCACTCTACTGTAAGTCGCTCTGGATAAGAGTGTCTGCTAAATGACTAAAATGTAAATGTAAAAATGATGTTGAGGTGTGTTATAGGGGTTCTACGGGGTGTAAACAGGGGTTCCATGGGGATGTTGAGGGGTGTTATAGGGTGTATACTCACAGCCTCTCCCCTGTCTCCCTGCTTGCCGGTGGGGCCGACAGGGCCGGGGGCACCATTAGCTCCTGAGGCGCCAGGAGCACCAGCAGGACCGGTGTTACCACGGTCACCCTTGATTCCAGTGGCTCCATCTCTACCAGGGGGTCCATCAGAACCAGCGTTGCCCTGAGAGACAATTACACATTGTTTAATATCAGAAGCGTCAAACGCATAATTAGTGATCCACTTAATCATGACAATGAGTTAACGTACTATATTGCAGGTATAGAGTTGACAATGAGAGGCCATATTGGGGACACTGTGCTGCACTGAATGGCACACTATTCCCTATATAGTGCACAACATTTGACCAGAGCCCTATGTGGACCCTGTTCCAAAGTAGTGCACTATAGAAGAAATAGGATGCCATTTCAGACACAACCCATGTTATGGGACAGACACTGACCTCTCTACCGGGCTCTCCAGCGGGTCCAGTCAGTCCAGGGGGCCCCACAGGGCCAGGGGGCCCACGGTCTCCGCTTCCACCAGGAGATCCTTGTTTACCAGGCTCACCCTGGGGAGATGGACACAGGCTAGTTGGAGGACCACCGGTAGGGGTTGACACTCATCTAATCAATAGTCATATTTTCACTGATCATTTTCTTTGAATATCCATCTATCCATTCTTATTTGAAATTGGGTGGGGTGGGTACAAGGCAATTGACTGTACAATATTATTTTGTCATGAATAAATAAATGGGTGTCAAGTCGCCGTTAGCAACCCATCATCTACTGTATAATAATTAATCAATCATTTATTAATTAATCAATGTGTAAATTGATTCTAACTAATCTAATAGAATGTGCATGTGACTTACAGAGGGTCCTGGCAGGCCAGGGAAACCTCTCTCTCCACGCTGTCCTGGAAGACCAACAATACCACGCTGTCCAGCCAGACCTGAAGGACCTGAAGGACCATCGGGACCCTGGGAGGAGGAAGAGAGGAGGAGAAGAGGAGAGGAGGAAAACAGGAGGAGAGGAGGAAGACAGGAGGAGAGGAGGAAGACATGAGGAGAGGAGGAGAAGAGGAGAGGAGGAAGACAGGAGGAGAGGAGGAAGACATGAGGAGAGGAGGAGAAGAGGAGAGGAGGAAGACAGGAGAGGAGGAAGACATGAGGAGAGGAGGAGAAGAGGAGAGGAGGCAGACAGGAGAGGAGGAAGACAGGAGGAGAGGAGGAAGACAGGAAGAGAGGAGGAGAAGACGAGAGGAGGAAGACAGGAAGAGAGGAGGAGAAGACGAGAGGAGGAAGACAGGAGGAGAGGAGGAAGACAGGAAGAGAGGAGGAGAGGAGGAAGACAGGAGGAGAGGAGGAGAGGATGAAGACAGGAGGAGAGGAGGAAGACAGGAGGAAGACAGGAGGAGAGGAGGAAGACAGGAAGAGAGGAGGAGAAGAGGAGAGGAGGAAGACAGGAGGAGAGGAGGAGAAGAGGAGAGGAGGAAGACAGGAGAGGAGGAAGACAGGAAGAGAGGAGGAGAAGAGGAGAGGAGGAAGACAGGAGGAGAGGATGAAGACAGGAAGAGAGGAGGAAGACATGAGGAGAGGAGGAAGACATGAAGAGAGGAGGAGAAGAGGAGAGGAGGAAGACAGGAGGAGAGGAGGAAGACATGAGGAGAGGAGGAAGACAGGAAGAGAGGAGGAGAAGAGGAGAGGAGGAAGACAGGAGGAGAGGAGGAGAGGAGGAAGACAGGAGAGGAGGAAGACATGAGGAGAGGAGGAGAAGAGGAGAGGAGGAAGACAGGAGGAGAGGAGGAAGACATGAGGAGAGGAGGAAGACAGGAGGAGAGGAGGAGAGGAGGAAGACAGGAGAGGAGGAAGACAGGAGAGGGGGAAGACATGAGAAGAGGAGAGGAGGAAGACAGGAGGAGAGGAGGAAGACATGAGAAGAGGAGGAAGACAGGAAGAGAGGAGGAGAAGAGGAGAGGAGGAAGACAGGAGGAGAGGAGAAAGACAGGAGGAGAGGAGGAAGACAGGAGGAGAGGAGGAAGACAGGAAGAGAGGAGGAGAAGAGGAGAGGAGGAAGACAGGAAGAGAGGAGGAAGACATGAGAGGAGGAAGACATGAGGAGAGGAGGAGGACAGGAGAGGAGGAGGAAGACAGGAGGAGAGGAGGAAGACAGGAAGAGAGGAGGAAGACAGGAGAGGAGGAAGACATGAGGAGAGGAGGAAGACAGGAGGAGAGGAGGAAGACAGGAGGAGAGGAGGAAGAGAAGGGGACAGTGTGTTATTATCAAGAATCTCAACAAAAAAAACGATAAAAATGTTTTTTTCCTGAAAAGCAAGAAAAAGTATTTTGTGTGCACTGCATCCTACTCTCCTCCACTTATGTGATTCAGACCAGAGAGGAACATCGTGTCTTATGTCTGTTCTCTCTGCTTGCCTATCTCACTTCAGTAACTCTCAGCTGTCAGTTCAGTGCTACTCAGGGGGAAATTGTAGGGTGTGTAAGTGCAAAATAAAAGCCTTGGCCTCTCTGCCATCATGTCTCTGTCCAGGGGAAGCCTAAAGGTGCTATTAAGGTCCCGGCTGACAGCAGTGTGGTTAGTCTGGTTATTGGGTCAGTGATGAACACACACTTACAGCTATGTGTTATGATGGGGATGAGGGAGTAGTGTTGTTGTCCGTTATAACGGGCCTTTCTTTCATTCCCTGGACTAATGTCCATGCCCGTGGGTTGGAAGTAAACAAGAGAGACTTTTTGGGAAATAAAGCCAGTCTGGTTTTATAACTGCAACACTTCAGATGTATTTCAGTGTTAACTTGGGTGATGAGGCTGTGCGGAGGCTTTGTCTGTAACATCACAATCTGTGGGAGTGCAGTGGACTAAATCACTTTTAAATGTTGAATAAAACATAACGCCTGCAGGACCTTTAATTGAGGATGGTTTTGATGAAAGGTGAACTTACTGGGGACAGATCATTCAGCTTGTATTACCCCCTTTTGCTTAGTGTGGTGCTGGGCTGAATGAGAGTTATCAAGCCGTCCACTACGCCCCGGCTTGGTGCTTGGAGGACGGTACTGTAGTGATAAACAGGTGAACTTACAGAGGGACCATCCTCTCCAGCATCTCCCTTCTCTCCAGGGGCTCCAGCGGCTCCACGCAGCCCAGCGTCTCCCTGCCTGCCTGGGGGTCCACCGTCTCCACGCACTCCCTTAGGACCATCTTTACCAGCAGGGCCAGAGGGACCAGCAGCACCAGGGTTACCCTACAGAGACACACATCAATCAATCAATCAATACATTCATCAACCAATCCATACGTCTGTAAATCAATCAACCAATCAACACTCAATCAATGAAACATCAATCAACCAGACAATAACCAATCAACCAATCATAAAAACACAAAATAAAAGACAGACAGACAGGCAGAGAGGAGACAGACAGAGACAGGAGCAGGTCAATACTCTGTAGAATAACAACCATTCAGACTGAAACTGCCCACAGACAGACAAGAGCAGGTCACAACCATTCAGACTGAAACTGCCCACAGACAGACAAGAGCAGGTCACAACCATTCAGACTGAAACTGCCCACAGACAGACAAGAGCAGGTCACAACCATTCAGACTGAAACTGCCCACAGACAGACAAGAGCAGGTCACAACCATTCAGACTGAAACTGCCCACAGACAGACAAGAGCAGGTCACAACCATTCAGACTGAAACTGCCCACAGACAGACAAGAGCAGGTCACAACCATTCAGACTGAAACTGCCCACAGACAGACAAGAGCAGGTCACAACCATTCAGACTGAAACTGCCCACAGACAGACAAGAGCAGGTCACAACCATTCAGACTGAAACTGCCCACAGACAGACAAGAGCAGGTAACAACCATTCAGACTGAAACTACCCACAGACAGACAAGAGCAGGTCACAACCATTCAGACTGAAACACACTATAGTGCTGATGAATGATTCTGTGCCCGTCTGGTTATAGATCAAAAGGTCAGTACTCATTTCACCTTCTGAATGACCATAAAAGTCAGAAATTTAAAAGCATTACACCTGCTTGTACTGAAATATATCAGGAAACAATTGGAAAAACCTGGAATTACGTAAAAGAGCTCATTCATTTTGGAAAATATTAACCGACACTGTTAGACCCACATTAAAACAATTCATTTTCTATTCCAGTCAAATCCAACACTTTTTACTAAATAAACAGTGTAACGAATCAGTATGATTTATTCTTCGATGCTCAGGTAGGGTGACAGAAGATGTGAGTGTTTGAATTGTATTGCTGACAGGTGGTTGTACTTACATTGGGACCAGGGGGCCCGACTCTGCCGGCAGCTCCAGGGAAACCAGTGGCACCCTGTTAGAGAGAGAGAGAGAGAGAGAGAGAGAGAGAGAGAGAGAGAGAGAGAGAGACAGAGAGAGAGAGAGAGAGAGAGAGAGAGAGAAAGACAGAGACAGAGAGAAAGACAGAGACAGAGAGAGATTGTTGATGAAAATGGAAACATTAGAAATAGAGCAGAAATTAAATATACAATGTGAGATGTGTATAAGATATGAGATGTGTATGAGATGTGAGATGTGTATGAGATGTGAGATGTGTATGAGATGTGAGATGTGTATGAGATGTGAGATGTGTATGAGATGTGAGATGTGTATGAGATGTGTATGAGATGTGAGATGTGAGATGTGTATGAGATGTGAGATGTATATGAGATGTGAATGATATGTGTATGAGATGTGAGATGTATATGAGATGTGAGATGTGTATGAGATGTGAGATGTGTATGAGATGTGAGATGTGTACGAGATATGAGATGTGAGATGTGTATGAGATGTGAGATGTGTATGAGATGTGTACGAGATGTGTATGAGATGTGAGATGTGTATGAGATGTGTATGAGATGTGAGATGTGTATGAGATGTGTATGAGATGTGAGATGTGAGATGTGTATGATATGTGAGATGTGTATGAGATGTGAGATGCACATGAGATGTGAGATGTGTATGAGATGTGAGATGTATATGAGACGTGAGATGTGTATGAGATGTGAGATGTGTATGAGATGTGTATGAGATGTGAGATGTGTACTTACAGAGGGTCCCTGAGCACCGCGAGCACCTTTAGGTCCAGAAACGCCAGTAGGTCCCTGAAATGAAGGAAATTGATAGTCAGTTTTATGAAGAAATGTGAAGCAAGTAACTCCCTTTGAATATTTCGTTAACAAAATAACTACTCTCTATATTTTTTTGAAACGTTATTGAAACGTACGGAAGGTCCAGGAGCTCCGGAGGGTCCCTGGGGTCCGGGTGCACCAGCGTCTCCCTTCTGTCCACCCTCTCCCTGCTCTCCCTTGACTCCGGGCTGACCATCAGATCCCTGGGGTGGGACACGGGGGAAAAGACTGCTCAGACAGCTGTTTGCTTCAACTTACAACAAGCAGCTGGAGTTGGTCCTGGGCTGTTGACGGTAGCACTGATAGCGAGAGAAAGTGCACGGACAGTACTGTCCTTGGAGTGGTACTTACAGGAGGCCCAGCGAAGCCAGCAGGCCCGGGAGGTCCAGTCTCACCCCTGTCACCCTGTTAGGAGAGAAGAGGACAGAGAGGTCAAGTTGAGCATCAACGACTTCCCTTGATATTTCCTTGTTCAAACAAGCATCATGTACTGTATCAAGTTCTGTGTTCACTTCATTGTTGATTCTGAGAGGTGGAGAGCATTTAAAGGAAACAGCATTGCGAGTGAAAGTAATTCTCGCCTCTGGATCAATACAGTAGCCTAGAGATGGCAGTAATCAGATGGCAGTAATCAGACGGCAGTAATCAGATGGCATTAATCAGATGGCAATAATCAGATGGCAGTAATCAGATGGCAGTAATCAGATGGCAGTAATCAGACGGCAGTAATCAGACGGCAGTAATCAGACGGCAGTAATCAGACGGCAGTAATCAGACGGCAATAATCAGATGGCAGTAATCAGATGGCAGTAATCAGATGGCAGTAATCAGATGGCAGTAATCACATAGCAGTAATCAGATGGCAGTAATCAGATAGCAGTAATCAGATAGCAGTAATCAGATGGCAGTAATCAGATGGCAGTATTCAGGTAGCTTCGGAAAAGGGAAAACATAGGAAAAACATTTCTTATGTAAGTACTATCTTATCCTAACTTGTGTATGTGTGTGTGTGTGTGTGTGTGTGTGTGTGTGTGTGTGTGTGTGTGTGTGTGTGTGTGTGTGTGTGTGTGTGGTGTGTGTGTGTGGTGTGTGTGTCTGTGGTACTTACAGGAGCACCTCGGGCACCAGCAGCACCGGAAGGTCCAGAGGGACCAGATTCACCCTATAGGAGGAAACACAGAGGTCAGAGGTCAGTCACAGAGGTCAATCATACATCATACAGATATCATACCTTATATGGACTGTTTAATAATACCTAGGAGATACAGCAACCTCATTACAGGTGATATGGCTGTATGTGTATTTTTCTGATTTATCTAATACAAACATTTATTTAATCAATTAACCAATTAACTAGTATACAAGTTAAAAGATAAACACACACCTTCTCTCCATTGGGACCAGCTGGGCCAGGAGGACCAATTGGACCAGTCAAACCCTAGACCATATAGAGAAAGAGAGGGAATAGAATGTTAACAAAGAGAAGGTTCGGTATAGCTCTCCTTCTGCTGTTAATGTCCATGAACTATTTAACATGTGAGTGTATACATGATTGCTGAACGAATATTTAAATATGTTGAATGTTAAACAGTAGAGTGTTGACATCTTCAATGTGTTGGATATTAAATGGTAGAGTGGTTGACGTTACAAATGTCTTGATTATTAAACGGTAGAGTGGTTGACGTTACAAATGTCTTGATTATTAAACGGTAGAGTGGTTGACGTTACAAATGTCTTGATTATTAAACGTTAGAGTGGTTGACGTTACAAATGTCTTGATTATTAAACGGTAGAGTGGTTGACGTTAAAAGGCTGGGGGATATTACATGGTAGAGTGTTTGACGTTAAAAGGCTGGGGGATATTACATGGTAGAGTGTTTGACGTTAAAAGGCTGGGGGATATTACATGGTAGAGTGTTTGACGTTAAAAGGCTGGGGGATATTAAATGGTAGAGTGGTTGACGTTATAAGGCTGGGGGATATAGTGGATGATGATGATGATGATGATGATGATGATGATGATGGTCACTCACTCTTGAACCGTCTTTGCCAGAAGCACCCTCAGGTCCCTTCTCTCCGTTGTCACCCTGTGGGACACAAATACAGTTATATTGGACTACATTATGATTAAAGGCATAGGGTAGGTTAACACATTATGAAATCACAACATCAATGAGAACGCACTGTAAATAGACCTACATCACGTGTAGCCACTCCACATCATTACTGCTGTGCTGCGTTGCTTTCCTCCAGTGGATCTTGTTGCAAAGTTCATGGCTAGTGATCCCTTTCATGGCTTAGTACAATTACCATGACTATGACTTTAACTAATATTAGGATGCTTCTTTCAAGTGCCACTCACTCTGTCTCCCTTAGGTCCGGGGATGCCTGAGGCTCCTCTCTCTCCGGGCATACCTTGCAGACCGGGGGGCCCCTGGGCACCCGATGCACCACCTGGTCCGATCGCGCCCTACAACACAAGACATACAACTACTATCAGCTACAGCTACTGTCAGCAAATGAATACAGAACTAATAGCAACTCAGCAACTGGTAGAGGTTTTGATGGAAAACAACAGTAACAGCCTGTAGAATAGAACAGAATAGAATAGAACAGAATAGAACAGAACAGAACTGAAGAGAACTGAAGAGATCTGAATCTGAATAAGAACTCTAGGCAGAGTTCCTCTCTCCAGTGTCTGTATTCTTTTGCCCATCTTAATCTTTTATTTTAATTGGCCAGTCTGAGATATGGCGTTTTCTTTGCAACTCTGACTAGTCACCTCTTCACTGTTGATGTTGAGACTGGTGTTTTGCGGGTACAATTTAATGAAGCTGCCAGTTGAGGACTTGTAAAGGCATCTGTTTCTCAAACTAGACACTCTAATGTACTTGTCCTCTTGCTCAGTCCTCTTGTGCACCGGGGCCTCCCACTCCTCTTTCTATTCTGGTTAGAGACAGTTTGCTCTGTTCTGTGAAGGGAGTAGTACACAGCATTGTACGATATCTTTAGTTTCTTGATAATTTCTCGCATGGAATAGCCTTCATTTCTCAGAACAAGAATAGGCCGATGAGTTTCAGAAGAAATGCTCCAGATACTCAACTAGTCTAGAGAAGGCCCGTTTTATTGCTTTTTTAATCAGAACAACAGTTTTCAGCTGTGCTAACATAATTGCAAAAGGGTTTTCTAATGATCATTTAGCCTTTTATAATAATAAACTTGGATTAGCTAACACAACGTGCCATTGGAACACATGAGTGCTGGTTGCTGATAATGGGCCTCTGTACGCCTATGTAGATATTCCATTAAAAAAAAGCTGTTTCCAGCTACAACAGTAATTTACAACATTAACAATGTCTACACTGTATTTCTGATCAAATGTGATTTTCCTTCAAAAACAAGGACATTTCTAAGTGACCCCAAACTTTTGAACGGTAGTGTAGGTGAACATAGAAGGCAAAACATTGCTGATAGAAACACATTTCTATTGGATAGAACGTGTAATAGTCTTTAAAAAATCCTTCAGCCACATCAAGACACAGCTCCTGTACAGTCTCTGAAATGATTTCTAACTTTATCTGAAATGATTTCTAACAGTATCTGAAATGATTTCTAACTTTATCTGAAATGATTTCTAACAGTATCTGAAATGATTTCTAACTTTATCTGAAATGATTTCTAACAGTATCTGAACTCAGGTCTGAGCTGTTTATAGAGTTTACGTTGTTGTTATTTGTCTCCCTCTTCTGTATTACGCTGACTTTGCCGTCTGGTAGCTCATTCTCATAAACGTTCTCTAAGCTTGTTCTCGGCCAATTTGCCAAATGTTCCTGCTGCGCTTAGCTCGAAGAGGAATGCTGTGTTTGTTCTTTCCTGCTGGCACTGCTGCCTCTCTGAAACGCCAGTTACATTCATCTGTCTGTTCATCCCTCCCCCTCCTCCCCCTCCTCTCCCTCCCCCTCCTCCCCCTCCACCCTCCTATCATTAGCTTTAATCCCAGCCTCTATCTATCATTTCCTCCTTGGCTGACAGTCAGAGGGGTTCTGAACTAAAATGGCCCGGAAGGCAAGCAGGCAGGTTCTTTCACCCCCTAGTCTCCTCAAATCTGCCCGAAGTCTGTTCCACTCATTACCAGTATTGAGAATGAAAAGTTGCATTGAGCCGTGGTTGACGGACAACGGAAATATCTGTGAATGTGGCACGTTTCCTTTAATATGATGACCGTAAATCCCTTCTTCTATGTAGCGAAAAGGCTGTGTAGAATTTTCCCTTGGTGGTAACGAGATGGTATAGCTGGCATGCTTTAATCAGATACTGTGCAGGATCAGGATGGGACTGTGCATTATGGCAATGAGCCCCTCTCATATCTCAAAGACTATATGTTTTTCTGTGGGATATGGTGGAACCAAACAAGTGTCCTGACTCTCTGTGGTGACTAAAGATCCCATGGCACTTATCGTAAGAATAGGGGTGTTAACCCCGGTGTCCTGGTTAAATTCCCAATCTGGCCCTCATACCATCATGGCCACCTAATCATCCCCAGCTTCCAATTGCTCACTCATTCAAATCCCCCCCTCCCCTCTCCCTGTAACTATTCCCCATGCTGTTGCTGTAAATGACAATGTGTTCTCAGTCAACTAACCTGGTAACATAAGGTTAAAACATTTTTTACAAAAAAAATTATATTGTAATTTTGGCCACCGGCCAACTGAGCTAGTAGACCGGAAATTCTACTAGCTGCAAATTCTATTAATTGCAATTTCTACTAATTGCAAATTCTACTAGCTGCAAATTATACTCGCTGCAAATTCTACTAACTGCAAATTCTGCTAACTGCAAATTCTACAAATTGCAAATTCTACTAACTGCAAATTCTACTAGCTGCAAATTATACTCGCTGCAAATTCTACTAACTGCAAATTCTGCTAACTGCAAATTCTACTAATTGCAAATTCTACTAACTGCAAATTCTACTAGCTGCAAATTATACTCGCTGCAAATTCTACTAACTGCAAATTCTGCTAACTGCAAATTCTACTAGCTGCAAATTATACTCGCTGCAAATTCTACTAACTGCAAATTCTGCAAACTGCAAATTCTACTAATTGCAAATTCTACTAACTGCAAATTCTATTAACTGCAAATTCTACTAATTGCAAATTCTACTAACTGCAAATTCTACTAACTGCAAAGTCTACTAACTGCAAATTCTACTAATTGCAAATTCTACTCGCTGCAAATTCTACTAGTTGCAAATTCTACTCGCTTCATTTAGGTATATCAGAAGACTAAGTTCTCTACAGTAGTGTGTTTGTCTCACCTTAGGTCCGTCAGTTCCAGGAGTTCCAGGAAGACCACGGGGTCCCTGCAGCCCCTGAGGCCCAGCACCTCCTCTCTCTCCTGGGAAACCACGCTCACCCTACACGGAGACAGGGATGGATGGTTAGCATTATTATCCTCCATAACTCCATAAGTGGAGTTAGCTATATGAACATGGTAGGTATGGAGATGATGGTGGAGGACATCAAACTCACTCTTGGTCCAGTGGCACCAGCAGCTCCACCCTCTCCTGGAACTCCCATGTCACCTGGCTTGCCACCCTCACCAGGGGGTCCGGGAGGTCCGGGCAGACCCTGTTGAAAGGAAGCAAAACAACCAATCAATCAATCAATCACGTGGCTGTCGTTACTACTTGCGAAGTGTATAGTTGACTGAATTGTCAATGTGATTGTACAAATGTAGTGTATAATGGCTGCATTTACACAGGCAGCCTAATTTTTATATTTTTCCACTAATGTCTTTTTGACCAATCAGATCAGCTCAATTGCCAAAAATTGGGCAAAAGATCAGAATTGCACTGCCTGTGCAAACACAGACTAATATGTTATAGGAGCGTGCAGTGCCAAAAAGACAGGTATTCAATGAATGCAGAGAGACAGACAGACAGACAGACAGACAGACAGACAGGTACACAGTGAAGGCAGATTGACAGACAGTCAGGTACACAGTGAATGCAGAGTGACAGACAGACAGGTACACAGTGAATGCAGAGTGACAGACAGACAGGTACACAGTGAATGCAGAGTGACAGACAGACAGGTACACAGTGAATGCAGAGTGACAGACAGACAGACAGGTACACAGTGAAGGCAGATTGACAGACAGACAGGTACACAGTGAATGCAGACAGACAGACAGACAGACAGACAGACAGACAGACAGACAGACAGACAGTGAATGCAGAGTGACATACAGACAGACAGACAGACAGACAAACAGACAGACAGTGAATGCAGAGAGACAGACAGACAGGTACACAGTGAATGCAGACAGACAGACAGGTACACAGTGAATGCAGACAGACAGACAGACAGACAGACAGTGAATGCAGAGAGAGAGAGAGGTACACAGTGAATGCAGAGAGACACACAGACAGGTACACAGTGAATGCAGAGAGAGAGAGGTGTACATCTACTGACCTGGAAGCCAGAAGGTCCAGGTTGTCCTTGCTCTCCTCTCTCTCCAGCAGGGCCCTGTGGTAAAGGAAGGCTTAACAGTGAGCGTTATTCATTGACCTGTCAAAGTCACTGCTAATTCAGAGGCTTTCCTCATTTGGCCTAGACCAGGCTGCATGTAACTGGTTTAAAAATTACTTGACAAATAGAACTCAATGTGTGTCTACTGTTACATCAGGTTTCCTGGATATTACGAAAGGTGTCCCGCAGAGGTCGATTCTGGGTCCTGTACTTTTTACTGTTTACATTGTGAATATCGACTTGTCTGTAAAACATTTTTACCTGCACTTGTATGCCGATGATACTGTTGTGTATGCTATTGTCCCAATGGTTGACCAGGCTCCATTTGAACCACAGTCTGCCTTCATTGTATTACAGAAAAACTTTGACCTGAACTTAGTATTGAATGCAGGTAAAACTAAATATATCCTATTATTCAGTCAACATTTCTATCGGTTCTAGACTATGGCGACATCGTCTCTATGAACTCAGCTGCCAATTCGTTAAAGCCGTTAGATGCAGTTTATCATAGTGCACTGCGCTTTATTACAGGCAACAGGTTTAGTACTCATCACTGCATTCTCTACCAGCAAGTTGGTTGGCCCTCTTTGATGTCACGTATGTTGATACATGACTATGTTTTCATTTATAAAGCCTTTTAAAAAAGACCCGCTGGACCTAACGTCTTTACTAAACTTTAGACATACGAGTTACCACACCAGGTCTCAGGGATGGATAACTCTGGGAATTCCTCTGGTCTCCACCGAGTTGGGTAAATCAGCTTTTACTTTTCTTGCAGCTTCTTTGAGGAACAATCTTCAAAATGTTCTTCAATGTGATGTTCTGCTGCCTCTTGGGTAATTCAGACAGCTGATTGAGGACCTTATTACTGATGAATGTGATGTTCTGGTGCCTCTTGGGTAATTCAGACAGCTGATTTAGGACCTTATTACTGATGAATGTGATGTTCTGGTGCCTCTTGGGTAATTCAGACAGCTGATTGAGGACCTTATTACTGATGAATGTGATGTTCTGGTGCCTCTTGAGTAATTCAGACAGCTGATTGAGGACCTTATTACTGATGAATGTGATGTTCTGGTGCCTCTTGGGTAATTCAGACAGCTGATTTAGGACCTTATTACTGATGAATGTGATGTTCTGGTGCCTCTTGGGTAATTCAGACAGCTGATTTAGGACCTTATTACTGATGAATGTGATGTTCTGGTGCCTCTTGGGTAATTCAGACAGCTGATTGAGGACCTTATTACTGATGAATGTGATGTTCTGGTGCCTCTTGGGTAATTCAGACAGCTGATTGAGGACCTTATTACTGATGAATGTGATGTTCTGGTGCCTCTTGGGTAATTCAGACAGCTGATTGAGGACCTTATTACTGATGAATGTGATGTTCTGGTGCCTCTTGGGTAATTCAGACAGCTGATTTAGGACCTTATTACTGATGAATGTGATGTTCTGGTGCCTCTTGGGTAATTCAGACAGCTGATTTAGGACCTTATTACTGATGAATGTGATGTTCTGGTGCCTCTTGGGTAATTCAGACAGCTGATTGAGGACCTTATTACTGATGAATGTGATGTTCTGGTGCCTCTTGGGTAATTCAGACAGCTGATTGAGGACCTTATTACTGATGAATGTGATGTTCTGGTGCCTCTTGGGTAATTCAGACTGCTGATTGAGGACCGTATTACTGATGAATGTGATGTTCTGGTGCCTCTTGGGTAATTCAGACAGCTGATTGAGGACCTTATTACTGATGAATGTGATGTTCTGGTGCCTCTTGGGTAATTCAGACAGCTGATTGAGGACTTTATTACTGATGAATGTGATGTTCTGGTGCCTCTTGGGTAATTCAGACAGCTGATTGAGGACTTTATTACTGATGAATGTGATGTTCTGGTGCCTCTTGGGTAATTCAGACAGCTGATTGAGGACCTTATTACTGATGAATGTGATGTTCTGGTGCCTCTTGGGTAATTCAGACAGCTGATTGAGGACTTTATTACTGATGAATGTGATGTTCTGGTGCCTCTTGGGTAATTCAGACAGCTGATTGAGGACTTTATTACTGATGAATGTGATGTTCTGGTGCCTCTTGGGTAATTCAGACAGCTGATTGAGGACCTTATTACTGATGAATGTGATGTTCTGGTGCCTCTTGGGTAATTCAGACAGCTGATTGAGGACCTTATTACTGATGAATGTGATGTTCT
The DNA here is from genome assembly GCF_029448725.1 of Salvelinus fontinalis. Classification (NCBI taxonomy): domain Eukaryota; kingdom Metazoa; phylum Chordata; class Actinopteri; order Salmoniformes; family Salmonidae; genus Salvelinus; species Salvelinus fontinalis. The sequence goes on from NC_074682.1 coordinate 51,691,872, forward strand.
GGTGCCTCTTGGGTAATTCAGACAGCTGATTGAGGACCTTATTACTGATGAATGTGATGTTCTGGTGCCTCTTGGGTAATTCAGACAGCTGATTGAGGACCTTATTACTGATGAATGTGATGTTCTGGTGCCTCTTGGGTAATTCAGACAGCTGATTGAGGACCTTATTACTGATGAATGTGATGTTCTGGTGCCTCTTGGGTAATTCAGACAGCTGATTGAGGACCTCATTACTGATGAATGTTTTTTATGACCGTGTTTTTCTTTCGGTTTGCATTTTGTATTTATATTGATGTTTGTGTTTTCTGTCATTTCTGTAATTCAGGGCTCATCTGTAGAATAGACTTTGGTCTCAGTATGACTCCCTGATAAAATAAAGGTTAAATAGAATTATAGCAAACCAAGGCGTTGGGCTGCCGTTAAAAAAACAAATTATGCCTTCAAACTCAATCGACACAATCTTACCATCTTACAACCACAATGAAACTTGAATCAGAAAGGTAGCAGTGAATTGACAACGATACTAGTTGAACACATTGGAGGATATCCAGCCTGGGTTTGGTGGAGTTATCAGGTCATTTTTAGAGAGTACATTGAGAAAGGTGGATAAGATCAGTGAGACAGACGTGACGGCAGCAGAGTGTGATTGGAGAGATAGAGATACTCACAGCAGGGCCAGGGGGTCCAGCAGCTCCGGTCTCACCATCCTTACCAGGAAGACCCTATAGGGAGAGAGAGAGAAAAAAGAGAGAAGGTAGAGAAAGAGAGATAGAGAGAGAGTTAGAGGCCATGGGAGCCAGATGAAGACTGATAGATGTAATTACTACACGGCAACAGAGTAGGGATAAACTGAGTATATGGAATGGTTTCCTAACAACGTCTTTAAAGTGTTTTCTGCACATTTGAAATGGCATATATTATCATCAAAATGAAGGTAGCAGGCTAATTATGATTTGTAACTGTGTTTGGTTTAATCTTAGTGGATTTTTTTCTAGTCGGGCATAAGGTATGTTTACCCCGCCATATTTCAAATGGCTCTACTGAAAAGGCTGTCTGTCTGGGTGAGATAAATGACTTACTCTCAGACCTGGCGCACCGAGCAATCCTTTCTCTCCGCCCTTGCCAGGTTCGCCCTAGTCAGAAAACACACACACCAGTCAGCCACCAATGATGTCCAGATGTACGGTTGATTAGACAGACACTCTGTCCATGTAGATATGTAATCTCCATATGTACATCATCCAACACACCCAATCAACCAAATCAATCAATCAAACAGTCACACTCACGTTGGCTCCCTTGGGTCCGGGGAATCCCATCACGCCAGGCTGACCGCGGGCTCCCATAGGGCCAGGAGGTCCGGGGCGACCGTCCTCACCAGAAGAACCCTACAGAGGGGAAACAGGAGGGTCAGTCAATCAATCAATCAATCAATCAATCAATCAATTATGCAAAATAAAAATGACAAGTTATGCACCTGAGGGGGTTTCTACACTGTCAGAGTCAATGATATACCCTATCAGTCATCTAGTGTCTAAATAAATTATTGGTCAGAGTCCTGTGAACACGCTGATTCATCTAGTGTCTATATAAATCAGTGGTCAGAGTCCTGTGAACACGCTGATTCATCTAGTGTCTATATAAATCAGTGGTCAGAGTCCTGTGAACATGCTGATTCATCTAGTGTCTATATAAATCAGTGGTCAGAGTCCTGTGAACATGCTGATTCATCTAGTGTCTATATAAATCAGTGGTCAGAGTCCTGTGAACACGCTGATTCATCTAGTGTCTATATAAATCAGTGGTCAGAGTCCTGTGAACATGCTGATTCATCTAGTGTCTATATAAATCAGTGGTCAGAGTCCTGTGAACATGCTGATTCATCTAGTGTCTATATAAATCAGTGGTCAGAGTCCTGTGAACATGCTGATTCATCTAGTGTCTATATAAATCAGTGGTCAGAGTCCTGTGAACATGCTGATTCATCTAGTGTCTATATAAATCAGTGGTCAGAGTCCTGTGAACATGCTGATTCATCTAGTGTCTATATAAATCAGTGGCCAGAGTCCTGTGAACATGCTGATTCATCTAGTGAGCAAATTCATGTTTATTCATTTTCATTTAAATACCTTTAAAAAATTTTTTTATAGTTGTTGTAAAAAACAGACAACAAGCGTACTTACACCGGGTCCAACTTTTCCTTGAGGACCTGCATCACCGGGACGACCAGTAAGACCCTGCAAGAACACAGAGACACACACACATCACGGTATACTGTACAGTATGTGAGTTAAATCTACAGTGATCATTGTCTTGGCTTCGTAGTGTAGCCATTACCCTTACCAGAGCCTATATGTCTAATTTAGTAGCCTACGTACAACATTATTATGCGAGTCAAAATGACAAAGGTAATGTATTGGCTCCATTACTCAGCCATAGTTTGGAGAACTATTCCATCTTACCAGAGCATTTATACATACTACTGTTACAGATGCTAGAGAGATGTTATAGTTGAACTTACTCTTGCACCAGGAAGACCGGGCTCGCCAGGGCGACCAGGGTCACCGCCGGCTCCCTTAGGGCCAGACACGCCTCCAACTCCACGCTCGCCAGGGGCTCCCTGGATTAGGAGAGAAAATGTGTGTTTACTCAATGGAGACGATCAATCAATAAATCAATCAACCCATCAATCAATCAGCCAATCAATCAATCAGCCAATCAACCCATCAATCAATCAGCCCATCAATCAATCAACTCATCAATCAATCAACCAATCAACTCATCAATCAATCAGCCAATCAACCCATCAATCAACCCATCAATCAATCAACACATCAATCAATCAACACATCAATCAATCAACCCATCAATCAATCGATCAAGACCTATCTCCACAGCCACGTCATATGAGGCTACAGTAGTACCTGTAATGTATTAGGAGGCTAAATGAACTGAAGACGCTCTGAGGGGAGTGTCTGACAGTGTGAAGCACTGAAATGTAAAGCCTGTCTGTTTGTTCCTATCACAAGCCTCAACAGATCATTACAGACATCTGTGTTCCTCTTTATCTTTTTGTGTCAGGGGGTAAGATAATTCACATCCTATTGGCATCAATGCTTGACTAAGTGAACATTTGACTTGAGTGGAAGTTAGGATTCACCCCTATCATGGGAAAGATTCGCTCCATCTGTCTCCACAATCACTTCACATGAGGTACCCTGGGCAAACACCCTCAGGCGGCAGGTAGCCTGGAGGGTAGGAGCATTGGGCCAGTAACACAATGCAACCCTGACCACCTCCTGAAGTTGTCAGCCAAATCTGAACACAATCAGAACAGGTCTTTTCAATGCAATCTTCATATTCTGATAGCAGAAGTCACATGTAAGTGTTAAGTGTAGGCATGACCTAATTGGGGCTCTGTCTTTCATTCTTTCTCACTTCTCATTTTCTCTGTGATGCCTGGCTGTTCCAATATCGATGCGCTCCTAACAGAATATTCAGTCAGATTGGATAGTAATTGCCTGAAGGATTCCAATAAATTATTGTGTTCAGAAAACGATGATGGAATGTCTTCACTACTACTCTAGTACAGAAGGGCATGTTCACACCAACACTTGGCTGTAGATATATAGATACATATAGTATATTACCCATGATCCTGTGGTGTTGAAATGTACAGATATGTCATTGCCGACCTGATGTCATAATAACCCAGAACCAATCTTGCGTGGTTAACGTTTATGTTAACAATCCATCACTCAAGAGACTGTTGCTGACACAGTTCTGCCAGTATTAGTGTAACCTATTCAGTTGATCTGAACGTATACTTCCTGTTAATTTCCTGTACCATAGCACTTCGTTTCCCCTCCTTTAACGATAAGCCCCTCCCTTGAGACCATATTGTCATGGTGACACTCACCTTGGGACCAGCCAGACCATCCTGACCTGGGAAACCACGGTTACCGGGGGCGCCCTAAACAAAGACAACAACAACAACAGGGTTCATGGTTAGAAGAAGAAGAAAACAAATCAACATTTAACGCTGGGAGCGAGACTACAGTGTGTGATAAATGTAAAGTGACATGGGCAGCCCTTTCTGTGACAGCCCTCTCTGGGACAGCCCTCTCTGGGACAGCCCTCTCTGTGACAGCCCTCTCTGGGACAGCCCTCTCTGGGACAGCCCTCTCTGGGACAGCCCTCTCTGTGACAGTCCTCTCTGGGACAGCCCTCTCTGGGACAGCCCTCTCTGGGACAGCCCTCTCTGGGACAGCCCTCTCTGTGACAGCCCTCTCTAGGACAGCCCTCTCTAGGACAGCCCTCTCTGGGACAGCCCTCTCTGGGACAGCCCTCTCTGTGACAGCCCTCTCTGGGACAGCCCTCTCTGGGACAGCCTTCTCTGGGACAGCCCTCTCTGGGACAGCCCTCTCTGGGGGGACAGCCCTCTCTGTGACAGCCCTCTCTGTGACAGCCCTCTTTGGGACAGCCCTCTCTGGGACAGCCCTCTCTGGGACAGCCCTCTCTGTGACAGCCCTCTCTGGGACAGCCCTCTCTGGGACAGCCCTCTTTGGGACAGCCCTCTTTGGAACAGCCCTCTCTGTGACAGCCCTCTCTGGGACAGCCCTCTCTGGGACAGCCTTCTCTGGGACAGCCCTCTCTGGGGGGACAGCCCTCTCTTTGACAGCCCTCTCTGTGACAGCCCTCTTTGGGACAGTCCTCTCTGTGACAGCCCTCTCTGGGACAGCCCTCTCTGGGACAGCCCTCTCTGGGACAGCCCTCTTTGGGACAGCCCTCTTTGGAACAGCCCTCTCTGGGACAGCCCTCTCTGGGACAGCCTTCTCTGGGACAGCCCTCTCTTGGACAGCCCTCTCTGTGACAGCCCTCTCTGTTCTGTGACAGCCCTCTCTGGAACAGCCCTTTCTGGGACAGCCCTCTCTGGGACAGCCCTCTCTGGGACAGCCCACTGGGAGTGTAGCCGTCCATTTCATTTCCTCCTTTTTATGTACAGGAAACACATTGTGCCTCAACAGTGGTTGGAATGATAGGTAGCCTTGTATGCCGACGGGGTGGCAAGATGGGTGTCATGAGTGGTACTCACTCTCTCTCCGGGAGGTCCGAGAGGTCCAGCTGCGCCGGGCTCTCCTCTGGGTCCCCTCTTCCCCTCCTCTCCTGCAGGGCCAAGGGCTCCTTGGGGACCCGCGGGTCCCTACACAAACACAACAGGATGTTAGTAATCACATGTAATATCCATCATCCAAAAATAGATTTAGATTTAGAAATAGATTTCACTAAGAAGGGAGAAAAACTGTTCAAGTATTTGCTGATTTTAAGTTCTGTTGTGTTATCATTTGCTTCCAGAAAGTATTTACCAAGCCGTAGACATCTTACTTAACTAATGATAACACAACATAACTTCACCTAACATCAGCAGACATCTTACTTAACTAATGATAACACAACATAACTTCACCTAACATCAGCAGACATCTTACTTAACTAATGATAACACAACATAACTTCACCTAACATCAGCAGACATCTTACTTAACTAATGATAACACAACATAACTTCACCTAACATCAGCAGACATCTTACTTAACTAATGATAACACAACATAACTTCACCTAACATCAGCAGACATCTTACTGAACTAATGATAACACAACATAACTTCACCTAACATCAGCAGACATCTTACTGAACTAATGATAACACAACAGAACTTCACCTAACATCAGCAGACATCTTACTGAACTAATGATAACACAACATAACTTCACCTAACATCAGCAGACATCTTACTTAACTAATGATAACACAACATAACTTCACCTAACATCAGCAGACATCTTACTTAACTAATGATAACACAACAAAACTTCACCTAACATCAGCAGACATCTTACTTAACTAATGATAACACAACATAACTTCACCTAACATCAGCAGACATCTTACTGAACTAATGATAACACAACACAACTTCACCTAACATCAGCAGACATCTTACTGAACTAATGATAACACAACAGAACTTCACCTAACATCAGCAAACATCTTAACGAAGCAAAGTTGTCTCTCAATCTTTGGGGTGTTTCTCATTTTTTATAATAAATGCTGAGGATAAATATGCATTCTTTACTTTATTTTAGAAACTACCATAACATGTTTAAAATTATGTTGCTTGCCTGGTCCTTAGTAGGTCTAATGTTAGATTGTTGAGAGGTAACAAACCAACAGGGCCCCCTTGTGGCTTAGTTGCAAACTCTGTTACAATCTGGAAGCAATCTGGGATGTTCTCCATTCTGTCTAGGAGTTTCATGGGGCATTATAAACTCTTGGACATTATCCAGTATTTTGAGGGATTACTTAGCTATCGGAGACTGAAAGACAGAGAGGAGGAAGAGAGAAAGAGAGAGAGAGAGAGCCTTGACTACGTACAACCTCAGTGAGCATAGCCTTGCTATTGAGAAAGGCCGCCGTAGGCAGACCTGGCTCTCAAGAGAAGACAGGCTATGTGCACACTGCCCACAAAATGAGGTGGAAACTGAGCTGCACTTCCTAACCTCCTGCCAAATGTATTACCATATTAGAGACACATATTTCCCTCAGATTACACAACAAATCCATATCTATATCCACAGTGTGCCATCACAGCAGCAAGATGTGTGACCTGTTGCCACAAGAAAAGGGCAACCAGTGAAGAACAAACACCATTGTAAATACAACCCATATTTATGTTTATTTATTTTCCCTTTCGTAATTGAACTATTTGCACATCACTGCAACACTGTATATAGACATAATATGACATTTGAAATGTCTTTATTCTTTTGGAACTTGTGTGAGTGTAATATTTACTGTTCACTCTTATTGTTTATTTAATAATACTCACAATCTCTCCTTTGGGTCCAGCCTCACCCTTGAAACCTGGGATACCAGGGTCACCCTAGAGAGAAAGACAAAAAAGACACGGGTCATTATTACAGACCTTCAACATTCTTAAGTCTTTTGACAATGAAGTCAGATTACAACCATTTCCTCCATTGGAGTTGTATATTACTAGCCTTTGAAATGCAAACTGAATCACGCTACATTACAATATATTATTATATTACAGATACCTCGTATCATCCCTGACATTCATTATACATTACAACAGTTTAGACGTACAGATGTTCCCTTTGGTCCGAGAGGCCCAGTGGCTCCCTGGGGTCCTGGAGGGCCACGGGGTCCGGGGAAGCCAGGCGCACCAGCGATACCAGGAGCACCCTATAGTAGAGCGACAGATAGGACATTGGTCAATATCAATCACGTACCAATCAATCATCACGCTGAAATGATCATGTGTGATAGTGGAAGAGAACACTAAGCATTCAATCAACACCGTGATACTGAGATCTGAAAAGAAGAAGCAGTGATATGTTTACTGTAGCTTGTAGATCAATGAGGAAAAAAATCTACAACTTTATCTAAGGAGTTTTCTGGACCTATGTCTTCAATGTAAAGTGAGTTAGTGGGTGGAACAGGTGGGAGAGGTCCTGAAGTTACAGACACGCCTGGACATCCTGTACCAAGCACGAACTGCAGTCTGCTTGACTATTATGTAAGGGATAGGTGTGTGTGTGTGTGTGTGTGTGTGTGTGTGTGTGTGTGTGTGTGTGTGTGTGTGTGTGTGTGTGTGTGTGTGTGTGTGTGTGTGTGTGTGTGTGTGTGTGTGTGTGTGTGTGTGTGTGTGTGTGTGTGTGTGTGTGTGTGTGTGTGTGTGTGCATGTCTGGCCCCAGGTCTGGTCTACTCAGCCATAACTAACTCAAAGCAACATACATCACACCTGACTGATTCTCATCTAAATGATTTTAATGGCTTCTTGATTGTGTTTCAGGGAAAGTTAAGACCAAGAGCTTGTCCTAACCACATCACCTGACCAGATAAATAGAACAACTCCTGGTTAGGGCACACGAAAAAGGAAATGCAAAAACTACTGACTCACAGTAATGGAGATGAGATCCACAATCTTTTTTTTTCAGGGTCAAAGGTGGGTTTCATAATGTGGGAGTGACTAAATATTTGTATTTATTTAACTAGGCAAGTCAGTTAAGAACAAATTCTTATTTACAATGACGGCCTACCCCGGCCAAAACCTAAACCGGACAACGCTAGGCCAATTGTGCGCCGCCCTATGGGACTCCCAATCACGGCTGGATGTGCTACAGCCAGTGCCTTAGACCACTGCTCCACTCGGGAGCTATTTCTCTTTAGTTTTCAGACTGAACTAGTGGACTAGGCTAGTCACAAGCATTTACATTTAGTTTGGAAATAATCTCTGTAACACTTCACTTTTAGCCTGCAGGTGCATTATAATGCTTTATAACTGGTAATAGTAATATATGAGACTTTATAATGTCTTATAATAAGGCTTACATTTTGTAGATTTCATATAGTGTATGAAAACTCAGGGCCATCTCTGGTTATCAAATCAAATCAAATCAAGTTGATCTTATATAGCCCTTCGTACATCAGTTAATATCTTGAAGTGCTGTACAGAAACCCAGCCTAAAACCCCAAACAGCAAGCAATGCAGGTGTAGAAGCACGTTATCTCTGTAGATATCCTAGTGGTTTATATATGACCTCCATTCGTCTTCCATATTCCAGCTAGAAGCACTGACAGATGCCACACATTATTCAACTCTAATAAAAACGTACTTCAGGCATAACATTTTATTAGACTTAATTGGAGATGACCCTCAAACCCTGCCCGTACTGTGGACATGGACTGTCTTTAGTTCCGCTGATAGAGGTCTGTAGGCATAGTGGTCGAACAGCACTGTAGGACTATAAGATACAGAGACAGAGGACAGAGGACAGAGGAAGGGAGGGAGACAGGAGATGAGGAGAGGTTGTCTGGTATACTCACAGCTGATCCTTTAGCTCCACCAATACCATCAGTTCCAGGGTTACCCTGTAGGGAAGAACAGACTAGTTAGAATGATCATTACATCCTTGTATATAGCCATTTTTTTCATCTTACATCATAAGCCTATGACAAGGACACAGAGTGTTTCCTGTTCAAGTCACATTATTAGGGAAAAATGCAGGTCCCTAGTCATATGACTTGGACCACTGACACAGAGGGGACACTGTTTTTCTGGACACTGTCATACTGGGACACTGTTTTACGGGGACACTGTTTTGTGGGGACACGGATTTCTTGGGACACTCACAGAAGCGCCGGCGGGTCCGGGAGATCCGGGGGTTCCTGACTCTCCACGTGATCCCTGGGCGCCCTCAGGTCCACGAGCACCGGTGGGGCCAGCTTCTCCCTGGAGAGGGTCAATCAAACAAACAATCAATCAATCAATGAATTCAATCGATCAATCAATCAAGCAATCGATCAATAATCTATTGAAGTGTACTGTTTTCATATTATCGTAAAGAGCCTAAAAATACAGAAACTATGTGCAAACTAAACTAGGTGCCGATTTGGTTTAGATGGTTAAGCATTTATTGTCAAATAAACACCTCCATAAGAATTAAAGTGTTGAAATCTTGTTAAATAAAGTTACACGTGTTTATTCTTAATTGAATTTAGTAAAAGCCCAAATAGGTCAATATTAATATTAAGAATGTATGAAGTCAAACTACTTTTACTGGAAGACAAATTCAATTAAGAATAAAATATTGTCAGCATTTGGAGAGAAAAATGAGAAATCCTACTTATGACTCAATTAAATTAACCTTAGCTTTCAAATAACAGTAATTTAATAACGGGCAGTAGCCAGATCCAAGTGTATAATGGTTTCCAGGTCTACTGGTCTAATAAAATAGAATGAGGAGAGTTATCCTGACTCACTCAAGTATTATTGTCAAACAAGGCTATACCCCCTTACTACAGACCACAGCCAATCATTGCACTGCATAGTGAGGTCATAGCCTTTGGGAAACTGGGTGAATGAAATTCCTAACTGTCGTTGCTATGGTGTTCTATACAACATGACATGATATATACTGTATGTGTTTATAAGGGTGGTGGAGATGTCGGCACTTTCCCTCCCTGATATCCTAGTGCACATAGGCTGCATATGGGGACACATGGAAACATGTAATACGCCTTTCCTTTATACATTATTTATTTATTTTTACCTTTATTTAACCAGGTAGGCTAGTTGAGAACAAGTTCTCATTTACAACTGCGACCTGGCAGTTCATGTATATAGCCTACTGTGTATAGTTGAGTCATTAAAACAAATACATATATTAGAAATAGATAGATTTGGGTCTATTGAATGTTAAGGTTCAGGGTTTGGCCTTGTGTTTTAGGCTATTATCCTGCTGATAGGTGAATTTGTCATCTTCCACTATCTGTTGGAAAGCAGACTAAACCAGGATTTCCTCTAGGATTTTGCCCGTGCGTATCTTTATTCCGTTTACTTTTATCCTAAAAACTTTCTAGTCCTTGACAAGCATACCCATAACAAGACGCAGTAGTACTCAGAGATGTGTTGTGCTGGATTTGCCCCAAATATAATGCAAACATAATGAAGACAAAAAGTTAGTTTCTTTGCAACATTCTTTGCAGTATTACTTTAGTGCAGGGGTATTCAACTCTTACCCTACGAGGTCCGGGTATTCAACTCTTACCCTACGAGGTCCGGGTATTCAACTCTTACCCTACGAGGTCCGGGTATTCAACTCTTACCCTACGAGGTCCGGCTATTCAACTCTTACCCTACGAGGTCCGGGTATTCAACTCTTACCCTACGAGGTCCGGGTACTCAACTCTTACCCTACGAGGTCCGGGTACTCAACTCTTACCCTACGAAGTCCGGAGCCTGCTGGTTTTCTGTTCTACCTGATAATTAATTAAACACACCTGGTGTCCCAGGTCTAAATCAGTCCCTGATTAGAGGAGAACAATTTAAAAATGCAGTGGAACTGGCTTCAAGGTCCAGAGTTGAGTTTGAGGACTTTAGTGTGTTGTTGATCCATGCTCAGGTTTCTCCTATCACAGCCATTAAACTGTGTAACTGTTTAAAAATGACTAATTCACCATGCTCAAAGGGATATTCAGTTTTGGCTTTTTTTTATACCAATATACCAATCTGTGCCCTTCTCTGCGAGGCATTGGAAAACCTCCCTGGTCTTTGTGGTTGGAAAAGTTCTTGAAATTCACTACTCGACTGAGGGACCGTACAGATAATTCTATGTGTGGGGTCCCCAGAACAGTGTGTCTGAAGCTGAATCTTTAAAAGATGTTCCGTGACTGGGAGACTGAGAGGGACAACAGAGGAAAGTGAAACCAGCAGTAAAGCACGGGGACTTCACACACACACACACACACACACACACACACACACACACACACACACACACACACACACACACACACACACACACACACACACACACACACACACACACACACACACACACACACACACACACACACACACACACACACACACACACACACACACACACACACACACACACACACAGTCTGGCCTGTCGGCTCACCGTTCAGAAGGAATCAGTCTTTAGCAAGTAGAGAGAAGGAAATAAAACAAACCACCTCCCAACCCCCCTCTCTCAGATGGAGGAAAATAGGTTTTAGTTTCAGAGCACTTTTCTAACGCTGCCTTCTCCGGTTTGACCTCTTTCACCCTTTCTTCAGCTTACGTTTAAAAAAAAAGAAGATATTTCTGAACTGAACTCCACCATTTTCTCTCTAGAACCTTTTACACGAACAGTACACAATGTACAGTAGCATCTTAGTTTGTACCCATCCTTATACTCTAAAATAATGTATTTGTACAAAATAATCCTTCATTGACATACCCCTGGGTTAATATGACTAAGTCACAAAACCGGAACTTTCCAGACACAGAGATAAAAGGACAGTGACATACCTTAGAACCTGGAGAGCCGGGGAAGCCTGGAGCACCAGATGGACCAACTGGGCCCTACAGAGAGAGAAAGAGAGAGGAGAGAGTGGAGGGGAGGGGGGGGGGGGGGGGGGGGGGAGGAAAGAGGGCCAAGAAAGGAGTGAGTCAACAAACACTACTGCCACAGTGAGGGCATTCAGGTGTATTGCAGCAACACTTAGATTTCTGCTGAAATACAGTATATAGTGAAATTAAATAATGAATAAAACTACATTGCAATAATACTTACAGGAGGACCAGCAGGGCCGGGCAGACCGTCATTACCACGAGCACCCTAGACAGGAGAAAGACAAGATACTGTCACCACACATCAGAGAACCAGCTCCATAAGGCATATTGTCAAGTACTGATCACTGGAATGACACTACATTATTCTTCAGAGACAGAAAGTTCTAGACAGGTTGTAGATATAGTTCTAGACATCGTTCTAGTATGAGTTCTAGACATGGTTCTAGTATGAGTTCTAGACATGGTTCTAGTATGAGATCTAGACATGGTTCTAGTATGAGTTCTAGACATGGTTCTTGTATTAGTAATATTATGAGTTCTAGACATGGTTCTAGTATGAGTTCTAGTATGAGTTCTAGACATGGTTCTAGTATGAGTTCTAGATATGGTTCTAGTATGAGTTCTAGACATGGTTCTAGTATGAGTTCTAGTATGAGTTCTAGACATGGTTCTAGTATGAGTTCTCGTATGAGTTCTAGACATGGTTCTAGTATGAATTCTAGACATGGTTCTAGTATGAGTTCTAGACATGGTTCTAGTATGAGTTCTAGACATGGTTCTAGTATGAATTCTAGACATGGTTCTAGTATGAGTTCTAGTATGAGTTCTAGACATGGTTCTAGTATGAGTTCTAGACATGGTTCTAGTATGTGTTCTAGTATGAGTTCTAGACATGGTTCTAGTATGAGTTCAAGACAGGGAGTTCTAGTATGAGTTCTAGACATGGTTCTAGAATGAGTTGTAGTATGAGTTCAAGACAGGGCACTGTAATGAGTGGCCAGGGAAAAGTACTTACAGCAGCTCCAGAGGGACCGGGGCGACCTCTCTCACCGGGCAGACCACGTGGTCCCTTTATAGAGGGAGAGAGAACGAGAGGTGCAGAGGTTACAATCACAAACAGTCAACAGTATCACATATAGTATTTCTACTCTACTCTACTACATCCACTACATATGATGTCACATTGTAATGTGTCTGACAGGTATCAGTTATCTGACAGGTATCAGTTATCTGACAGGTATCAGTTGTCTGACAGGTATCAGTTATCTGACAGGTATCAGTTATCTGACAGGTATCAGTTATCTGACAGGTATGTGTCTGACAGGTATCAGTTATCTGACAGGTATGTGTCTGACAGGTATCAGTTATCTGACAGGTATCAGTTGTCTGACAGGTATCAGTTATCTGACAGGTATCAGTTATCTGACAGGTATCAGTTATCTGACAGGTATCAGTTATCTGACAGGTATCAGTTGTCTGACAGGTATCAGTTATCTGACAGGTATCAGTTATCCATCTGTGCTCACCATGGGTCCGGGAGCGCCATTCTCACCGGGCGCACCAGACTCTCCCTAGAACAGAGAAGAGTCATTCAATTAGTAGGAGGAGACGGAGAGAAAAGGAGGAGGGGTTTGTGTTTTAGAGGTGGTCAGAATGGTAGGTAAACAGGCATCACAACATGACAGACAAAAAAGGCAAAGAAGGATATCAGTGAGATTAGAATGACTTGAGAGAGATAGAGGATGCTGATGTTGAGTCTTTCCTACCTTAGAACCAGCAGCTCCACCCTCTCCCTTGAGTCCATCAAGACCTGGATAACCCTGGAAATAAGAGATACAGACAATATCATGAGTACAGGACTGGGAATCAAGTCTTTACTGTCACATTGACTGGGCAATGCAGTTGCTCACAGCAGTATAACAATGACAAACATACACGTTCACTAAAAGCAGGTAAACAGGAAAGAACACATTTGAAGATGACATATTATATATTGTCACTACTATGACGTCACTTACTCTATGCCCTTTGATTCCAGGCAGACCGGGAGTTCCTGGGAATCCACGAGCTCCCTGTTGTAGAGAAGAGAAAAAAAGAGAAAGAGGAGAGATATGAGAGAATGGAATGGTTATTCAGTTCTTCTCCAGATCTGCTTTCCTGCTCTGGTCTAGTCTGGTTTGGAGCCAGACATATTATGATCAAGGGGCAGAAGGCCAGAGAGACAGATGACATGAGGGAAGATTTAGTAGAGACAGCTCTTCCTCTTCTGTCTGACTGAATCATCTTGGAGAGCCTTCTAACTGGTCTGTATCTGACTGAATCATCTTGGAGAGTCTTCTAACTGGTCTGTATCTGACTGAATCATCTTAGAGAGTCTTCTAACTGGTCTGTATCTGACTGAATCATCTTGGAGAGCCTTCTAACTGGTCTGTATCTGACTGAATCATCTTAGAGAGTCTTCTAACTGGACTGTATCTGACTGAATCATCTTGGAGAGTCTTCTAACAGGACTGTATCTGACTGAATCATCTTAGAGAGTCTTCTAACTGGACTGTATCTGACTGAATCATCTTAGAGCGTCTTCTAGCTGGACGTATACTTCTCTTGTCTGCTTGAATGGTCATCACATCAAATCAAATCAAATTGTATTAGTCACATGCACCGAATACAACAGGTGAAATGCTTACTTAGAGTCCCTAAACAACAATGCAGTTTAAATGATGTACAGCTGTAATAACTAAGTCAGCATGAATAGGAAGTGAGATAAATTGAGCGTAGATAAATGAACATATAAATGAATAGATAGTGAAGAGATAATGAAACTATACCTGAGGACCAGAAGGTCCACGATCACCACCTTTGCCGGGTTTGCCAGCGTCACCCTTTAGCAGAGAGAAAGAGACAGAGAGGAAGAGACATAGAGGAAGAGACATAGAGGAAGGGACAGGGAGAAAGAGACAGAGAGGATGAGACAGAGAGGAAGAGACAGAGGAAGAGACAGAGGAAGAGACAGAGAGAAAGAGACAGAGAGGAAGAGACAGAGAGGAAGAGAGAGAGGGGAGGGAGAAGAGGGCTATTAGATCAGTTAGTTGTCTGTGATGTAAATAAAATAAAAATAAAAAACATTACATGTATAGTAAAAACGAAATATAGATCAATAAAATTAAATAAAAATGTTTTGATCATTCACAATTTATTGTTACGATAATATTTTTTTACAAGCCACACACTTGAAATAGACATTTCAGATTGAAATTCAATTAGCACAGTGCCTCCTGATGGTCACTGATAAATTACTAGTGGGCCAGTCAGCTGCCACCCAGTGGCTGAATGGCGGATCTGCAGTTTCAATATTTATTTTTCACTTGTTTCAATCAAATCAAATCAAATGTTATGGTCACACACACATGGTTAACAGATGTTAATTGGAGTGTAGCGAATTGCTTGTGCTTCTAGTTCAAACAGTGCAGTAATATCTAACAAGTAATCTAACAATTCCCAACAACTGCCTAATACACACAAATCTAAATTGGTGAATGAGAATATGTACATATAAATATATGGATGAGCGATGGCCAAGTGACATTGGCAAGGTGCAGTAGATGGTATAAATACAGTATACACGTGATAAGAGTAATGTAAGATATATAAACATTATTAAATAGTTTCTAATCATCTCTATCATATGATGATAGTGGGAATGATATACAGTACAGACAGACCACTGGGGATGATATACAGTACAGACAGACTCCTGGGGAGAAACCACTGGGTACAGACCACTGGGGACAGACTACTGGGGAGAAACCACTGGGGACAGACCACTGGGTACAGACCACTGGGTACAGACCACTGGGGACAGACCACTGGGTATAGACCACTGGGTACAGACCACTGGGTACAGACCACTGGGGACAGACTACTGGGGAGAAACCACTGGGGACAGACCACTGGGGACAGACCACTGGGTACAGACCACTGGGGACAGACCACTGGGTACAGACCACTGGGTACAGACCACTGGGGACAGACCACTGGGGAGAGACCACTGGGTACAGACTACTGGGTACAGACCACTGGGGAGAGACCACTGGGTACAGACTACTGGGTACAGACCACTGGGTACAGACCACTGGGGAGAAACCACTGGGTACAGACCACTGGGTACAGACCACTGGGTACAGACCACTGGGTACAGACCACTGGGGACAGACCACTGGGGACAGACCACTGGGTACAGACCACTGGGTACAGACCACTGGGGACAGACCACTGGGGACAGACCACTGGGGAGAGTTCTGATTATAATATTCATATTATGACCATTTATCATCATGATCAAATGATAGAGTTTGTACATGTGGCTGTTAGAGGTGTGACAATATTGGTGTGGGAGTAGTGTAGACAGGCACAATATGGGCAATAGTGATTGGCTCACACATTAACTTTACATGAGGAGTGATTGGCCAGATGGACTGTAGAAAAACCAATGGGGGTAGGTAACTGTGAGGGAACAGCATGATGAAGGCCAGGAGATTTACCTGACCCTGTAACATCATCACCAAGAAAAACTCCTGGCCCTAGTTATGAGGACATTTCTATGTGAGGGGGAATTATTTAGGACAGTATGAACAGTGAATGATTTTCACTTCATTGTATTTTTGTATTGCTATTTTATTGGGTTAAACGTACTGTCAACATTCTACCAATCGACAACAGTCAGTATGGATGGGTGGAGGGGAGATCAATAGAAACAGTGTGGATGGGTGGAGGGGAGATCAATGGAAACAGTATGGATGGGTGGAGGGGAGATCAATGGAAACAGTGTGGATGGGTGGAGGGGAGATCAATGGAAACAGTGTGGATGGGTGGAGGGGAGATCAATGGAAACAGTGTGGATGGGTGGAGGGGAGATCAATGGAAACAGTATGGATGGGTGGAGGGGAGATCAATGGAAACAGTATGGATGGGTGGAGGGGAGATCAATGGAAACAGTATGGATGGGTGGAGGGGAGATCAATGGAAACAGTGTGGATGGGTGGAGGGGAGATCAATGGAAACAGTATGGATGGATGGAGGGGAGATCAATGGAAACAGTATGGATGGGTGGAGGGGAGATCAATGGAAACAGTGTGGATGGGTGGAGGGGAGATCAATGGAAACAGTATGGATGGGTGGAGGGGAGATCAATGGAAACAGTATGGATGGGTGGAGGGGAGATCAATGGAAACAGTATGGATGGGTGGAGGGGAGATCAATGGAAACAGTATGGATGGGTGGAGGGGAGATCAATGGAAACAGTATGGATGGGTGGAGGGGAGATCAATGGAAACAGTGTAGATGGATGGAGGGGAGATCAATGGAAACAGTATGGATGGGTGGAGGGGAGATCAATGGAAACAGTGTGGATGGGTGGAGGGGAGATCAATGGAAACAGTGAGGATGGGTGGAGGGGAGATCAATGGAAACAGTGTGGATGGGTGGAGGGGAGATCAATGGAAACAGTGTGGATGGGTGGAGGGGAGATCAATGGAAACAGTATGGATGGGTGGAGGGGAGATCAATGGAAACAGTATGGATGGGTGGAGGGGAGATCAATGGAAACAGTGTGGATGGGTGGAGGGGAGATCAATGGAAACAGTAAGGATGGGTGGAGGGGAGATCAATGGAAACAGTATGGATGGGTGGAGGGGAGATCAATGGAAACAGTGAGGATGGGTGGAGGGGAGATCAATGGAAACAGTGTGGATGGGTGGAGGGGAGATCAATGGAAACAGTGTGGATGGGTGGAGGGGAGATCAATGGAAACAGTATGGATGGGTGGAGGGGAGATCAATGGAAACAGTATGGATGGGTGGAGGGGAGATCAATGGAAACAGTGTGGATGGGTGGAGGGGAGATCAATGGAAACAGTATGGATGGGTGGAGGGGAGATCAATGGAAACAGTATGGATGGGTGGAGGGGAGATCAATGGAAACAGTGTGGATGGGTGGAGGGGAGATCAATGGAAACAGTATGGATGGGTGGAGGGAGATCAATGGAAACAGTATGGATGGGTGGGGGAGATCAATGGAAACAGTATGGATGGGTGGAGGGGAGATCAATGGAAACAGTATGGATGGGTGGAGGGGAGATCAATGGAAACAGTGTGGATGGGTGGAGGGGAGATCAATGGAAACAGTATGGATGGGTGGAGGGGAGATCAATGGAAACAGTGTGGATGGGTGGAGGGGAGATCAATGGAAACAGTATGGATGGGTGGAGGGGAGATCAATGGAAACAGTATGGATGGGTGGAGGGGAGATCAATGGAAACAGTGTGTGTCATGTCATTTTGGCTCTGCTTTCTTTGACACTTGTGTTAGTCTCCTGCATCAGACACATCCTCAATAGCCTGCGGAGGTTACAGTTGTGTGTGTGTGTGATAGTGAAAGTGGCAGTAGTTCTACTTACGTCATCTCCCGGTTTACCAGAGGGTCCAGGTGGACCACGGGGACCCAACGGGCCCTGTCAAAAGAGAACAGAGACAGTTAGTCAGATAGACAGACCATGAGGCCCTGTCAGAAGAGAAGAGAGAAGACAGTTAGTCAGATAGACAGACCATGAGGCCCTGTCAGAAGAGAAGAGAGAAGACAGTTAGTCAGATAGACAGACCATGAGGCCCTGTCAGAAGAGAAGAGAGAAGAAAGTTAGTCAGATAGACAGACCATGAGGCCCTGTCAGGAGGGAAGAGAACAGAGAAGACAGTCAGATAGATAGACCATGAGGCCCTGTCAGGAGGGAAGAGAACAGAGAAGACAGTTAGTCAGATAGACAGACTATGAGGCCCTGTCAGGAGGGAAGAGAACAGAGAAGACAGTTAGTCAGATAGACAGACCATGAGGCCTTGTCAGGAGGGAAGAGAACAGAGAAGACAGTTAGTTAGATAGACAGACCATGAGGCCCTGTCAGGAGGGAAGAGAACAGAGAAGACAGTCAGATAGACAGACCATGAGGCCCTGTCAGGAGGGAAGAGAACAGAGAAGACAGTTAGTCAGATAGACAGACCATGAGGCCCTGTCAGGAGGGAAGAGAAGAGAGAAGACAGTCAGATAGACAGACCATGAGGCCTTGTCAGGAGGGAAGAGAACAGAGAAGACAGTTAGTTAGATAGACAGACCATGAGGCCCTGTCAGGAGGGGAGAGAACAGAGAAGACAGTTAGTCAGATAGACAGACCATGAGGCCTTGTCAGGAGGGAAGAGAACAGAGAAGACAGTTAGTTAGATAGACAGACCATGAGGCCCTGTCAGGAGGGAAGAGAACAGAGAAGACAGTCAGATAGACAGACCATGAGGCCTTGTCAGGAGGGAAGAGAACAGAGAAGACAGTTAGTCAGATAGACAGACCATGAGGCCCTGTCAGGAGGGAAGAGAACAGAGAAGACAGTTAGTTAGATAGACAGACCATGAGGCCCTGTCAGGAGGGAAGAGAACAGAGAAGACAGTTAGTCAGATAGACAGACCATGAGGCCTTGTCAGGAGGGAAGAGAACAGAGAAGACAGTTAGTTAGATAGACAGACCATGAGGCCCTGTCAGGAGGGAAGAGAACAGAGAAGACAGTCAGATAGACAGACCATGAGGCCTTGTCAGGAGGGAAGAGAACAGAGAAGACAGTTAGTCAGATAGACAGACCATGAGGCCCTGTCAGGAGGGAAGAGAAGAGAGAAGACAGTCAGATAGACAGACCATGAGGCACTGTCATGAGGGAAGAGAACAGAGAAGACAGTCAGATAGACAGACCATGCCCTGTCAGGAGGGAAGAGAACAGAGAAGACAGTCAGATAGACAGACCATGAGGCCCTGTCAGGAGGACCTAAACCAATAGAGGGCAGCACTGTAGAGGTCATACACGTTATACACCACAGTGACAGGGTAGACGGAGTGTGTGTGTGCGTAAACGTGTGCGTGTGTGTGTCTGTGTGTGTGTGTGTGTTTGTGTGTGTGTGTCGTAAAGGCATTTCCCTCTCTAATTAACAAGCACCCCTGGCTGAGAACGTCCTCATGACAGCCACTCTCAGGTAACTCTGGGTCTTCCTTTCATGTGGTCGGTCTAGTTTCATCATAGCGCTTGATGGTTTTTGCTACTGCACTTAAAGAAACGTTCAAAGTTCTGGAAATGTTCCAGATTGACTGACCTTCATGTCTTAAAGTAATGATGGACTGAAAAGAAACAGAACCGTGAACCTATATATCCTGGTGGATGATGACTAGCTTACATGACAGAACATGTCAACAATGTCAATAGCAACACTTTACTGGGGTGAAGTCCTCCCCTGCTAAACTGTCACTCTGTCAACTGACAGGTGATATGAAACTAATGGCATGTAACTTTTAACGCTCTTTTGTTTACTACATGATTCCATATGTGTTATTTCATAGTTTTGATGTCCTCACTATTATTCTACATTGTAGAAAATAGTAAAAAAAATAAAGAAAAACCCTGGAATGAGTAGGTGTGTCCAAACTTTCGACTGGTACTGTACTGTATATATAAAAAATAATTGTCCACAGATAATGTTAATTATGATTTGGATTACAGAAAAGGTTTGTTTTATTGATACATACAAGCTGACAGATAGACAGGGTAGTGAGCTTCCTGTCACACTAATATGAATCATGACGGGAAGTGCTTTGAAGTGGTTAATATTATTGTGATTCGCTTATCTTGCCAGGGTTATCTTAAGTTATGCCAGGACAGAGCATAACAGTGGAGGCAAGTTAATTGACAATGTATGGCTAAAAACAAGAGAATGTTACAGTAAACTGCAATGTTTTTTTTCTTCCAGTTGTTTCACCTTTTCTGGCAACATTATGGACTCTTTCTATGGGTAGACGCTTTATGGGACGCTCTATGGGAAGACTGCAGAATCAACAGACTTGCCAGGTAGATTAGGTTGAAGGAATACTTCAATATCCTCTGAGTGTATTGGCCAGCTGTTTCTTGGCCAAAGCTTCGGTACTAGGGTTGTTTTTTGGGGACGTGTGTGTGTGTTCCGTGTGTGTGTGCGTGTGCGTGTGCGTGTGCGTGTGTGTGTGTGTGTGTGTGTGTGTTTATGGGAACTGATGTGATTCATTCTGGCCTGCCAACAACAGACCCAGCAGGTCTGATTCTAATTGCAGGTAATGATGTATTAAACAGTGGACTCAAGGTTGGAGGTGAAAGGAGAAGGAGCGTGTGTCTGTCTGTCTGTCTGTCTGTCTGTCTGTCTGTCTGTCTGTCTGTCTGTCGCTCCATGTCTGTCTGTCTGTTGCTCCATGTCAGTCTGTCTGACTCCCTGTCCCCTTGTCTCCCTGTCGCCCATGTCTCCCTGTCTCCCTCCCTCCCTGTCTGTCTGTCTGTCTGTCGCTCCGTGTCCATCTGTGTGTCGCTCCATGTCTGTCTGTCTGTTTCCCTGTCTGTCTGTCTGATCAGGCATCAGGCTTCTGTGTATCTGCTCTCAGCAGGAGGTTAACACAGTGGTGGTGGCTCTCATAATGCCCTCACATCACCTAGGAGTGTGTGTGTGTGTGTGTGTGTGTGTGTGTGTGTGTGTGTGTGTGTGTGTGTGTGTGTGTGTGTGTGTGTGTGTGTGTGTGTGTGTGTGTGTGTGTGTGTGTGTGTGTGTGTGTGTGTGTGTGTGTGTGCGCGCCTCTGTCGGTCCCTTTCAGTCGCTAACCCTGCACTGTTAGAAAAAAGGGTTCCGAAAGCGTTATTCGCCTGTCCCCATAGGAGAACCCTTTTTGGTTCCAGGTAGAACCATTTTTGGTTCCAGGTAGAACTTTTTTGGGTTCCATGTAGAACCCTCTATGGAAAGGGTTTAACATGGAACCAATAAAGGTTCTACTTGGAACCAAAAGGGTTCCACCTGGAACCAAAAAGTGCTCTTCAATAGGTTATCCTATGGGGACTGCTGAATCATCTTTTTAGGATCTAGATAGCACTGTTTTTTTTAAAGCATGAAACACACCGAGAATTTGAAACACACCGAGAATGTCACTGCCGATAGACTGCCAATGTACTTATCACAGTGGGAGTTGTTTATTTATTAGGATGTTTCTCCGTACATCCACGGATGAGCCAGTCACACTTTATATGCAATGTAGGCTATGGGATGGTAGCTATCTAAGTGCACACAACACTAAATACTTCCTCCAAGCTAGCAAACCACAGTAGCTAGTACTGACATTATAAAAAATGCACAGTGGATTAGCCAGTTTCCATGAAACAGCTACCTGTGCTAGCTGCCGATTTAATGCAGTGTCCTTAGCTAGCTAGCTATGTTGTGCTAGCTAGCATATATGCTAACGTTAACTAGCTAGCTAAACATTTGGCTATGGGCTGGCACTGGCAGTATGGGGTTATGGAGAGTGGATTATGGAGAGTGAATTGGGAGTGGGGTGGCAGGTAGCCTAGTGGTTAGAGCGTTGGACCAGTAACCGAAAGGTTGCTAGATCAAATCTCCGAGCTGACAAGGTAAAGATCTGTCATTCTGCCCCTGAACAAGGCAGTTAACCCACTGTTCCTAGGCTGTCATTGTAAATAAGAATTTGTTGTTAACTGACTTGCCTAGTTAAATAATTACATTTACATTTAAGTCATTTAGCGGACGCTCTTATCCAGATAATAATAATAAGATAATAATAACAAATAATGGTAAAAAATTAAGCTGTTTCTTTGTCATATTGCTAAGTAGTTATCAAGCTGTGGCCATCTGGATTGTATCGACAAGTGATTTCTACAACAATAGTAACATTAGCGCAGCTAGCTACGAATAGACCATAAGCAATACGCACAGGTTATGCATTACCAAACAACGCTACTGCCACCTTCTGGTTTGGAGTATTTTAACACGGCTGAGTGGCTGACGACTTCCAAGGTCTTTGCTGTGTGAACACAAACATTTTAAAATCCTACCGGTGTGTCTGAGCTATAAGAGTGTGGATACTGGAGAAGAGCAGAAGATTAACACAACGTTGTTAAAAATTATTTTCCAATCGTTTTCGTTCTGAACAGGACCATAATTTATTCCATTTCCGTTCAACTGTTCCCACCAGCTAAATATGGTTCTGAACAGGTTTTTACATTATTGCGACATTAAATTACCAATCAGTGTGGATAGAGCATCTTGCTATGGAATGGGTAAGCGATTTAATATATTTAGGAAAGTCATTAACAGCTAATTATATTTCGCCGTAACAGTATGGTTTAATCATAATGAAAAGACAAACATACACACTGTGCTGACAGTCACAATGTAGGGCGGGAGATGCAACTGACATAATAAGGCGAGGAGGAAAGAGCATGAATGAAGCATGCCATGCCACCTCCCGGGTGGCGCAGTGGTCTAGGGCACTGCATCGCAGTGCTAGCTGCGCCACCAGAGTCTCTGGGTTCGCGCCTAGGCTGGGCTGGATTCGCGCCCAGGCTCTGTCGCAGCCGGCCGCAACCGGGAGGTCCGTGGGGCGACGCACAATTGGCATAGCGTCGTCCGGGTTAGGGAGGGTTTGGCCGGTAGGGATATCCTTGTCTCAGTATGTAAAAAAATGTATGCACTCTACTGTAAGTCGCTCTGGATAAGAGCGTCTGCTAAATGACTAAAATGTAAAAAAAAAAAAAAAAAAATGTAAAAATGTTGTAAGCGCTGGGCATCTTGTTATCACATGCATTATCTGACTTAGGCCCACAGAATTATACCTACAGAGGAAGGGCATCTATGGATGAACTTTGAATGTCTTTGAACGCAGTGGCGGCTTGCACATTAGGGCGTTAAGGGCGGCACCCCACTTGTGATTGGTCCCATTGTTTTGGGGGAGGTCCCAAAAAAAGAAAAATGTTTGGTAAAAAAGTATATATATATAACACAATTCATGGAATGTGTAAATGTATATAGCCAACCACTAGCTTTCTAGCTAGTTAGCTCCCATACCACTTTCAAGTCTTTTTAAACTAATGTCTGACTAACTCAGAAATATGAAGTAATTTCAGAATGAAAGTTACCTGGCTAGCGCATCATGCTTTGTGACGTTATGTTAGCTAGCTTTCCCCAGTTAGATCATGCTTTGTGACATTATGTTAGCTAGCTATCCCCAGTTAGATAATGCTTTGTGACGTTATGTTAGCTAGCTATCCCCAGTTAGATAATGCTTTGTGACATTATGTTAGCTAGCTATCTCCATTTAGATAATGCTTTGTGACATTATGTTAGCTAGCTATCCCCATTTAGATAATGCTTTGTGATGTTATGTTAGCTAGCTATCCCCAGTTAGATAATGCTTTGTGACATTATGTTAGCTAGCTATCCCCAGTTAGATAATGCTTTGTGACATTATGTTAGCTAGCTATCCCCAGTTAGATAATGCTTTGTGACATTATGTTAGCTAGCTATCCCCAGTTAGATCATGTTTTGTGACATTATGTTAGCTAGCTATCCCCAGTTAGATAATGCTTTGTGACATTATGTTAGCTAGCTATCCCCAGTTAGATAATGCTTTGTGACATTATGTTAGCTAGCTATCCCCAGTTAGATAATGCTTTGGGATATTATGTTAGCTAGCTATCACCAGTTAGATAATGCTTTGTGACGTTATGTTAGCTAGCTATCCCCAGTTAGATAATGTGTTTTCACTTAGTCAGTAGTTTCTAATTTCTTCCGAGTGGCGCAGCGGTCTAAGGCACTGCATCGTAGTGCTAGAGGCATCACTACAGACCTGGGTTTGATCCCGGGATGTATCACAAACAGCCGAGATCGGGAGTCCCATAGGGCAGCGCACAATTGGCCCAGCGTCGTCCCGGGTTAGGGGAGGGTTTGGTCCGCGTAGGCTATCATTTTAAATAAGAATTTGTTCTTAACAAACTTGCCTAGTTAAACATAGATTAAATCAAATGATTGTATTCTCCCTGGTGCACTCGTTCATTAGTATATAGTATAATCTAATCTGTTCAAAACAGTGGCAGCATATGCAGCACTGGTCATTTGGATTTTGACATGCACAAGTGAAATAGGTGTATTTACGTTGTTGTTTAAAAATGCACAGGTTGATTTATATATCTTCTCAAAGAAACTAGCGGTTTGAAAACTTAGCATCATAATTCTGTCATGCTGTTTTGTTGACAACAACCACCTCACGCCAGGGTGTTCAGCCAATCAGCGGAGAGTTGGTTTAACGTTGTACCAGAGCAACAAGCTAACAAGCTTCTGTGTGCAGAGTAGCACTATAACTAAAAACACATCTTACCTTTTTGTAGTTAATAAATCCAATGTGAAACGTGATAACTATCGCATCATTAACTAGCATTGAAAAAGTAAATCCATTCTTTTCTCCCTAATATCTGAATTACATTTGTAATGTCATCAGTAGGATACAGTAACATAGGCCACAGTAACCTAGGCTACAGTAACCTAGGCTACAGTAACCTAGGCTTCAGAGGGGAGGGGTAGGTAGCCTACATGCACACCCACTGGAAAAGATTTCTAGCTGGCAGGCGGAAGCTGGAATAATGCTGAGTTCATGTGCTAGTAGGAACTCTGAAATGTTAGACTTGCTAACTGGTTGTAGTTATACACGTGCCGCAGTTCAACCAGTTAGCAAGTCAAACATTTTGGAGTTTCCTAATTCCCAATGGCACGTGAATGCGGCATAAGTCTCAGAGTGAGGGCATTGCATGTTGTGATTTTTCTGTGAATGGAAAAAAATGCTTGGAACGTAAAAGAACGTTCCATTGCTTTTAAAAGAACGTTTATATTCCGGAACAGTATAGATCACTTTTGTTTTTCGGTTCGGGTTCTATTTCTCAAATAATTTAGTTATTTTCAGGTTTTTGGTTCTGTTCCTTGAACTGGTTCCAACCCTAGGTTAGCCCTCAATATGTCCTCATAGCTTACAGTTTCCGTGCGTGTGTATATTTGTTTGTTTGTGTGTGTGTGTGTCTGCTTTAGTGTGTGTGTATGAGGAAGAGGAAGTTGAAAATGCCCTCACACTGTGGGTAACTATTATGGGATACTTACAGCTGATCCGGGCTCTCCAGCCTCTCCGGGGTTGCCTTGGAAACCTTGTGGGCCCTGTGATAGAAGAGAATAGAGAGGGCAGATTAGAGACGTCTGTGAAGTGAACCTGATGACCTTAGATGGCTATTGGTCTTTTAATAACGTGTAATATTCCCTTTGATTTCTTAGCTGATATTCCTGTAAGGCTACATGAGATTTAAAATATACACTGTTGTTTTTGATAAACCTATAAGTATGGTAAAAGTACAACAATAACTGAGTACAAAAAAAAAAAAAGTATGAACGTATGTACTTGTAAGTCGCTCTGGATAAGAGCGTCTGCTAAATGACTTAAATGTAAATGATCTATGATGGGCTCACTAGTTTAGAATTGCTCAAGAGTAAGTTTGAGTAGAGATAGCATGTGATATCCTCTACTATGTGTATGCTATCTTCTTACTCAGCTAACTCCAAATACCCCAGTAATATCAAATCACACCAAACACGAGTGTTCTCCTATTCCCCTCCAGGGGCCATGTCTCTACCAAGACGAGGGTGTGGGGGGGGGGGGGGGGGGGCAGTGGTTCCCCAAATCATGGGCTTCATGCTCAGTCATGTCCCCTGGCTGGCTGGCTGGCAATACCTTCCACTTGAACGACTTTAGAGAGGTAGGAGAGGAGCTGAGCTGAGGGGCTGTGGGTGGAGGGCTTAGGAACATACATGGGTTCAAATAGGATTTGATCTCTTTCAAGTACTTTAGCTACGATTGCCTGGAGCAATAGGACTAATAGAATAGTCGCAAAACTGTAATCCCCATCCATCTGGCTCTCCAGGCAGACTCAAGCAAATGTTTACAGTATTTGAAACACTTTGAATACTATTTGAACCCAGTTCTTGCGTTGCTGAGGGGAATGGCCCACCGAGCTCTATGAAAGGTATATTGTCAGGTGCTGCGCTGCATGTCTGTCTGTATGTCTGTCTGTCTGTCTGTCTGCGGTAGGATAAACCCCTGCAGCTTGCAGCTGGGACACGAAGGTATTCAATGCCATCTTCCTCCTCTGGAAGGGAATGCAGCGCAGGAACAAATAAACCTACAGTGTGTGGAATAATGTCTTGTCTGTGTTCTACACCTGCATTGCTTGCTGTTTGGGGTTTTAGGCTGGGTTTCTGTACAGCACTTTGTGACATCGGCTGATGTAAGAAGGGATTTATAAATAAATGTGATTGATTTGATTGATTGCTATGCAGTAACCATAACCATTCTGCTGTGTGCAGTAACCATAGTAACCCTATCTAAAGTCTACTCTGTGTTTACGTTATGCTATAGACTCTCTGTATTAGTTTCCCGTCATGTATTCATTCACTGTTTGATTCATGCCTTCATCTATACATATTCAGCATGAAGAGAACTAGACTACTGACTAATAATTCAACTCAGTACAAAACTTTGTGTTCTGAGGGAACACTATGGGACAAACTACTGTGAAGAACCACAGTCATATCATAATGTACCAGTAGACTGTATATCTGTATATGATTATATATTTATATATGGCTCTGGGCTGAACTAAAGGTGGTTGTGAGCATCTACATTAAGAGCATCTACAGTACCCAGTGTTGTATAAGGTTATAACTTTCAGGGCTTGTAGCCGGGAGTGTGTAGCCTGGAGGCTTGTAGCCGGGAGTGTGTAGCCGGGAGTGTGTGTATGTGTTTATTTGCAGGTACTTACAGGAGCTCCAGAGGGGCCAGGAGGCCCTCGAGGACCCATAGGGCCCTGGGGGAGAAAGAGAGACAGACGAGACGTTAGATAATAACAACATAATCACAACCTCAACCAACCTTCAAACAACTCAACGTTAAAAAATATGTTAGTTTCTCATTTTCATAATGAACTTTGACATATTTCAGAATGGAGGGGGAAGAGGTAGACGTGTGCTTTCCCACTTGAACTTCTCTCTTCTCTTGTGTTAGAAAACATATTATTGGCTTCTTCCCCCAGCAACACAAACTCATTATCCTGCTTCCCGTCTGCCTCCTGCCTGCCTGCCTGCCTCCCGCCTGCCTCCTGTCTGCTACCTGCCTCCTGCCTGTCTCCTGTCTGCCTCCTGTCTGCCTCCTAACTGTCTCCTGCCTGCCTCCTGTCTGCCTCCTGCCTGTCAGAACCATACATCGTTTTGGAATTCCACATTCAGACTCTTTCTCTCTTTTTCTACCTCTCTCTTTCTCTGCCTCTCTTTCTCTCCCTCTCTTTCTCCCTCTTTCTCTCTCCCTCTGTTTTCTCTTTCTTTTGCTCTCCCTCTCTGTTTTCTCTCTTTCGTTCTCTCTCTTTCTCTCTCCCTCTCTCTTTCTCTCTCTATCCCCCCCCCCCCTCTCTCTCTGTAGTTCAGAGGTCAGGGCCAGAAGTGTTGTACTCTGAATTGGAGGCTTGAGCCCTACGGTAGCCACCTTGTTTCTTCATTAATAAGATCATAAAAGCAGTGGGTGAAATCCTCAACGTAATCCTTGCGCTGCTCACTGATCTAACGTTAATCTCCTCCGGTTTATAAAGACTTGTCTTGTCAGCAGGTGTAATACTCTTGTCAGCTCAACGTCATCGTGCATCGTCACTCAGAGCTCAGAGAGACGTTTCACATTCTATACAGGTGATGAGCCAAATCTGTCACACGGAGAAAATCATTACATGACCAAAGACAAGACGAAGAGAAAATGTACCTGATCTGGAGTTTAGTGAGAATGTCGAGGGCTTGCATCTGAAATCACACGCTATTCCCTACATAGTGTACTAATTATGGCCAGAGATCTATGGGTACTGGGCAAAAGCAGTGCACTAAGTAGGGGAGAAGTAGTCCACTATAAAGGGAATAGGGTGGCATTTCAGTCGCATCCTAGACTTTCTCTCTAAGAAAAACGAAGACGTTAAAATAATAAAACACATGATTTCCACTCCTCCACTCATGAAAGGGCACTTGGACAACAGTAAGACAACCTTTTATGCTCTCTATAACACAGTATTCATAGTGTTGGTGTTTAGACTGATTATAGTGGAGAAATGCAAGGCAGCAGCCAAAGCAAACGTCCCTGAGGCAGCACGGAGCAGTTACTGACAGGAAGGGAATGAAAGTCATCTTTTCAGCAGGGCGCACCGAGGACAAATCCACCGCCGCAACGGACTAGCGGCTTATCAATGGTGCTCTATGTCCATTCGTAGGCGGAGTGTGGGTGAATGTTTGGATTCTGTGTGTGTGTGTGTTTGGGGACTGTATGTGTGTGTGTTTGGGTGGTGTGGCCACTGCCTCTCAGTGAAGACGCTGTGTTAGGGACCAGTGGGTGTAGGTAGAGACGTTGGGGCTTGACTCTCAGTGAAGACGCTGTGTTAGGGACCAGGGGGTGTAGGTAGAGACGTAGGGGGTTGACTCTCAGTGAAGACGCTGTGTTAGGGACCAGTGGGTGTAGGTAGAGACGTAGGGGGTTGACTCTCAGTGAAGACGCTGTGTTAGGGACCAGGGGGTGTAGGTAGAGACGTAGGGGGTTGACTCTCAGTGAAGACGCTGTGTTAGGGACCAGGGGGTGTAGTTAGAGACGTAGGGGTTTGACTCTCAGTGAAGACGCTGTGTTAGGGACCAGGGGGTGTAGGTAGAGACGTTGGGGCTTGACTCTCAGTGAA
This sequence comes from Salvelinus fontinalis, assembly GCF_029448725.1. Lineage (NCBI taxonomy): Eukaryota > Metazoa > Chordata > Actinopteri > Salmoniformes > Salmonidae > Salvelinus > Salvelinus fontinalis. The sequence goes on from NC_074682.1 coordinate 51,721,495, forward strand.
GACGCTGTGTTAGGGACCAGGGGGTGTAGGTAGAGACGTAGGGGGTTGACTCTCAGTGAAGACGCTGTGTTAGGGACCAGTGGGTGTAGGTAGAGACGTAGGGGGTTGACTCTCAGTGAAGACGCTGTGTTAGGGACCAGGGGGTGTAGGTAGAGACGTAGGGGGTTGACTCTCAGTGAAGACGCTGTGTTAGGGACCAGGGGGTGTAGGTAGAGACGTAGGGGGTTGACTCTCAGTGAAGACGCTGTGTTAGGGACCAGGGGGTGTAGGTAGAGACGTAGGGGATTGACTCTCAGTGAAGACGCTGTGTTAGGGACCAGGGGGTGTAGGTAGAGACGTAGGGGGTTGACTCTCAGTGAAGACGCTGTGTTAGGGACCAGGGGGTGTAGGTAGAGACGTAGGGGATTGACTCTCAGTGAAGACGCTGTGTTAGGGACCAGGGGGTGTAGGTAGAGACGTAGGGGATTGACTCTCAGTGAAGACGCTGTGTTAGGGACCAGGGGGTGTAGGTAGAGACGTAGGGGGTTGACTCTCAGTGAAGACGCTGTGTTAGGGACCAGGGGGTGTAGGTAGAGACGTAGGGGGTTGACTCTCAGTGAAGACGCTGTGTTAGGGACCAGGGGGTGTAGGTAGAGACGTAGGGGGTTGACTCTCAGTGAAGATACTGTGTTAGGGACCAGTGGGTGTAGTTAGAGACGTAGGGGTTTGACTCTCAGTGAAGACGCTGTGTTAGGGACCAGGGGGTGTAGGTAGAGACGTAGGGGGTTGACTCTCAGTGAAGACGCTGTGTTAGGGACCAGGGGGTGTAGGTAGAGACGTAGGGGGTTGACTCTCAGTGAAGACGCTGTGTTAGGGACCAGGGGGTGTAGGTAGAGACGTAGGGGATTGACTCTCAGTGAAGACGCTGTGTTAGGGACCAGGGGGTGTAGGTAGAGACGTAGGGGGTTGACTCTCAGTGAAGACGCTGTGTTAGGGACCAGGGGGTGTAGGTAGAGATGTAGAGGGTTGACTCTCAGTGAAGACGCTGTGTTAGGGACCAGGGGGTGTAGGTAGAGACGTAGGGGGTTGACTCTCAGTGAAGACGCTGTGTTAGGGACCAGTGGGTGTAGGTAGAGACGTTGGGGGTTGACTCTCAGTGAAGATGCTGTGTTAGGGACCAGGGGGTGTAGGTAGAGACTTAGGGGGTTGACTCTCAGTGAAGACGCTGTGTTAGGGACCAGGGGGTGTAGGTAGAGACGTTGGGGCTTGACTCTCAGTGAAGACGCTGTGTTAGGGACCAGGGGGTGTAGGTAGAGACGTAGGGGGTTGACTCTCAGTGAAGACGCTGTGTTAGGGACCAGGGGGTGTAGGTAGAGACGTAGGGGGTTGACTCTCAGTGAAGACGCTGTGTTAGGGACCAGGGGGTGTAGGTAGAGACGTAGGGGGTTGACTCTCAGTGAAGACGCTGTGTTAGGGACCAGGGGGTGTAGGTAGAGACGTAGGGGGTTGACTCTCAGTGAAGACGCTGTGTTAGGGACCAGGGGGTGTAGGTAGAGACGTAGGGGGTTGACTCTCAGTGAAGACGCTGTGTTAGGGACCAGGGGGTGTAGGTAGAGACGTAGGGGGTTGACTCTCAGTGAAGACGCTGTGTTAGGGACCAGGGGGTGTAGGTAGAGACGTAGGGGGTTGACTCTCAGTGAAGACGCTGTGTTAGGGACCAGGGGGTGTAGGTAGAGACGTAGGGGGTTGACTCTCAGTGAAGACGCTGTGTTAGGGACCAGGGGGTGTAGGTAGAGACGTAGGGGGTTGACGCTCAGTGAAGAGTCATCCCCACCTCCCCTCTCCACAGGTCTCTCATGGGGTACAATCCACAGTGGTGACTGGGTCTCAGACTTCAGCTCCACCAGCCGAGCGCTGCTTGGTGGGTTTGCAAACCAAAATAGCTCCTAGTGAGTGTGCTCTTCTTTTCCCTCTGGCTGAGAGACTGGAGGTGATGCCAGCTGGATGTGATGCCAGCTGGATCTGATGCCAGCTGGATGTGATGCCAGCTGGATGTGATGCCAGCTGGAGGTCATTCCAGCTGGATGTGATGCCAGATGGATGTGATGCAAGATGGATGTGATGCCAGATGCCAGCCAGCTCGTTGGAGTTTCAGTAAGCTCAAAAAAATGTACTAATGAAGACCAAGTCTGTTTGCACCAAACTAAACCCTGGTATACTCCATAGGAGGGTGTTGGCCCAAACCAAACCCTGGATGCTCCATAGGAGGGTGTTAAGTCACTCTGATACCCATTCACCTAAGCATTAGTCAGAGCAGACCAGAGGTGACATTCTTGCATTTGTTTTGCATCCCACAGGAGAACCTATAGAACCTGGGAAACGATACTACTCCGAAGCCGATAGGAGAAGACTGGTAAAATGTCGCCAGGATTAGAGTGTTATGATGTTTTTCGTAATCTCTCTCACCATTGGTCCTTGCATCACACCCATCTGTGCTCCGCCAGCCTTCTCGTCAAATCCTCCAGCCATCTGAGCAGCAAAGTTCTGTTGGAAGACAAATGGCATCCATAAGACACTGTAATATGACCACAAACATATTTGAACACTCTCGTCATAACAGTATAATATCTGTCATGGTAGTCTACTCTCAGACCGCACAGCATGACTAAACAGCATGACTAAACAGCATGACTAAACAGAATCAGTGTGTCTCTGTCTATGTGACAGCAGTAGATGGTAGAGGGGATGGATACCAGATCAACAACAGTAGATGGTAGAGGGGATGGATACCAGATCAACAGCAGTAGATGATAGAGGGGATGGATACCAGATCAACAACAGTAGAGGGTAGAGGGGATGGATACCAGATCAACAGTAGATGGTAGAGGGGATGGATACCAGATCAACAACAGTAGATGGTAGAGGGGATGGATACCAGATCAACAGTAGATGGTAGAGGGGATGGATACCAGATCAACAACAGTAGATGGTAGAGGCGTTGGATACCAGATCAACAGCAGTAGATGATAGAGGTGATGGATACCAGATCAACAGCAGTAGATGATAGAGGTGATGGATACCAGATCAACAGTAGATGGTAGAGGGGATGGATACCAGATCAACAGTAGATTGTAGAGGTGATGGATACCAGATCAACAGCAGTAGATGGTAGAGGGGATGGATACCAGTTCAACAGTAGATGGTAGAAGGGATGGATACCAGATCAACAGTAGATGGTAGAGGGGATGGATACCAGATCAACAGTAGATGGTAGAGGGGATGGATACCAGATCAACAGTAGATGGTAGAGGGGATGGATACCAGATCAACAGCAGTAGATGATAGAGGGGATGGATACCAGATCAACAGTAGATGGTAGAAGGGATGGATACCAGATCAACAGTAGATGGTAGAGGGGATGGATACCAGATCAACAGTAGATGGTAGAGGGGATGGATACCAGATCAACAGTAGATGGTAGAGGGGATGGATACCAGATCAACAGTAGATGGTAGAGGGGATGGATACCAGATCAACAGTAGATGGTAGTGGGGATGGATACCAGATCAACAACAGTAGATGGTAGAGGGGATGGATACCAGATCAACAGCAGTAGATGGTAGAGGGGATGGATACCAGATCAACAACAGTAGATGGTAGAGGGGATGGATACCAGATCAACAGTAGATGGTAGAGGGGATGGATACCAGATCAACAGTAGATGGTAGAGGGGATGGATACCAGATCAACAGTAGATGGTAGAAGGGATGGATACCAGATCAACAGTAGATGGTAGAGGGGATGGATACCAGATCAACAGTAGATGGTAGAGGGGATGGATACCAGATCAACAGTAGATGGTAGAAGGGATGGATACCAGATCAACAGTAGATGGTAGAGGGGATGGATACCAGATCAACAGTAGATGGTAGAGGGGATGGATACCAGATCAACAGCAGTAGATGATAGAGGGGATGGATACCAGATCAACAGTAGATGGTAGAAGGGATGGATACCAGATCAACAGTAGATGGTAGAGGGGATGGATACCAGATCAACAGTAGATGGTAGAGGGGATGGATACCAGATCAACAGTAGATGGTAGAGGGGATGGATACCAGATCAACAGTAGATGGTAGAGGGGATGGATACCAGATCAACAGTAGATGGTAGTGGGGATGGATACCAGATCAACAACAGTAGATGGTAGAGGGGATGGATACCAGATCAACAGTAGATGGTAGAGGGGATGGATACCAGATCAACAGTAGATGGTAGAGGGGATGGATACCAGATCAACAGTAGATGGTAGAAGGGATGGATACCAGATCAACAGTAGATGGTAGAGGGGATGGATACCAGATCAACAGCAGATGGTAGAGGGGATGGATACCAGATCAACAGTAGATGGTAGAAGGGATGGATACCAGATCAACAGTAGATGGTAGAGGGGATGGATACCAGATCAACAGTAGATGGTAGAAGGGATGGATACCAGATCAACAGTAGATGGTAGAGGGGATGGATACCAGATCAACAACAGTAGATGGTAGAGGGGATGGATACCAGATCAACAACAGTAGATGGTAGAAGGGATGGATACCAGATCAACAGTAGATGGTAGAGGGGATGGATACCAGATCAACAGCAGATGGTAGAGGGGATGGATACCAGATCAACAGCAGTAGATGGTAGAGGGGATGGATACCAGATCAACAGTAGATGGTAGAGGGGATGGATACCAGATCAACAACAGTAGATGGTAGAAGGGATGGATACCAGATCAACAGCAGTAGATGGTAGAGGGGATGGATACCAGATCAACAGTAGATGGTAGAGGAGATGGATACCAGATCAACAGTAGATGGTAGAAGGGATGGATACCAGATCAACAGTAGATGGTAGAGGGGATGGATACCAGATCAACAACAGTAGATGGTAGAGGGGATGGATACCAGATCAACAGTAGATGGTAGAGGGGATGGATACCAGATCAACAGTAGATGGTAGAGGGGATGGATACCAGATCAACAGTAGATGGTAGAAGGGATGGATACCAGATCAACAGTAGATGGTAGAGGGGATGGATACCAGATCAACAGCAGATGGTAGAGGGGATGGATACCAGATCAACAGTAGATGGTAGAAGGGATGGATACCAGATCAACAGTAGATGGTAGAAGGGATGGATACCAGATCAACAGTAGATGGTAGAAGGGATGGATACCAGATCAACAGTAGATGGTAGAGGGGATGGATACCAGATCAACAGCAGATGGTAGAGGGGATGGATACCAGATCAACAGCAGTAGATGGTAGAGGGGATGGATACCAGATCAACAGTAGATGGTAGAGGGGATGGATACCAGATCAACAACAGTAGATGGTAGAAGGGATGGATACCAGATCAACAACAGTAGATGGTAGAGGGGATGGATACCAGATCAACAGCAGTAGATGGTAGAGGGGATGGATACCAGATCAACAGTAGATGGTAGAGGAGATGGATACCAGATCAACAGTAGATGGTAGAAGGGATGGATACCAGATCAACAGTAGATGGTAGAGGGGATGGATACCAGATCAACAGTAGATGGTAGAGGGGATGGATACCAGATCAACAGTAGATGGTAGAGGGGATGGATACCAGATCAACAGCAGATGGTAGAGGGGATGGATACCAGATCAACAGTAGATGGTAGAAGGGATGGATACCAGATCAACAGTAGATGGTAGAGGGGATGGATACCAGATCAACAGTAGATGGTAGAGGGGATGGATACCAGATCAACAGCAGATGGTAGAGGGGATGGATACCAGATCAACAACAGTAGATGGTAGAGGGGATGGATACCAGATCAACAGCAGTAGATGGTAGAGGGGATGGATACCAGATCAACAGCAGTAGATGGTAGAGGGGATGGATACCAGATCAACAGTAGATGGTAGAGGGGATGGATACCAGATCAACAGCAGATGGTAGAGGGGATGGATACCAGATCAACAGTAGATGGTAGAGGGGATGGATACCAGATCAACAGTAGATGGTAGAGGGGATGGATACCAGATCAACAGTAGATGGTAGAGGGGATGGATACCAGATCAACAACAGTAGATGGTAGAGGGGATGGATACCAGATCAACAGTAGATGGTAGAGGGGATGGATACCAGATCAACAACAGTAGATGGTAGAGGGGATGGATACCAGATCAACAACAGTAGATGGTAGAGGGGATGGATACCAGATCAACAGTAGATGGTAGAGGGGATGGATACCAGATCAACAACAGTAGATGGTAGAGGGGATGGATACCAGATCAACAGCAGTAAATGGTAGAGGGGATGGATACCAGATCAACAGTAGATGGTAGAGGGGATGGATACCAGATCAACAGTAGATGGTAGAGGGGATGGATACCAGATCAACAGTAGATGGTAGAGGGGATGGATACCAGATCAACAGTAGATGGTAGTGGGGATGGATACCAGATCAACAGTAGATGGTAGAGGGGATGGATACCAGATCAACAACAGTAGATGGTAGAGGGGATGGATACCAGATCAACAGTAGATGGTAGAGGGGATGGATACCAGATCAACAGTAGATGGTAGAGGGGATGGATACCAGATCAACAACAGTAGATGGTAGAGGGGATGGATACCAGATCAACAGTAGATGGTAGAGGGGATGGATACCAGATCAACAGTAGATGGTAGAGGGGATGGATACCAGATCAACAACAGTAGAGGGTAGAGGGGATGGATACCAGATCAACAGTAGATGGTAGAAGGGATGGATACCAGATCAACAGTAGATGGTAGAGGGGATGGATACCAGATCAACAGTAGATGGTAGAGGGGATGGATACCAGATCAACAGTAGATGGTAGAGGGGATGGATACCAGATCAACAGTAGATGGTAGAGGGGATGGATACCAGATCAACAGTAGATGGTAGAAGGGATGGATACCAGATCAACAGTAGATGGTAGAGGGGATGGATACCAGATCAACAACAGTAGATGGTAGAGGGGATGGATACCAGATCAACAGTAGATGGTAGAGGGGATGGATACCAGATCAACAACAGTAGAGGGTAGAGGGGATGGATACCAGATCAACAACAGTAGAGACAGGGAGGGGTGTACAATAACTATTTTCATCTTTCTCCTTCACCAAATATCTCCTTGTGTTTTCTTCAAAGCCCCTCCTCTCTTCTCTCCTCTCCTCCCCTTCCCTCCTTCCTCTCCTCCCCTCTTCTCCCCTTCCCCAAATCTATCATGCTACCTCCTGTCTAGCCACCTCCCTCTTTCTCTCCCTCCTTCCTCCCCTCTTCTCTCACCAGGAATGAAAAGCATTCCACCGTGTCTCTCTCTATCCCACCATTCTACACTATACCGCCGTTTCTTTGCCTAGGTCTTCTGTGCAAAACATCTCACAATATTTCACCCTTTCTCTATCACAACCTTTCAGTATTACACCCTTTCACTATTACGCCCTTTCAATATTACACCATTTCACTATTACGCCCTTTCAATATTACACCATTTCACTATTACACCCTTTCACTATTACGCCCTTTCAATATTACACCATTTCACTATTACGCCCTTTCAATATTACACCATTTCACTATTACACCCTTTCACTATTACGCCCTTTCAATATTACACCATTTCACTATTACGCCCTTTCACTATTACGCCCTTTCAATATTACACCATTTCACTATTACACCCTTTCACTATTACGCCCTTTCAATATTACACCATTTCACTATTACACCCTTTCACTATTACGCCCTTTCAATATTACACCATTTCACTATTACGCCCTTTCAATATTACACCATTTCACTATTACACCCTTTCAATAGTACACCATTTCACTATTACACCTTTTCACTGTTACAACTTTCACTAATACACCCTTTCACTATCACACCCTTCCACTATTACACCCTTTCACTTCCCATGTTCAACCACAAAGTCTTTATTGATAGAATTAGCTAGCCCACTCCTTGTCATTTTGAGATACACCTCCATGATCCATAAAAGAGGAAAGCACGTCCATTTTGCTCTCTGCATGTGCTTTCCCTTTTACACATTGATATATTTTGGGACTATAGCACCACAAACTGCTATTTCAGATTTTTCTGCAGAGATACTTACTCCTCCAAGGCCGGGAGGTCCGTTAGGTCCTGAGGGTCCGGGGGGGCCGGGGTTACCAGGGGTACCAGGCTCGCCATCTCTGCCACGGGGCCCGGGACTGCCCTGAGACGGGAGACAGAGAGAGGAGTTAGATTAATAATTCCTCAAGTACATACGAATAAATTGGGAGTAGAAATAGCATGTCATCTCAATCGGGTATCTTCCTCGAAAGCTTTTATATTTCTTTCAAATTCTATCCCAAATGGACAATAAAAATACTGAACTTTGAACGCTGTCACTTCAACATCAAATAAATCAATTTCCTTGGCAGTCACAGTATAAATAAGTTGATTGACAGGGGGAAGATTAAATATAATACAATCCCACAAAAATTGTAAAGAAAAAAAAAAGTGTGGTAATCCTATACTTCAGATGAAAATGTCAAGTCAGGGACATGAAACTGCCCATCAGCAATGTGAGACAATAATCATGTCCATTGACAGTTGTCTTAGAGAGGTACAGTAGGTGCCATTTTGTTTTCCATATTTCCAGATATGTAGGTGCTGCTACTCTGCACAGTGTAGTCCCATGCCATCCCCATGCCATCAGCTAAAACTACAATCACCAGAAGAGAAAGGACAATCTAGGCTAAATGTACTTTACTGAGAAAAAGTCTGAATATAGGATAAAGTCCAGAAGAATTCATATGCAGTGGATCAGATTCTGATCACTTAGGACACTGCAGTAATTATTTGGGCAACTGTTTTCCAACTATCCCACTCGGCAACTGAGCACCAATTTGTACCGTTATTCATTCAAAATAAATCCATAAAATTTTTTAAAAAAGTACAATTCAAAAAAATTTGAGAAAAAAAATCCAGAAATCCAGCATGTAAACAGCCTCTATTCCATGATGCAGCCTGCGGCATGTTACTACCTGGAATACATGATTACAACCTGGCCAGGTAGATATTGGATATTGTTACAGCAACCTAATACCAACTGTGTCCTTTCCAAACACTTCCTGATAACTCCATGAAATGAAGGGTTGGCCAACATTTCCCTCAGTCAACGGATGATGTCAACCAGCCCGTTGCTGTGAGTCATTGATGTTTGACTTTGCGAGTTACAGACAGTTCATGTCAAAGCGTGTGATTGTTATGTCTATGTACTTAAAGTTGTATTAAAACTCAATAGTAGAATCTAAACTGGTATGTTACTTTAATCACCGTAATCCGTAGTCCCAATAATAGGTGTTATGGAGATGAGATGTAGCTCATTCAACAACAAGAGGAAAAAGTTGGCAGGTAAAAATGTTTGGAAGCACACGTCTGGGAAACCCAGCATACCACACTGCATGCTCTGACAAATGATCCTTCAAGGAATGTGTTCACAACACTGTGTGCGTTCATTCCTCTTTAATTTCGGTGCAAACAAAGACTTCATTGTAAATGTTTCTATAGTAGCAGGTACAAAATAATAATACAAAAATGCCAAATTGGAAAAGCAAATTGTAGACTGAAAATGTGAATAAAAACAGTAATTGTAAAAGTTAAAAAAAAATCTCCATTATCAAATATGAAAACATGCTGGACCTGAGGACAATGTATCCATTGTTATAACCAGGGTTGGGGTCAATTCCATTCCAAATTCATAAAAAAAAAATAAAAAAAAATGATGTTCCAGTCAATTTAGAAAGTAAAACCAATTCCAATTCCACATCTGGCACTTGTTGCTAAACACTACCTGTTCACCTGGCCAGAGACTATTAGCTAAACTTGCCAGATTCACAGAGATCAGGTGCATTCCCCTGTCAAATAAATCTACCAGAGTTATGTAAGTAAAATCATTGGCGGCATAAATACGGTGCACATGCCACTCAGAGCCAACCATTTTAGCCAACAGAGCAAGAGACAAGTCTGTCACTATGTGAGCAGCAGTTGGCGTGACGTCACCAATGGCGTGATGTCACCAATGTACTCCAGCAAACATGCTACGGGCCAGTTTCACATCCACTACAGACACAACAATGAACCAACGGGCCAGTTTCACATCCACTACAGACACAACAACAACCAACGGGCCAGTTTCACATCCACTACAGACACCACAATGAACCAACGGGCCAGTTTCACATCCACTACAGACACCACAATGAACCAACAAGCCAGTTTCACATCCACTACAGACACAACAACAACCAACGAGACACTAAATAAAACCAAAGCCTGGTGCCAAACACAAGACTAAATAAAACCAAAGCCTGGTGCCAAACACAAGACTAAATGAAACCAAAGCCTGGTGCCAAACACAAGACTAAATGAAACCAAAGCTTGTGGCAAACACAAGACTAAATGAAACCAAAGCCTGGTGCCAAACACAAGACTAAATGAAACCAAAGCCTGGTGCCAAACACAAGACTAAATGAAACCAAAGCCTGGTGCCAAACACAAGACTAAATGAAACCAAAGCCTGGTGCCAAACACAAGACTAAATGAAACCAAAGCCTGGTGCCAAACACAAGACTAAATGAAAGCAAAGCCTGGTGCCAAACACAAGACTAAATAAAACCAAAGCTTGTGGCAAACACAAGACTAAATGAAACCAAAGCCTGGTGCCAAACACAAGACTAAATAAAACCAAAGCCTGGTGCCAAACACAAGACTAAATGAAACCAAAGCCTGGTGCCAAACACAAGACTAAATGAAACCAAAGCCTGGTGCCAAACACAAGACTAAATAAAACCAAAGCCTGGTGCCAAACACAAGACTAAATGAAACCAAAGCTTGTGGCAAACACAAGACTAAATGAAACCAAAACACAAAATCTCTCATTAAAACTATTCTATTAAATGAGAACCTGAAGGAACAACCTCCTTCACTGTGACAGACAGACATTTAGCCTCATAGCCTGGTTCCTCTCTAGGTTTCTTTCTAGGTTCTGGCCTTTCTAGGGAGTTTTTCCGAGCCACCGTGCTTCTACACTTGCATTGCTTGTTGTTTGGGGTTTTAGGCTGGGATTCTATACAGCACTTTGAGATATCAGCTGATGTAAGAAGGGCTTTATAAATAAAAATGATTTGAACATTTGAAATAAATAAATTTGATTTGACATACAGACATACGCAAGGTCTTCATAATCAGAACATTTTCCGAGAAGACTCTCATTAGACAACAGCCTGAACACATCAACTCTAACAGCACTGTGTGACAAATCTTTCTTCTTAATCAGAACATCTCTTGTCATAAATCTCCCTTTCAGACAACCTCAAGAATACATATTCATAATCTACGTACCGGCAAAAAATTATGCACAAACACAGATTTAAACATCACGGAAGCCTGGCCTGGAGCTGTGACTGGGGCTGAGGCCATGATGTTGACATACTATTGGTGTTTAACACAGATTACCACAATGATCCAAGTCATTACAGCCTCTCTCCCCATGCTAACAACACTGATTTATTACACACGTGATTGGCTGTGGGTTGGACCGTTGGTTCCCTGACAGCCACAGGTTTACGGCTTCACACACCCACAAACACACAAACACACAAACACACACACACACACACACACACACACACACACACACACACACACACACACACACACACACACACACACACACACACACACACACACACACACACACACACACACACACACACACACACACACACACACCAGAGGAGGCTGGTGGGGGGAGCTATAGAAGGACTGGCTCATTGTAATGTTTGGAATGGAATCAATGGAATGGTACCAAACATGTCAAACACATGGAAACTATGTGTTTGACTCCGTTCCATTCATTCCATTCCAGACACTACTATGAGCCAGTCCTTCTATAGCTCCTCCCACCAGCCTCATCTGACACACACACACACACACCTCCTCTTCGTCTTCATCTCACACATCTGCTAAACAACCCAGACCACAGACACGGCCTAATGGAAACTACACATGACAGCACTGAGCTGGATCTGCTTTGCTCCTCCAATGACAGCCTGCTGCCTCCAACGCTGCTGCTCCTGCTGAGACCAGCAATGAGACCAGCAGCTCCTCCTTACCAGAGCATTCTCTATCTACCAGACCAATAGGAAGAGTTTAGACACTGAATTATGCATTGTTTAGTCTTAGAGAGAGAGAGAAACAGATAAACAGAGAGAGACAGAGAAGAGAGAGAGAGAGACACAGAGTGAGAGAGACACTGAGTGAGAGAGAAACAGATAGATGGAATGGCATGGAATGGATATCCTGCTATAAAACTCACCTTATCGCCTTTGTCTCCTCTGTCTCCGCGTGGTCCCTGCTCTCCTGAGGGGCCCTGAGGATGGAGGAGAGACTAGTGAGTATCCAGGTACATCCAAACACTAGATGTGCACCCTATTGTCTATGTCTACCTATTACATGGGGGTAATTCACACCGAATACTTGGGGGAAATTCACACCTATTACATGTGGGAAATTCACACCTATTACATGGTGGAAATTCACACCTGTTACATGTGGGAAATTCACACCTATTACATGTGGGAAATTCAGACCTATTACATGTGGGAAATTCACACCTATTACATGAGGGAAATTCACACCTATTACATGTGGGAAATTCACACCTATTACATGGGGGAAATTCACACCTATTACATGGGAGAAATTCACACCTATTACATGTGGGAAATTCACACCTATTACATGGGGGAAATTCACACCTATTACATGTGGGAAATTCACACCTATTACATGTGGGAAATTCACACCTAATACATGGGGGAAACTCACACCTAATACATGCGGGAAATTCACACCTATTACATGGGGGAAATTCAACCTATTACATGTGGGAAATTCACACCTAATACATGGGGGAAACTCACACCTATTACATGCGGGAAACTCACACCTATTACATGCGGGAAATTCACACCTATTACATGGGGGAAATTCAACCTATTACATGTGGGAAATTCACACCTAATACATGGGGGAAACTCACACCTAATACATGGGGGAAACTCACACCTATTACATGGGGGAAACTCACACCTAATACATGCGGGAAATTCACACCTATTACATGGGGGAAATTCAACCTATTACATGGGGGAAATTCACACCTAATACATGGGTGAAACTCACACCTATTACATGCGGGAAATTCACACCTATTACATGGGGGAAATTCAACCTATTACATGTGGGAAATTCACACCTAATACATGGGGGAAACTCACACCTATTACATGGGGGAAACTCACACCTATTACATGGGGGAAACTCACACCTAATACATGCGGGAAATTCACACCTAATACATGGGGGAAACTCACACCTATTACATGGGGGAAACTCACACCTATTACATGGGGGAAACTCACACCTAATACATGCGGGAAATTCACACCTAATACATGGGGGAAACTCACACCTATTACATGGGGGAAACTCACACCTAATACATGCGGGAAATTCACACCTATTACATGGGGGAAATTCAACCTATTACATGGGGGAAATTCACACCAAATACATGGGGGAAACTCACACCTATTACATGCGGGAAATTCACACCTATTACATGGGGGAAATTCAACCTATTACATGTGGGAAATTCACACCTAATACATGGGGGAAATTGTTGAAATGCTTTACATACCATAGGGCCTCCAGGTCCTCTTGGTCCTACGACCTGAGGAAGAGGAAAGAGAAAAATGAAGTGTCAACAACGTTTTACGACCGCAAAAAAAGTGTGTGTTGATTGAAGTTAGATGATGAGTTTATGGATTGTTGTCAAAAAATGTACGTCTCAGTGTACAAATGTAGTCTACAACAATTTCCTGGGATGACTAAAATAGAGAGAGAGAGAGAGAGAGAGAGAGAGAGAGAGAGAGAGAGAGAGAGAGAGAGAGAGAGAGAGAGAGAGACAGAGAGAGACAGAGAGAGACAGAGAGAGCGAGACAGAGAGCGAGACAGAGAGCGAGACAGAGACAAACTCTGAGTCATTAATATGTCTCTAAGAGGGAATGAAGGACAGATTTGTTGTGTTTGGCTTTCTGCCTTCTGAGTGGGCTAGCACTAATATGGCCAGGCCTAATAAACAGAAAATTAAAAAAATTATAATAGTGTTTTATTGTCACATAGGTGCAGTGAAATGCATTGCTAACCCAACCAAGCCTGACTATTAACTATGACCGAAATATGGTCCAGCCCTAACCAAGCCTGACTATTAACTATGACCGAAATATGGGCCAGCCCTATCCAAGCCTGACTATTAACCATGACCGAAATATGGTCCAGCCCTAACCAAGCCTAACAGACTGTGGGTTTAGCTTACCCTGGCCTAATTACATAGACCACTTACCGTTTTAGGAGTTAATTTGATATTGCATGTATTGCATGAAAGGTGCTGAACAAATGTTTCTGATTGTTTTCATTATCATTAATAGACTGAAAAGCATTCCTGGACCTGACCTCTGTAATTACCAGAACAATCCACTTTCAGAGCAGGGAGAATTATGCAATCATCAGCCATGGTCATTTATAGTGTATTCTCACATTGGCACTAATACTGCACACTCATGGCGCATGCCTCAAGTAATACAGGCAGACACAAAATACTAACACTATTAATCCACGTAGGCCTAATGTAGTGACGCAACTGATTTCCTCAACCATTAAATAGGTGGGAAAAGAGAGACACAGAGGGGCTGCCAGCAAATGAAATAAAGACCTGCTATTAAGACATCAGACAGCAGCGCTGGTAAAGTGTTTTCAGAGATCAGACTTACATCGGTGATATCTCCTGGTTCCCCCTTCTGACCCTGTTGGGAAAGAAAGACAAGAAACAACAATATGAGTGATTCTTCAGGAATGGAAAAGTGATAATACCTTCTTTCATTCCTGTCATCTACCCTTTTTTCTATCCTCTATGGTGCACTGGTACGAGCTGCAAGCAAGTCATTCCTATAGAGCACTGGTACGAGCTAGGAGCAAGTGATTCCTATAGATGACAACACAAAGCTCTAGTCAACAAAAGAGTTAGGAAAAAGATCACAAAAAACATTCTTAGCTTGGAATCCAAACTGAATATTGCTCTGTTTCTTCACTAACTGAAACATAGCAAAACAGATATTCCGTGATATTAAGTGTGGATGCCAGGCCTACTCAAAATAGACATGCATGTGCTTCTCAGTGGTGTAAAGTAATTAAGTAAAAATACTTTAAAGCACTACTTAATTTTGGGGGGGTATCTGTACTTTAATTTACTATTTATATTTTTGACTACTTTTACTTTTACTTCACTACATTCCTAAAGAAAATAATGTACTTTTTACTCCATACATTTTCTCTGACACCCAAAAGTACCCGTTACATTTTGAATGCTTAGCAGGACAGGAAAATGGTCCAATTCACACACTTATCAAGAGAACATCCCTGGTCATCCCTACTGCCTCTGATCTGGCAGACTCAATAAACACAAAGGCTTCATTTGTAAATGATGTCTGAGTGTTGGAGTTTGCTCCTGGCTATCCGTAAATAAAAAAACAAGAAAATTGTACCTTCTGGTTTGCATAATATAAAGAATTTGAAATGATTTATACTTTTACTTTTCACACTTAAGTATATTTTAGCAATTACATTTACTTTTGATATTTAAGTATATTTAAAACCAAATACTTTAAGACTTTTCTCAAGTAGTATTATACTGGATGACTCACTTTTACTTGAGTCATTTTCTATTAAGGTATCTTCACTTTTACTCAAGTATGACAATTGGGTACTTTTCCCACCACTACTGCTTCTGTGTATGAGGCTGGAGAAGACAATGTTATTAACTGTCTGTCTTCTGCGCACATCAAAGTATCACAATCATCTATCAAAACACAGAGGTGAGTCCAGCTTTGGTATTAGTCGCCCTCATCACCCACACACACACACACACACACACACTCACGCACGCACACACACACACACACACACACACACACACACACACACACACACACACACACACACACACACACACACACACACACACACACACACACACACACACACACACACACACACACACACACACACACACACACACACACACACACACACACAAACCCAACATTGTCTCACCTTAGCTCCCGGGGCCCCTGTTGTTACGAAGGAAGAGGGGGATGAAAGGAGAGAGAGATAGAGAGATGGATGGATGTTAAAATAATGCTGGAGACATAACCCACTAGGCCTGTCCTCCCTCACTGCCAGTCAGACAGACAGACTACAGGGAACCAGTATTGTTTCATAACCTCAACTATTGAATTATACGTGTGCATCCCAAATGGTACCCTATTCCCATAGGGCTCCGGTCAAAAGTAGTGCACTATATAGGGATCGGGGTGCCATTTGGGTCGCAAGGAAGGGAATAGCGTTGGCAGACCACCACCAAATCACAGTGTAGATACCCATAGAACCAAAGAACCCATGAGGATTCAGACAACGTGTTGGTTGAAGCACCATCTCAGGAGGTAAAAGCAGGGGACAGAAGCAAAGCAGGGGGAGGGAGGGAGGGAGGGAGGGAGGGAGGGAGGAAGGAAGGGAAGAATGAGTAATATAGAGCAAGATAATAATAAAGTGTAGTTTCCTTGCCATAAGTTACTTAGCCATAAGTTACCTTGCCATAAGTGACTTAGCCACACGTTACATTGACATAAGTTACTTAGCCATAAGTTACCTTGACATAAGTGACTTAGCCCTAAGTTACCTTGACATAAGTTACCTTGACATAAGTGACTTAGCCATAAGTTACATGGCTAGTGTTAGCACCTTTCTGCAGTAAATGCTTACAGTATGTCAAAAATACAGTACTTAAATACAGTACAGTTGGAAAGGTAATAGCAGAAGTTAACTTGCCTTTTAGTCTGTTGATATTAAAATGAATGACTCAAAGCCCTTAATATCATATTGTATCAAGTAAAATAAAGCATCAATCATTATGTATCATGTTTAAAGCATAATAAAGCTTGTATAAAATTGCATTTTTCTTCAGACGACACTTCTGATTTCAAAGATGCTCTTCAAATGCATTTGATGACAAAACTTTGAATGCTCAGTTCAGATCAAAAAAGCTGAGACGAATGCAAATGATGGCCACATCTCTTTTCAATTCCATCTCACAACAGGCCCCTTATTGTTAGGGTATTAACCCAGGATGTGAACCCTGCCAGTCTCTAGATGCAGCAGAATTAATGCTATTGTTTTCCCAGAGGGTTATAGCCCTGCTCCACCTACCATAGACCCTCTCACTTCTCTCTCTCTCTCTCTTCTCCTCTCTCTCCTCTCTCTCTCTCCTTTCTCTCCTCTCACCTCTCTCATTCCCCTCTTTTGTCTCTCCCCCCTCCCCTCTCTCTCCCCTCCTCTCTCTTTCTCTCCCTCTAACCACCTTTCATAGACCATATCGCTCTCTCACTGCCTCTCTTACTCCTCCTCTCTCTGTCAAATCATATTAGTTGGATTCTGCGTGGAGAGAGAGTCTGCAGCAGTAGTCAGTATGCTAGGCCATGTCTGTTAAAGTGCGGTATTTCTGTAATGACTCCCACATGTCTTCGTGATACTGGGGATGGTAGTCTCGCTGAAGTAATATCCAAACAAGATGAGGCCTAAGGTGAGCTGAACCAACTGTGGAAAAATAACATTGAATCTTTAAAATAAATCATACAGAAGTGTCATTCTGATTTTGTTATTATAGTTTTTTTTCTTCATTTGTTTTTAGGACAAGAACAGCATATATGGTCAGATGATGACATTCTAAGTCATAGCAACAGGTCGAGGTACAGGTCTACAGTAATAGCCATCCTTAGAAGATGCCGTCTTATTTCTTATGCTGTTTTTCTCCCAAAAGTAACAATATGAATTCCACAGACAGACAGTAATTTATTTATGTGTGATAAATAAATAAATAAATTACGACCACTTGGGGGAGCTTCCCCGTCCCGCACGCAGATGGGGCAACACTCTCCGAATGGGATCTCGGGTTTGGGGCAGTCTTTAATCTCCTCGCAGATTATTTCGTCACACAGGACAGTTCCCGTGTCGCACACACAAATACGACACGGCTCTGGTTTCCATACGTCCTTGTCACTATAGCGCTGTCCGTCCTGCATACAGCTGCCTAGGTCCTCTGTGAGTGTGTGTGTGTGTGTGTGTGTGTGTGTGTGTGTGTGTGTGTGTGTGTGTGTGTGTGTGTGTGTGTGTGTGTGTGTGTGTGTGTGTGTGTGTGTGTGTGTGTGTGTGTGTGTGTGTGTGTGTGTGTGTGTGTGTGTGTGTGGTAGGAAGAGAGACAATAATGCATCACTCATCAATCACCCAAGCACCTAGGGATAAAATGTGAGTTAATCAAATTGTACTTGTCACCTTACCGTGAAATGCTTACTTACAAGCTCTTAACAAACAATGCAGTTCAAGAAATAGAGTTAGTGGCTTTACATTACACAACAGCATGTATAACAGACAACAGACTGAACAAGACCAAAAACAGAGAAAATCCATTATTTAAAACAATTTGCACCTTTACTTGTTTGTAGAACCACCATGTTCCAGGTAAACGTCATCACTTTTAAAAACATCAGTTGATTCAAAGGCACATAGACACATTCACCTTTAGGTCCATCATCAACCACTAAGGGGCAGCACCAACTCACAAAACAGCTGGAGTGCTCCACTTCCCTGCTGTGACATCTTTCTTCAAGAACGTCCTGGGAAGTGTCTCAATCTTTTTGGATCAGTGGACCATGTCTCGCGCCTGAACCTCTCCCCTCTAATTTACTATTTAAGGTAAATATAACTGATAATATCCTACACAGACTAAGACATCGAAAACACAGGCCTAGACTACTGCACATGAAAACCCAATTTCATTCCCTCATGTAAAAGTTATAGGCGGAAATGATGTTCTCACCTGAAGCGATGAGTGACAACGTTCTCACCTACACTCAGAAAAAAGGGTTCCAAAAGGGTTCTTTGCCTGTCCCCACAGGAGAACCCTTTTTGGTTGCAGGTACAGTAGAACCCTTTATGGTTCCATGTAGAACCCTCTTGGAGGCCAATCAGGCCATTCCATTAGGTATGGAGTGTACTGTATTTACAGTAGATATGTTTTACCTTTAAAGGCGTGGGGCCTGGTCAGCTCTTGGTAACCCAATGGACCTGAGTAGGCCATGAATGAGGCTATTTCTTAAAGGGACAGAGAGGGCAATTCACAAGCTACTGCCTTGTACAAACAAAACACAGGGCCCTTTTAACACCCATCTGGAAGCCATAACTGCCTCGTCAGATGCCAGTTCAAACACGCCAGGGAATGGAGAAAGGACAGCTTTCATTCACATACCTGTTGGCCTACGTGCTATTGTTTTCTAAGAGGTCAATTCATATCTCCTCAATTGTGCATCACAGGCTCAAATGTAAGGCCTATTGAAGCTCTGATTAATCAAAATGTTCAATATCTGTAGAAAAACATTTCAATAAAGTATCTATTATATTCTAGTCTGTTCTATTATTTTCTAATTTGTTATAGTTGGCCTTAATGAATGCATGGGACAAGTGGTAATCATAAACTACGGTCCTTTATTGAAAACATACGGATAGGCCTAATCTGTGCTGCACTCTTCATGTGTTGGCTACAGGCAACTGTTTCCCCTGGGAAGAGAGAAATGGAGGATGACCCATGTTAAAGTGAATACGGGTGTGTGGCAGAGGAGGATATTGGAGTTAAAGGAATTCGACACAAATAAATATATATTTTGGTATTTGTTTCATTAGTCCATTGTTGATACAGTGCCAAAATGTTTTGCATCATTTTGGGACTGTATCAACAATGGACTAATGAATCAAATACCAAAAGATTGTTTTTGGGGTGGAGTTTTTCATTTTAACGGTGCTTCCCAGCTGAATTAGTTCATTGGAACTTGCTGGTGGAGTATAGAATACCTCCATAGCCATCCAAACCTCCATATGCCTATCCTTCATGGCATGGGGATATAGGTAGGTCTGCGTCTCAAATGGCATTCTAGTCCTTATTTAAGGTACTACTTTTGACCAGGACCCAACACCCTATTGACTATTTCCTGCACTACGTTTGACCACTAAATAGGGAACAGTGTGCAACCCAACATTGATATCCCTCCTCACTCTGCTCAGCTCTCTCCACATAGGCCTATCATTCCATGGCCAGGGACTGAGAGGTGAAGGTAGAGGTTTGACCTCCTCCACCTTGCAGTGACTTGATGCCAAACCAGGTACTTGGAGCTACTGCTCCCATTTGAGCCTGTTAGTCTTGCGGACTCTAGCCGCTCTGACCTCTTTAGGACTTCCTAGCACGTCCAAGTCAGACGTTTTTCCTCCAGTAGCTCTCTCTCTCCCCCCCTCTCCCCCTCTCTCTCCCCCCTCTCCCTCTCTCTCTCTCCCTATATCTCCCTCTCTCTCTCTGTCCCCCTCTCTCCCCCTCTCTCTCTCTCCCTCTCTCAGCAGAACAACAACTTGCATTATATTCCAGGCGTCTCAGTCTTCTCCGAGAGGTTAACTTGACTGTCTCATGTTTTTTAGGGGCCAACACATTTTTCCTTTTCTCTTTCTATATTTTTCAAACCCCTACCATATCCTCTCTGATTCAGAGGGGTTGGGTTAAATGCAGAAGACACATTTCAGTTGAATGCATTCAGCTGTACAACTGACTAGGTATCCCCCTTTCCCCCTCTCCTCTCTGCTACTCTACTATTGTCATTTTGTTGCCTTATTTCGTCTGAGCTCTTACGCATGAAACAATGCGCCTTAGCTGAAAAATACTAACAAACCTTCTCTCTCTTTAATAATATTGTTTTCCAGTAGTCCTCATTCCAGACTATCGTTCGTTCTCCCTCTTAATGTCACTGCCGCTGACTGGGTAATGCCTCGATCAAAATCTGCTGAAATACATTTTGTACATGTATATGATGTCATAAGGTGAATGCACCAATTTGTAAGTCGCTCTGGATAAGAGCGTCTGCTAAATGACTTAAATGTAAATGTATATGCGCGAATTGAATGTGAGATTGGGCTGCTAGATCACACCGATTGTGTGTTTTGGATTTATCCAATGTATGCATCAAATTGTATCCGTAGACTTGACAGAAATAGTAGTAAAATGTGAATGTCGAACTTTTGTTGCAGACATATCTAGTAAAAATGTTGTTTTAGATAATAAAAAATACAAAAAACAGCAGAACGTATTACTGAGTATTTATGCCTGGCCCAGTCGGTCTGATCGAGGCGTTAATCTAGGAACCAGATGGAAACACTAAAATCATATGGATGGACCATCATTCCTGGCCTCCATCCACCATCATACACTCTCAACTGCCCCCATAAATAGCCGATACAGTTTTTAGGGATGAAATCATAATTTCAAATTGTTACATTTAATCGATTGAATTTATTGCAAAGCCAGACAAGTCCCAATATTGCTTCGTCAATGTGGCCAATGTTATAGGGAGGGATTCAAGTGGGGTTTCAAGTGGCATAGAATCACGATTTCAGAATATCAGGGCCTTGTGTACGGGTATGGGTATTTTATGATGAGGCTGGTTGGGATATTCGTATAATATTTCGCAGGTTTTGGCATAGAAAGATATTCGCTATAGTCCACCATTCCGCTTCAACACGCCTGGATTCGCCTTGGTGCTCCCTGAGAGCAAAGGAATGTTAACGCGTTTTCACCCAAAGGCCTTTGAGCCTGAGCACCTTTGCTTCGTTTCAAAATGAACGAAGTTGGTGTCAAATAAAAAAAATAATCTGTGTCAAAGCGCTTTTGGAATGTCTCCAAAGTACCCGCAGGTGTCCGGTCCAGCAGCAGCGCAACTCGTGAGAGGAGACGGGGTGGGGGATAACTCGTCAGAGTTCACGGCTCGATATATGTGGCATATAGTGGAATTTCCGTACAACTTTTCTGTTTTTGCAATCACTCTCGTACTGAATTGAGAGCGTACAATCAGTGACACGTTTTAGAGTCTCCAATAACCCAGAGTCTTAGACAGCACATTATTCATTCATATCACCTTATTGCACATGGACCAACAAAATGAAAACTGTCAGTAACTCAAGATTGAGTCCATCACTTTTACGCAAATCATTGAAATTCTATTGATCTCTGATATTGAATATTGGTTAAAATAGTAATTATGCTCCAAAAACACCTTTCCTTTATCCATCCACCTTTCGTGGCGCGGTGGAATGGGAATAATTGCGCATACCCCATGCTTAACCGTGAATATACAGATCCTACAACTACATCGCCTCAAGCAGAAAAACAATTAACAACAATTACAAATAAAATAAATATCCTATTTACAATGGACAAGTATCCCAAATATATGTGACTTATTGCCAGGGATTTACGAAACTTTCCTCACAAGTAAAGTCATAAAAGTTCTCAAAAGTTGCATTTGACATTCTGTTTCAGTTAATTTAGCATTTCAATAAATTCCACTAACTTTCTTTCAAATCAATCTTATAGAGAAAAAAAACTGCCACTTACGGTCTTCTTCCTGACATTTGACAACGGCTAATAGAACAACTTGGATTGCTACAAGTAGCAGTACAGTCCTCGAATCCACAAAGCTGAACATGTCTAAATATTAGACATGCAGTGCCTTTGGGGAAGAAGCAGATGAAGGGACGAAGTTGGCGGACGGAGACTTCTCTCTCTTTTTTTTGTGTTTCAAGTTACAGAGTCGAACCATACATTCAACCACCTTCCAAAAAAACGATGAGGAAGCCAGACCCAGACCCCTGCAGAAACGTAGTACCGGCCCGCGTCAGATCAGGCACTGCAGTTTTATGTGTCCGTTGCCTTCAATGAATCTTTGTATATTCCCAAATATCAGTCCAGCCCCTTACCCCCAGTCAAGCTGTAATCCGAGCCCCCTTCCCTCCCATTCTGTCTGTCCTGAAGTTCTATTCTTCCACCCGGCTCAGACCCCTCCTTCTTCCATGTGCTACTGAAAAGGGGTACCCAAAAAGTGAGGAAAAAAATCTATCCAACTTGTCTGGCTCCCCTCCCCCCCCCCACAGTTTCGCTATAGGCCTACGCTGAAAGGTGCTCGCTGTTCAGTGTGATGCACAGATTTAGCCGAATATCCCGCCCCCCCCCCCACACACACACACAACAGTGTGTCCTAGTGAGGGTGTAGCTGACGGAATTATTTCAGGACCTTGTGCTGTTACGAGCAGCGAGCTCCATAAATGCCTCAAATTCTTTCCCATTTTCGAAATCGAACCGGTTCTCATGATGGAACATTTTGCACGTGTCACCTGCCAATACATGTAATAGGTCTACCTACACATCAGGCTTGGAAATAGATTTTCTTCACATTTATTTGTTTATTGAAGTCAACCTAATTAATGTCAATAGCAGAGTATGACTTTATGTCAAGTAAATCCGAGTTTTGACACTGGACATAGTAATTCACTTGATTCATCCTCATTAATCCACTATTTAACCCCCTTTCATGTTTTAAAACGTTTAATCAGTGATGTGATTGTGACAGGTGTGCTTCGTTTCCATGGATTCTGTTGACATGACTACATGTTAAAATATGACATCAAAATAATGCTTTCATTAAGCAACTTGTGTGTATAGTTATCAATCTTCCTCACAGTATCACCATGGGTAATGGGCATGTAGGCCTTTCATGGATGTTTAACTAAGTAACTACTTAAAAGTTGTTCAGATATTAACCATAACATTTCTCTACCACATTTAATTCCCACCACTCCACTTTTATCCAATATCAGTTTGGGGGGCAGGATATAACCAGAACTTTTGATTGGCTCAGGGCACAAGGAAGTGTGTGTGGGGGAGGGGGGTAAGCACAGAGCCAGGTTACCTCACCTGGTTTGTCTGGTGGGCTGTCATTCTGCAGAGGGAGATAAGCAGGGTCTGGGCTGGCTCTATAAAGCCAGGTCTGGAGACCAGAGGGGAAGGGAATGGAGCCTCTGAAGTCAGGACTGGAGACCAGAGGGAAGGAAATGGGGCCTCTGATCCCAGGACTAGGAGAGGGGGAAGGAAATGGGGCCTCTGAAGCCAGGACTAGCAGAGGGGAAGGGAATGGGGCCTCTGAAGCCAGGACTAGCAGAGGGGAAGGAAATGGGGCCTCTGAAGCCAATACTAGCAGAGGGGAAGGAAATGGGGCCTCTGAAGCCCGGACTAGCAAAGGGGAAGGGAATGGGGTCTCTGAAGCCGGGTCTGGAGACCAGAGGGAAGGAAATGGGGCCTCTGAAGCCAGGTCTGGAGACCAGAGGGAAGGAAATGGGGCCTCTGAAGCCCGGACTAGCAGAGGGAAAGGGAATGGGGTCTCTGAAGCCAGGTCTGGAGACCAGAGGGAAGGAAATGGGGCCTCTGAAGCCAGGACTGGAGACCAGAGGGAAGGGAATGGGGCCTCTGAAGCCAGGACTAGCAGAGGGAAAGGGAATGGGGTCTCTGAAGACAGGACTAGCAGAGGGGAAGGGAATGGGGTCTCTGAAGTCAGGACTGGAGACCAGAGGGGAAGGGAATGGGGTCTCTGAAGTCAGGACTGGAGACCAGAGGGAAGGGAATGGGGCCTCTGAAGCCAGGACTAGCAGAGGGGGAAGGAAATGGGGCCTCTGAAGCCAGGACTGGTAGAGGGGGAAGGAAATGGGGCCTCTGAAGCCAGGACTAGCAGAGGGGAAGGGAATGGGGCGTCTGAAGCCAGGTCTGGAGACCAGAGGGAAGGAAATGGGGCCTCTGAAGCCAGGACTGGAGACCAGAGGGAAGGGAATGGGGCCTCTGAAGCCAGGACTAGCAGAGGGAAAGGGAATGGGGTCTCTGAAGCCAGGACTAGCAGAGGGGAAGGGAAGGGGGCCTCTGAAGCCAGGACTAGCAGAGGGGAAGGGAATGGGGCATCTGAAGCCAGGACTAGCAGAGGGGAAGGGAATGGGGCCTCTGAAGTCAGGACTAGCAGAGGGGAAGGGAATGGGGCCTCTGAAGCCAGGACTAGGAGAGGGGGAAAGAAATGAGGCCTCTGAAGCCAGGACTAGCAGAGGGGAAGGGAATGGGGTCTCTGAAGTCAGGACTGCAGACCAGAGGGAAGGAAATGGGGCATCTGAAGCCAGGACTGGAACCAGAGGGGAAGGGAATGGGGCCTCTGAAGCCAGGACTAGCAGAGGGGGAAGGAAATGGGGCCTCTGAAGCCAGGACTGGCAGAGGGGGAAGGAAATGGGGCCTCTGAAGCCAGGACTAGCAGAGGGGAAGGAAATGGGGCCTCTGAAGCCAGGACTGGCAGAGGGGGAAGAAAATGGGGCCTCTGAAGCCAGGACTAGCAGAGGGGAAGGAAATGGGGCCTCTGAAGCCAGGACTAGCAGAGGGAAGGGAATGGGGCCTGGACAAGAGGGGAAGGGAATGGGGCCTTTGAAGCTAGGACTAGCATAGGGGAAGGGAATGGGGCCTGGACAAGAGGAGAAGGGAATGGGGCCTTTGAAGCTAGGACTAGCAGAGGGGAAGGGAATGGGGCCTCTGAAGCCAGGACTAGCATAGGGGAAGGGAATGGGGCCTCTGAAGCCAGGACTAGCAGAGGGGAAGGGAATGGGGCCTGGACAAGAGGGGAGGGCCTTCTACAGCATAAACCAGAGGGGAGGGAACGTTGGCTGGGAATGGGACCTGGGATCTGGGTTCTTGGAGGGAATGATGGGAAGGAAGGAGGGATCGGTGAAAGAGTGGCCGGAAGGAATGAACCCCTGCTCCTTGGCCTGGGAAGAGTGAAGGGTGAAGGGTGAAGGGGACAGGAACCGGAGGCTGAGGGGGCCCAGGAATCTGACACAAAGGTGTTGCTCTTCAAGATGGAGAGAGAAGATGTTGGTGACATCAACATGGTATTTAGGCTTCTCAAACATGGCATTTAGGCTTCATGGCATTTAGGCTTCATGGCATTTAGGCTTTATGGCATTTAGGCTACTCAAACATGGCATTTAGGCTTCATGGCATTTAGACTACTCAAACATGGCATTTAGGCTTCTCAAACATGGCATTTAGGCTTCTCAAAAATGGCATTTAGGCTTCTCAAACATGGCATTTGTCTATGTAACTCAGAATCAACTGTAGGATTTTTTAAATGAAAATCTTAATTTGCACCACTCGGGAGCCCAATTGAGAGCAATGCATCAAATAAACCCATATTTCCTTATTAGAGGTGTTCCCACACACACACACACACACACACACACACACACACACACACACACACACACACACACACACACACACACACACACACACACACAGAGAGAGAGAGAGAGAGATAGAACAACTTGGACAGCAACTAACCCTTCACAGCAGTAATCACACACTGACCCCAGAAAAGAGCAGAGATGCCGTACTACAAGTACCGTGGCGTTCAACCCGACAACCCTGGCCATCTGATGTGGCTCAGGTCTATTCTACAAATGACTATAACGGACATACAGTTTTTTTACAATCGCTTTGGCACTAATTTCAGAACCTTGTGGTCATTTTTCAAAACTCTAGACACAAAACTCAAAACGGTCATCACTTGTAACACAGGCTGTGCAATGTTCAAAACATTACATTGTGCATTCATATCTTTAAAGAAACCTTGCACTTGCAGAATAATTGGTTCAAAACACAAATTTACCATGAAATACCATAGAAACATTCATTTAGATCACCCACACACAAGATATCGATAGTTTCACTGTGTAGTTGTTCGTACAATCATTACATATTGTAGTACAAAATATGTGATACATGTTTCATTATGCTACTACACGTAAATACATCACTGTAAAAGGACTAAAATAGAGAATACTACAGACACAGTTGAATCATTTACATTTACATTTAAGTCATTTAGCTGACGCTCTTATCCAGAGCGACTTACAAATTGGAATCATTGAACAAAATCTGAAATTGATTGATGAAATACAATAAAATCACTCATAGGTTTCTTTGAATCAAAGCAAAAATAATTTGCTACAAAAAATGAAAAAAAAAAAATACTGTAAAACATCAACTGCAGTGTTCCTCACCTGGCTTACTGTAAAAAGCAAAACAAATGGTTGATTACTGTACTTCTATATTTCCATCAACCCTGTCTTGTGGATTTGGCCACAGGTTCTCATCCACATCACAAATGTTTTCATTAGCCAAACATCTTGGGAAGAATCTTCGGGCATGGCGAATCCAGGCCTGACACTGGTCTGCCGTGATGTCATTGCATGCGTCATCCATGGCCTGGAGAAGGGTGGCTTGTTCGTGAGGGCGCCTATCATATACCTTCCACCTCCATTTGGAGAAAAATTCCTCAATCGGGTTTTAGGAAAGGAGGGTATGGGGGTAAGTACAGGGCGGTAAATTGTGGATGGGCCTGAAACCATGCTTGTACCATTTGAGCATGGTGGAACCTGACATTATCCCACACAATGACATAGGTCATTCCATCAGCTCTACAAACCTGATTTAGCCCATCAAGGAAGGTTACATTCGAACAGCGAATCATGTGGCTGCCTGCAACTCAATATATAGAGTATATAGAGTAGAGAGCTTTAGATGTTGTTCGACCAAACATTAGAAAGGGTAAGATGAGTAATCTAAGCAACTTTGACCGTGGTATGATTGTTGATGCCACACATGGTGATTCCAGCATCTCAGAAACAGCTGCCTTCCTGGGATTTTAATGCACTACAGTCTCAAGAGTTGACAGAGAATGGTGCGATAAACAAAACACATTAAGTGAGCGGCAGGTCCGTGGGAAAAAAACCCTTGTTAATGAGAGAGGTCAGAGGATAATGTCCAGAATCATTCAAGCTAACAGAAAGGCCACAAGTGCTCAAATAACAGCTGTTTCAAACAGTGGTGTGCAGAAGGGCATCTCTTAACGTACAACACCGTGAATAATTCAGGTTGTTGTGGAGGCAACAGGGGGTCCTACCCAGTACTGTTATAGGTGGTTATAGTACTAGATAGGTGTACCTAATAAAGTGGCCGGTGAGTGTACAGTAATGTCAAATCTGAAAACATGGTCTGGAAAAGTGGTACATGGGACCATAGAAACAGTGTCTGATATGGAACGATGATGAAATATTACATCCATAGATAATGTAATCCATTTGGTTCATGTTCCACGGTAATTGGTGTCAATGGATCTTGTTATCCTGAAACTTTCATGATCTAAACATGGAATATTGTTTGTCAGTTTCCATAAAACTATGCATTAAGAGTAACGCAACAGTTACTTATCATTTTGAGCAGTTGTATCAATTGATAGTTAGATCATTGTAATGAAATGAATAGACAGTCATCTCAGATGTAATGTGTGAATTGTGTTTTGAAATGGTAATACTTTAATGTTAAGTTGTGTCATTTTGAACCGGTGATTTTAGTTCAATGAACAAATTAACTTAGCTTTATGTGTATTGTATCCAAGCAATTGGTAAAAGTGTTAGAGTTTTGAAAAATGTGCATGTTGATCATTGGTTGTGAGTTTTGTGTCTAGAGTTTTGAAAATTGACATCAAGGTTCCAAAATTAGTGCCAAAGTGATTGTAAAAAACTGTAAATCAGCTAGCTACCTGATTAGCTCTCGGAGACGCATGACACGGGCCATTTCAACCCTTGTTGTACATTGCTGACTAGCCACTGAGGGGGTATATTTAGTGGTATCCACTCCTCAGGGCCATCACCCCACTGTGACCAGGGCGCTGGCCCTTAATCCCTGACCTCTGGACCTTAACCTTTCACAACTTTATTGGCAACAAAAGCAGCTGCAGCCACTTGTATTGGATGAGAATGGAGAGGCTATTCTTTGCTGCAAAAAACTGTTTGCATAATTAATGCCTAAGCAAATGAATGTCCATGTGTCCTAACTGTATTTGTGATTGGAGTAAAAAGTTATTAAAAAAGTTAACACCAAATAAACTAGCAGTGTTATTTTAAAGTCATATTGAGACATTCAGTGAAAGTTTTAAGGAAGTTATTCAAAAACCTCCAGATTACCTTTACATTTCGTTCTTAGAGTGTTCAACTTTCAATAATTACCAAGTGAAATCAAAATGTCACTTTTTTTCTTCGAATGCATAAAAAACAAACATTCAGTTTTACTGGTCAGGGAACACAACAAGTTATGGCTTTGTTCCGACAACCAATGTGAAACCAAAAACATACGTTCCCATAACTTCCAAGGAACCAAATGTGCTAGCTGGGAATACTACTGAATGTTTTAGCTAACCCCTATTTTTTACATATATTAATTTGTAGTGAGTCTAGATATATCATAAAACTGCTGGGGTAAGACTATGTTACATATTTCATTGTATTATGTCCAATACAGTAATTGAGTCAGAGTAGTTCAACAAACTACTAACAGAAATGTTAAACTAGAATTTGTACCAGAAACTGACCTCAGTTGACTCACAAAACAATTTGTATATTCTTGTTGACGTTGTGTCATAAAAAGATCTAGGAATAACTATTCCGGTCTCAAAGTTCATTTCAGCGTTTCAGTGCGTTGTGAATTGAACCACTTTGTAATTTGACGTTCTCTTCGCCAACTCGTGTTTTCAGAGTTAGAGAAACGCTCCATGTCTGACTATCTGTAGCACACGTCACAGTAAGGGATATAGTCATTGCTTCTCTGTTGTGACATCGTGCCCTTGTTCTTCAATCAAACATCCTGAATGGAGCCCTATCATTTATTCCGTTCCAACATTCTAGAATGCCTTGAAACCCAACCGAGGTAGTTCCTTGTTTAGTGTTGGCAGTCAGTACAGGGAGGGACAGTAATACATTTTATGATGGACCCAAACTTGTCACAGTCCCAAAAACTAGCCAAAAGTCAGCCCGTGTGTGTGCGTGTCTCCTCTCTTGAAGAGTTCTTTGAAGCCCAGGCCATTTCCTTCTATGAGGTCTATGAAAAGTGTTCATATTTCTGACTCCTCTCCTGAACATCAATAAAAAAAGAAGAAGATGTGTGTGTGTTTGTCTGTTTCTTTTTCTCCATGTGTTCAAGTGTGTGTGCGCATATGTCTACAGCCCATCAGGGGAACCGTCCTGAAACAAGCCATCTCTTTGTTACTGAGAGCCTGAGAGACTTGGCTCATAGCTGGACGTGATTTTGATCAGTGTGTGTGTGTGTGTGTGTGTGTGTGTGTGTGTGTGTGTGTGTGTGTGTGTGTGTGTGTGTGTGTGTGTGTGTGTGTGTGTGTGTGTGTGTGTGTGTGTGTGTGTGTGTGTGTGTGTGTGTGTGTGTGTGTGTGTGTGTGTGTGTGTGTACGCGTGTGTGTACGCGCGAGAGACAGATGTGTCCCCCTTCAACAGGGTGAGAGGTAAGGGGTGAGAGGGTCCCTGATGGTTTCAAAACTCCTTCATGAAAATAAACAATCCAGTCAAAAGTGTGTCATTCAAGTAGACCTGTGAGTTCTGTTACAATTTTCCTAATGATCCTCAAATATAATAGCTTTAGATATAGATTTTTTACATTTTACTTTTGAATAGTATGCGGGTTCATAGGGTTAGTTTCTAGAGTCATTTGCATCAGGAAGGCAAATACGTTTTTAGAGCAAGATTGTGTTTTTGTAGTCTTGAAAATTGTACCTGTACCTCTATCAGAACCCTATAACTCTGAGGGGTAATTCTACCTCTATCAGAACCCTATAACTGAGAGGGTTGTCTAGAACACAGGAACTGTCTAGGGGAACTGTCTAGACTACAGGAACTGTCTAGGGGAACTGTCTAGGGAAACTGTCTAGGGGAACTGTCTAGAGTACAGGAACTGTCTAGGGGAACTGTCTAGACTACAGGAACTGTCTAGGGGAACTGTCTATGTCTAGGGGAACTGTCTAGGGGAAATGTCTAGAACACAGGAACTGTCTAGGGGAACTGTCTAGGGGGAACTGTCTAGACAACAGGAACTGTCTATGGGAACTGTCTAGACTACAGGAACTGTCTAGGGGAACTGTCTAGGGGAACTGTCTAGGGGGAACTGTCTAGAATACAGGAACTGTCTAGGGGAACTGTCTAGACTATAGGAACTGTCTAGGGGAACTGTCTAGGGGGAACTGTCTAGGGGGAACTGTCTAGGGGACTGTCGAGGGGGACTGTCTAGGGGGAACTGTCTAGGGGACTGTCGAGGGGGACTGTCTAGGGGACTGTCGAGGGGGAACTGTCTAGACTACAGGAACTGTCTAGGGGGACTGTCTAGGAGGAACTGTCTAGGGGACTGTCGAGGGGGACTGTCTAGGGGACTGTTGAGGGGGAACTGTCTAGACTACAGGAACTGTCTAGGGGGACTGTCTAGACAACAGGAACTGTCTAGGGGAACTGTCTAGGGGGAACTGTCTAGACAACATGAACTGTCTAGGGGAACTGTCTAGGATAACTGTCTAGGGGACTGTCGAGGGGGACTGTCTAAGGGACTGTCGAGGGGGACTGTCTAGGGGACTGTCGAGGGGGAACTGTCTAGACTACAGGAACTGTCTAGGGGGACTGTCTAGACTACAGGAACTGTCTAGGGGAACTGTCTAGGGGAACTGTTTAGACTACAGGAACTGTCTAGCGGAACTGTCTAGGGGAACTGTGTAGGGGAACTGTCTAGGGGGACTGTCTAGACTACAGGAACTGTCTAGACTACAGGAACTGTCTAGGGGGACTGTCTAGACTACAGGAACTGTCTAGCGGAACTGTTTAGACTACAGGAACTGTCTAGGGGAACTGTCTAGACTACAGGAACTGTCTAGGGGGACTGGAACTGTCTAGGGGGATTGTATAGACTACAGGAACTGTCTAGGGGAACTGTTTAGACTACAGGAACTGTCATGGTGAACTGTCTAGACTACAGGAACTGTCTAGGGGATCTGTCTAGACTACAGGAACTGTCTAGGGGAACTGTCTAGACTACAGGAACTGTCTAGGAGGACTATCGAGACTACAGTAACTGTTTAGGGGAACTGTCTAGACAACAGGAACTGTCTAGGGGGACTGTCTAGAGGGACTGTCTAGACTACAGGAACTGTCTAGGGGAACTGTCTAGACTACATGAACTGTCTAGGGGAACTGTCTAGACTACAGGAACTGTCTAGGAGGACTATCGAGACTACAGGAACTGTCTAGGGGAACTGTCTAGACAACAGGAACTGTCTAGGGGGACTGTCTAGAGGGACTGTCTAGGGGAACTGTCTAGAGGGACTGTCTAGACTACAAGAACTGTCTAGGGGGACTGTCTAGGGGAACTGTCTAGTGGACTGTCTAGGGGGACTGTCTAGGTGAACTGTGTAAGGGG
Organism: Salvelinus fontinalis; assembly: GCF_029448725.1. NCBI lineage: Eukaryota > Metazoa > Chordata > Actinopteri > Salmoniformes > Salmonidae > Salvelinus > Salvelinus fontinalis. Next base: position 51,753,952 of record NC_074682.1, read on the forward strand.
ACTGTCTCGGGGAACTGTCTAGAGGGACTGTCTAGACTACAAGAACTGTCTAGGGGGACTGTCTAGGGGAACTGTTTAGTGGACTGTCTAGGGGGACTGTCTAGGGGGACTGTCTAGGGGAGCTGTCTAGTGGACTGTCTAGGGCGACTGTCTAGGTGAACTGTCTAGGTGAACTGTCTAGGGGGACTGTCTAAGGGAGCTGTCTAGTGGACTGTCTAGGTGAGCTGTCTAGGGGGACTGTCTAGGGAGACTGTCTAGACTACAGGAACTGTCTAGGGGGACTGTCTAGGGGACTGTATAGACTACAGGAACTGTCTAGGGGAACTGTTTAGACTACAGGAACTGTCTAGGGGAACTGTCTAAACTACAGGAACTGTCTAGGGGGACTGTCTAGGGGGACTGTTTAGGCTACAGGAACTGTCTAGGGGAACTGTCTAGACAACAGGAACTGTCTAGGGGAACTGTCTAGAGGGACTGTCTAGACTACAGTAACTGTCTAGGGGAACTGTCTAGACTACAGGAACTGTCTAGGGGGACTGTATAGACTACAGTAACTGTCTAGGGGAACTGTCTAGACAACAGGAACTGTCTAGGGGAACTGTCTATAGGGACTGTCTAGACTACAGGAACTGTCTAGGGAGACTGCCTAGGGGACTGTCTAGGGGACTGTCTAGGGGGACTGTCTAGACTACAGGAACTGTCTAGGGGACTGTCTAGGGGAACTGTCTAGTGGACTGTCTAGGGGGACTGTCTAGGGCGACTGTCTAGGTGAACTGTCTAGGTGAACTGTCTAGGGGGACTGTCTAAGGGAGCTGTCTAGTGGACTGTCTAGGTGAGCTGTTTAGGGGGACTGTCTAGGGAGACTGTCTAGACTACAGGAACTGTCTAGGGGGACTGTCTAGGGGGACTGTATAGACTACAGGAACTGTCTAGGGGAACTGTTTAGACTACAGGAACTGTCTAGGGGAACTGTCTAAACTACAGGAACTGTCTAGGGGGACTGTCTAGGGGGACTGTTTAGGCTACAGGAACTGTCTAGGGGAACTGTCTAGACAACAGGAACTGTCTAGGGGAACTGTCTAGAGGGACTGTCTAGACTACAGTAACTGTCTAGGGGAACTGTCTAGACTACAGGAACTGTCTAGGGGGACTGTATAGACTACAGTAACTGTCTAGGGTAACTGTCTAGACAACAGGAACTGTCTAGGGGAACTGTCTATAGGGACTGTCTAGACTACAGGAACTGTCTAGGGAGACTGCCTAGGGGACTGTCTAGGGGACTGTCTAGGGGGACTGTCTAGACTACAGGAACTGTCTAGGGGACTGTCTAGGGGAACTGTCTAGTGGACTGTCTAGGGGGACTGTCTAGGGGGACTGTCTAGGGGAGCTGTCTAGTGGGCTGTCTAGGGCGACTGTCTAGGTGAACTGTCTAGGTAAACTGTCTAGGGGAACTGTCTAAGGGAGCTGTCTAGTGGACTGTCTAGGTGAGCTGTCTAGGGGGACTGTCTAGGGGGACTGTCTAGACTACAGGAACTGTCTAGGGGGATTGTCTAGGGGGACTGTATAGACTACAGGAACTGTCTAGGGGAACTGTTTAGACTACAGGAACTGTCTAGGGGAACTGTCTAGACTACAGGAACTGTCTAGGAATACTATCGAGACTACAGGAACTTTCTAGGGGGACTGTATAGACTACAGGAACTGTCTAGGGCACAGGTGTCAAACTCATTCCACGGGGGGCCGAGTGTCTGCGGGTTTTCGCTCCTCCCTTATACTTGATTGATGAATTAACATCACTAATTAGTTAGGAACTCCCCACACCTGGTTGTCTAGGGCTTTATTGAAAGGAAAAACCAAAAACCTGCAGACACTAGGCCCTCCGTGGAATGAGTTTGACACCCCTGGTCTAGGGGGACTGTATAGACTACAGTAACTGTCTAGGGGGACTGTCTAGACTACAGGAACTGTCTAGGGGAACTGTCTAGGGGGACTGTCTAGACTACAGGAACTGTCTAGGGGAACTGTCTAGACTACAGGAACTGTCTAGAGGGACTGTCTAGACTACAGGAACTGTCTAGGGGACTGTCTAGGGGACTGTCTAGGGGGACTGTATAGACTACAGGAACTGTCTAGGGGGACTGTATAGACTACAGGAACTGTCTAGGGGAACTGTCTAGACTACAGGAACTGTCTAGGAGGACTATCGAGACTACAGGAACTGTCTAGGGGGACTGTATAGACTACAGGAACTGTCTAGGGGGACTGTCTAGGGGGACTGTCTAGACTACAGTAACGGTCTATGGGGACTGTCTAGACTACAGGAAGTGTCTAGGGGAACTGTCTAGGGGGACTGTCTAGACTACAGGAACTGTCTAGGGGAACTGTCTAGACTACAGGAACTGTCTAGGGGAACTGTATAGACTACAGTAACTGTCTAGGGGGACTGTCTAGACTACAGGAACTGTCTAGGGGAACTGTCTTGGGGATACTGTCTAGACTACAGGAACTGTCTAGGGGAACTGTCTAGACTACAGGAACTGTCTAGAGGGACTGTCTAGACTACAGGAACTGTCTAGGGGACTGTCTAGGGGACAATCTAGACGAATGTCAAGGGGGACTGTCTAGACATCAGGAACTGTCTAGGGGGACTATCTAGGGGAACTGTCTAGTGGACTGTCTAGGGGGACTGTCTAGGTGAACTGTGTAAGGGGACTGTCTAGTGGACTGTCTAGGGGACTGTCTAGGGGATTGTCTAGTGGACTGTCTAGTGGACTGTCTAGGGGACTGTCTAAGGGACTGTCTAGGGGACTCTCTAGTGGACTGTCTAGGGGACTGTCTAGTGGACTGTCTAGGGGACTGTCTAGGGGACTCTCTAGGGGACTGTCTAGGGGATTTGGCTCTAACTTGTCAACAACAAACTAGCCATCCAACTGACCACTGTAATGACTACAATACATACAGTACATCACTGTGTTACATAGGGACTGTAGAGATAAGGAGACAGTCCTTTAGAAATAGGCACGTGTGTGTGTGTGTGCACATGTGCGTGCTTGTGCGCGTGTGTGTGTGTGCGTGTAAGGCATCTTTCTTTCCGCCTCTGTCTAAGCACTTCAGTCAATAACAGACCAGTGTCATATTTACATTGGTTAATGGCTGTCTCCCACTAACACTGGCTGTTTGAACGCCTGTCTCCCACTAACACTGACTGTTTGAACGGCTGTCTCCCACTAACACTGGCTGTTTGAACGGCTGTCTCCCACTAACACTGACTGTTTGAACGGCTGTCTCCCACTAACACTGACTGTTTGAACGGCTGTCTAACACTAACACTGGCTGTTTGAACGGCTGTCTCCCACTAACACTGACTGTTTGAACGGCTGTCTCCCACTAACACTGACTGTTTGAACGGCTGTCTCCCACTAACACTGACTGTTTGAACGGCTGTCTCCCACTAACACTGGCTGTTTGAACGGCTGTCTCCCACTAACACTGGCTGTTTGAACTGCTGTCTCCCACTAACACTGGCTGTTTGAACGGCTGTCTCCCACTAACACTGGCTGTTTGAACGCCTGTCTCCCACTAACACTGGCTATTTGAACGCCTGTCTCCCACTAACAGTGTAGTCAAACCGGCCGCGTGCGTGCGCCAAGTGATTTTGTCCACCCACACCAAACGCTATCACGACACGCAGGTTGAAATATCAAAACAAACTCTGAAACAATTATATTAATTTGGGGAAAGGCCGAAAAGCATTAACCATTTTTGGAAATTTAGCTAGCTAGCTTGCAGTTGCAAGTTAACCTGTCCTATTTAGTTACTTTGCTGTTGCTCGCTAATTTGTCCTGGGATATAAATGTTGAGTTGTTATTTTACCTGAAATGCAGGTCCTCTACTACGACAATTAATCCACACATAAAATGGTCAACCGAATCGTTTCTAGTCATCTCTACTCCTTCCAGGCTTTTTCTTCTTTGGACTTTATATGGCGATTGGCATCTAATTTTCATAGTTACCACGACAACCATCCGAACTCAGTTCATGTTTCAATCACCCACGTGGGTATAACCAATGAGGAGATGGCACGTGGGTATCTGCTCCTATAAACCAATGACGAGATGGGAGAGGCAGGACTTGCACCGTGTTCAGCGTCACAAATAGAACTGACTTCTATTTTAGCGTTTGGCAACGCAGACGCTCGTTGGCGCATGCGAGCTGTGTGGGTGCAATAATTGAATAACATGTATGTTTCAATTTATTTCGCAACGCTCGTGCACGCAACGCGAGCGGTGTGGTCAGCATGTAACACTGGAGAACTGGGCTGTTCGAATGGCTGTCTCCCACTGACACTGGGCTGGTTGAATGGCTGTCTCCCACTGACACTGGGCTGGTTGAATGGCTGTCTCCCACTAACACTGGAGAACTGGGCTGTTCGACTGGCTGTCTCCCACTAACACTGGAGAACTGGGCTGTTCGACTGGCTGTCTCCCACTAACACTGGAGAACTGGGCTGTTCGACTGGCTGTCTCCCACTAACACTGGAGAACTGGGCTGTTCGACTGGCTGTCTCCCACTAACACTGGAGAACTGGGCTGTTCGACTGGCTGTCTCCCACTAACACTGGAGAACTGGGCTGTTCGACTGGCTGTCTCCCACTAACACTGGAGAACTGGGCTGTTCGACTGGCTGTCTCCCACTAACACTGGAGAACTGGGCTGTTCGACTGGCTGTCTCCCACTAACACTGGAGAACTGGGCTGTTCGACTCGCTGTCTCCCACTGACACTGGGCTGGTTGAATGGCTGTCTCCCACTAACACTGGAGAACTGGGCTGTTCGACTGGCTGTCTCCCACTGACACTGGGCTGGTTGAATGGCTGTCTCCCACTGACACTGGGCTGGTTGAATGGCTGTCTCCCACTAACACTGGAGAACTGGGCTGTTCGACTGGCTGTCTCCCACTAACACTGGAGAACTGGGCTGTTCGACTGGCTGTCTCCCACTAACACTGGAGAACTGGGCTGTTCGACTGGCTGTCTCCCACTAACACTGGAGAACTGGGCTGTTCGACTGGCTGTCTCCCACTAACACTGGAGAACTGGGCTGTTCGACTGGCTGTCTCCCACTAACACTGGAGAACTGGGCTGTTCGACTGGCTGTCTCCCACTAACACTGGAGAACTGGGCTGTTCGACTGGCTGTCTCCCACTAACACTGGAGAACTGGGCTGTTCGACTGGCTGTCTCCCACTAACACTGGAGAACTGGGCTGTTCGACTCGCTGTCTCCCACTGACACTGGGCTGGTTGAATGGCTGTCTCCCACTAACACTGGAGAACTGGGCTGTTCGACTGGCTGTCTCCCACTGACACTGGGCTGGTTGAATGGCTGTCTCCCACTGATACTGGGCTGGTTGAATGGCTGTCTCCCACTAACACTGGGCTGGTTGAATGGCTGTCTCCCACTGACACTGGGCTGGTTGAATGGCTGTCTCCCACTGACACTGGGCTGGTTGAATGGCTGTCTCCCACTGATACTGGACTGGTTGAATGGCTGTCTCCCACTGATACTGGGCTGGTTGAATGGCTGTCTCCCACTGATACTGGGCTGGTTGAATGGCTGTCTCCCACTAACACTGGGCTGGTTGAATGGCTGTCTCCCACTGATACTGGGCTGGTTGAATGGCTGTCTCCCACTGACACTGGGCTGGTTGAATGGCTGTCTCCCACTGATACTGGGCTGGTTGAATGGCTGTCTCCCACTGACACTGGGCTGGTTGAATGGCTGTCTCCCACTGATACTGGGCTGGTTGAATGGCTGTCTCCCACTGACACTGGGCTGGTTGAATGGCTGTCTCCCACTGACACTGGGCTGGTTGAATGGCCTGCAGTTAATCTTTGAGGTTACAGTAAAAATACAACAGAAAGCCCTTCTTTACAGTAATGTACTGTTAAACCAAAGTTTCTTTGGAATTTACAGAAAGGTACTGTACTTTTTTTTACAGAAACTTACAGCTGCCAGTAAGTTACCGTAAAAACAAGTTACGGTTTTTACAGTGTAACACATAAAGCTCTGTTTGTACTAAGGAGGGAGAGAAGGATTTCAAAGAGAGAATGTGGAGGTTTTCTCAAGCTACTGGGCTCTTGGCGATGGAAATAAATATCCACAAAAGTGGGGGTGGGGAGAGCCCCCCCCCCCCCCCCCCTCTCTCTCCCCTCCATCTCTTTCGGACTCTCTCTCCTTCCCTCTCTCTCGTTGACTCTCTCTTCTTCCCTCCCTCTCTCTTTGACTCTCTCTCCCCTACCTCTCTCTCTACTCTCTCTCCTTCCCTCCCTCTTTGACTCTCTCTCTTCAAAGTATTACAAATCTCTGTAAGAGTTTGATTTCACTATTCCATGCACATTGTTATTGTGACTCTTGTAGACTGTTCAGGAGAGAGAGGGAGATGGAAGGAAGAGAGGGAATGATGGATGAGGATGAGAGGAGAGAGGGCAAAAAGAGAGGGGAGGGAAGAGGAATAGAGAGAGAGAGGTTGGGAGAGAGATGAAAGAGGAAGAGAGGGAGAGAGTAGAGGGAGAGATATAAATGTGGGGAGAGGGGAGGGAAGAGGGGAATAGAGAGAGAGAGAGGGTGTGAGAAAGCGAGAGAGGGTAGGAAGGAGAGGAGGGAGAGTTAGAGAGAGAGGGTAGGAGGGAGAGAAGGAGGGAGAGAGAGAACTGTGGAAGAGGGGAGGGAAGAGGGGAATAGAGTGAGAGAGAGAGAGGGTGTGTGTGAGAGAGAGAGAGAGAGAGAGGGTGGGAGAAAGAGAGAGAGGGTAGGAAGGTGAGGAGGGAGAGAGAGAGAGAAAGAGAGAGAGGGTAGGTGGGAGGGAGAGAAGGAGGGAGAGGGATAACTGTGGGAGAGGGGAGGGAAGAGGGGGATAGAGAGAGAGAGAGGGTAGGAGAGAAAGAGGGAGAGAAAGAGGGAGAGAGAGAAAGGAAAAGAGAGAGTAGGGTGAGCGGGAGAGAAAGAGAGAGGGGGGAGGGGCAGCAATGGAAAATGTGCATTATGTGAATGCTGATGTAGAGATTTTAACTGTTGCCCATCCTTCTATCTTCTGAGACTTCCAAAGGAATATGAAGTATTTATGATGACCTGCCAATTATTATGACAATACTCACAGCCCACCCCTCTTCATCATAGCACAAACGTTATACTTGAATTCTACTGACCTATATTCCATTAAAATCCAATCAATTGAATCTTCTCATGAAGTGTTGTAGTACCAGGACCTGTGTAACAAGGCACAAGAGATTAAACATATTTATAAAGTTAGATAAAATATGATTGATCATTTTGATCTCTCTGGGACTGTGTTTGTGTGTGTTTGTGTGTCTATGTGTCTATGTGTCTGTGTCTCTCTCTGTATATGTGTGTGTGCACGCATGCCTGTGTGTGTGTGTGTGTCTGGTAAGGCCATCAGCATGCAGGCCTGTGAGACTGGCTCTGACTGTCTGGATTTGAGAAGGGCTATGTTACCACTGGCTGGGCTGGCTGGTTTCTGGGTAGCTGTTTTCAATACAATGTTCACATCCAACAGTCTTCCAGGTATGTCACCAGAAACTAACCGAACATCGATTGTTTGAGTCTGTGTGTATCAGGCAGCTGAGCTGATCGCTATATCCAAGGCAAATACCTGGTATGCTACCCTGAGTAAAGTGATGTGTGTGTGTGTGTGTGTGTGTGTGTGTGTGCGTGCGTGCGTGCGTGCGTGCGTGCGTGCGTGCGTGCGTGCGTGCGTGCGTGCGTGCGTGTGTGTGTGTGTGTGTGTGTGTGTGTGTGTGTGTGTGTGTGTGTGTGTGTGTGTGTGTGTGTGTGTGTGTGTGTGTGAGTAAATGTGTTTGTGCTTACTTGAATGACTATGTGTGTATCCATGTCCCTGTGTTTGTATGTCTCTGAGCAAGGAACCAAGGTTAGGGCTGTTAATTAAGGAACTGTCTAGAGTTAGGGTTGTAAAGGAACTGTCTAGGGTTAGGGCTGTTAAGGAACTGTCTAGGGTTAGGGCTGTTAAGGAACTGTCTAGAGTTAGGGCTGTTAAGGAACTGTCTCGGGGAACTGTCTAGGGGAACTGTCTAGGGGAACTGTCTAGGGGAACTGTATAGGGTTAGGGCTGTTAAGGAACTGTCTAGGGGAACTGTCTAGAGTTACTGCTGTTAAGGAACTGTCTAGGTGAACTGTCTAGGGGAACTGTCTAGGGGAACTGTCTAGGGGAACTGTCTAGGTGAACTGTCTAGGGGAACTGTCTAGGGGAACTGTCTAGGTGAACTGTCTAGGGGAACTGTCTAGGGGAACTGTCTAGGGGAACTGTCTAGGTGAACTGTCTAGGTGAACTGTCTAGGGGAACTGTCTAGGGGAACTGTCTAGAGTTAGGGCTGTTAAGGAACTGTCTAGGGGAACTGTCTAGGGGAACTGTCTAGGGGAACTGTCTAGGGGAACTGTCTAGGGAAGAGTCTAGAGTTAGGGTTGTAAAGTGATGTGTTTGTGTGTCTCTGAGTATATGTTGGCCTGTTGATAAATCAGAATCTCTGAAGATCCTTTCCTCTCTTTGTTGTTAGTCTGATTAATGCCTATAACCCTTCCTACATACATGTGGTAACCCGGAGCAACATGTTGGGTGCTCACAGACATTGTCACAGACCTTTGCAAACACAAGGCCCTTTGATTCTGAGAAACGAGTTCAGTGGTCTGAATAAAACCAGCCATTACATGGTGAACGTAGAAGAATCACCTGACCTGCCTTGTTACGGGATTCAGGCTCCTGTTTCCTGCCTGTCACCTGACATAACAACGTGATGTCATCAGCTGTCCACTCCAGTCTGAAACCCCCAGCATATACGAGGAGAGAGCACGGCCTGGCATGGCCTGGCACGGCCTGGCACGGCCTGGGCTCACGCTACTGGACCATTAGTGAGAGAGGAATGTGAGGTTTCAGGGAAAGGTCTGGATGGGGGTGTAGAAGGTTCAGGAGGGAGGATAGGGGGTAGGGTTAGTCCAGTGGGGAACTATTGTGACAGCGCTGGCCTTTATTGATACAGCTGGGGTCAGCCAGTTGACATGGCAAAGAGCTGAGCAGAGCTATGGACTCTAGGACGTCTGGGACAGGGAATAGAGGAGAAGGGGTTCCACTTCCACTTAATTTACAGCTAGCCGAGCTCCCTCTTGTGCAAACAACCACTGTTAATGGCGGAGAGGGGCATGGCTGTGAAATTCTCCCAGCCCAGCCGTCGTTTCTCAGTGTCATCTCTGTGTGTGTGTGTGTCTATTGACCTCACTGAGAGGCAGAGAAAAAAGGTTAGGCATGTCTTGTTTGATAGTCAGAAGTTATATTTCTTCTTATTGTTCACCAGTCACTAGCCACTTTCCCTTATTTGTTTCCATCTACACCGACCTTTCAACCTTCCAGAGGGTTTTGTCTGAGGCTGACATCCTAAAAGAAACAAAGCTAACCCTAACCCTAAGTAACTATTTAGAAAAAGTAGGAAGATAATTTGAGAATTTTGAGCGTAGCAGATGTACTGAGCATAGAGGATTCTACTAGTGGAGTGTTACTAGTGGAGTGTCTAGAGTGTTAGAGGAGGACAATCTTCTCAGAATGATTCCAGATGGGACTCCAAATGTAGTTTTAGGATCTCCTCCCTCACACTCTTACTGTTTTTCAAGGGATTCTACTGTACACGTCAAGGAGAACCAGGTTCCCTCCGCCCTCCTTAAGCATTGTTGAATGTGTGTGTGTGTGTGTGTGTGTAGCGGTCTAAGACACTGCTTATCAGTGCTAAAGGCGTCACTACAGACACCCTGGTTCGAATCCAGGCTGTATCACAACCGGCCGTGATTGGGAGTCCCAAAGGTCGGCGCACAATTGGACCAGCTTCGTCCGGGTTTGGCCGGTGTAGGCCGTCATTGTAAATAAGAATTTGTTCTTAACCGGCTTGCCTAGTTAAAAAAATAAATAAATGTAAGCATCTTCAGAGATTCTGATTCAGCAAAAAGCCAACATATACTCAGAGACACACAAAGAAATCACTTTACAACCGTAACCCTAGACTCTTCTCTAGACATTTCCCCAGACACTTCACTAGACAGTTCCCCTAGACTCTTCTCTAGACAGTTCCCCTAGACACTTCATTAGACAGTTCCCCTAGACACTTCACTAGACAGTTCCCCTAGACTCTTCCCTAGACAGTTCCCCTAGACTCTTCCCTAGACAGTTTCCCTAGACTCTTCCCTAGACAGTTCCCCTAGACTCTTCCCTAGACATTGCCCCTAGACTCTTCACTCGAAAGTTTCCCTAGACTCTTCCCTAGACAGTCCCCTAGACTCTTCCCTAGACAGTTCCCCTAGACTCTTCCCTAGACAGTTCCCCTAGACTCTTCCCTAGACAGTTCCCCTAGACTCTTCCCTAGACAGTTCCCCTAGACTCTTCCATAGACAGTTCCCCTAGACTCTTCACTAGACATTTCCCCTAGACTCTTCCCTAGACAGTTCCCCTAGACTCTTCACTAGACAGTTCCCCTAGACTCTTCCCTACACAGTTCCCCTAGACTCTTCACTAGACAGTTCCCCTAGACTCTTCACTAGACAGTTCCCCTAGACTCTTCCCTAGACAGTTCCCCTAGACTCTTCCCTAGACAGTTCCCCTAGACTCTTCCCTAGACAGTTCCCCTAGACTCTTCCCTAGACAGTTCCCCTAGACTCTTCCCTAGACAGTTCCCCTAGACTCTTCCCTAGACAGTTCCCCTAGACTCTTCCCTAGACAGTTCCCCTAGACTCTTCCCTAGACAGTTCCCCTAGACTCTTCCATAGACAGTTCCCCTAGACTCTTCCCTAGACAGTTCCCCTAGACCCTTCCCTAGACAGTTCCCCTAGACTCTTCCCTAGACAGTTCCCCTAGACTCTTCACTAGACAGTTCCCCTAGACTCTTCTCTAGACAGTTCCCCTAGACTCTTCACTCGACAGTTCCCCTAGACTCTTCACTCGACAGTTCCCCTAGACTCTTCCCTAGACAGTTTCCCTAGACTCTTCCCTAGACAGTTCCCCTAGACCCTTCCCTAGACAGTTCCCCTAGACCCTTCCCTAGACAGTTCCCCTAGACTCTTCCCTAGACAGTTCCCCTAGACTCTTCCCTAGACAGTTCCCCTAGACTCTTCACTAGACAGTTCCCCTACACTCTTCCCTAGACAGTTCCCCTAGACTCTTCACTAGACAGTTCCCCTAGACTCTTCTCTAGACAGTTCCCCTAGACTCTTCACTCGACAGTTCCCCTAGACTCTTCACTCAACAGTTCCCCTAGACTCTTCACTAGACATTTCCCCTAGACTCTTCCCTAGACAGTTCCCCTAGACTCTTCCCTAGACAGTTCCCCTAGACTCTTCCCTAGACAGTTCCCCTAGACTCTTCCCTAGACAGTTCCCCTAGACTCTTCCCTAGACAGTTCCCCTAGACACTTCACTAGACAGTTCCCCTAGACTCTTCAATAGACAGTTCCCCTAGACTCTTCACTAGACAGTTCCCCTAGACTCTTTCCTACACAGTTCCCCTAGACTCTTCCCTAGACAGTTCCCCTAGACTCTTCCCTAGACAGTTCCCCTAGACTCTTCCCTAGACAGTTCCCCTAGACTCTTCCCTAGACAGTTCCCCTAGACTCTTCCCTAGACAGTTCCCCTAGACCCTTCCCTAGACAGTTCCCCTAGACTCTTCCCTAGACAGTTCCCCTAGACTCTTCCCTAGACAGTTCCCCTAGACACTTCCCTAGACAGTTCCCCTAGACCCTTCCCTAGACAGTTCCCCTAGACTCTTCCCTAGACAGTTCCCCTAGACTCTTCCCTAGACAGTTCCCCTAGACCCTTCCCTAGACAGTTCCCCTAGACCCTTCCCTAGACAGTTCCCCTAGACTCTTCCCTAGACAGTTCCCCTAGACTCTTCCCTAGAAAGTTCCCCTAGACTCTTCCCTCGACAGTTCCCCTAGACGGCCTTCATAACTGACCCCTAGGGGCAACAGTGAGCGCTATTACCAAATCAAATCATGAAGTAGATTAGGGTTTTGCTAGGGTGTTGTAGATGGGGTGGTGGATGGGCGTAGGGTGTTGTGGACGGGGGTGGTGGAGGGGCGTAGGGTGATGTGGACGGGGGTGGTGGAGGGGCGTAGAGTGTTGTGGACGGGGGTGGTGGAGGGGCGTAGGGTGATGTGGACGGGGTGGTGGAGGGGTGTAAGGTGTTGTAGACGGGGATGGTGGAGGGGCGTAGGGTGATGTGGACAGGGGTGGTGGAGAGGTGTAAATCTGCAGTGAGACTGTGAAAGTTTGTGTGATATGTCTGGTTTCCTAACAGCTCATCACTACAGCGTGTGATACTACAGATATCCTCTCTCTCTCCTTCCATCTCTCTCTCTCATTCCTTCTCTCTCCTCTCTCCCTCTCTCTCTCTCCTTTTCTCTCTCCTTCTCTCTCTGCTTCTCTCTCTTTGTCTATCTCCCTCTCCTCTCTCTTCTCTCTCTCATTCTCTCTCTCTCTCTCTTTCCTTCTGTCTCACTCTCCTCTTCTCTCTCTCCTTCTCTCTCTTTGTCTCTCTCCCTCTCTCCCTCTCTCCTTTTCTCTCTCTCCCCTCTCTCCTTCTCTCTCACCTGCTCTCTCTCTCTCTCCTTCTCTCTCTGTCTGTTTCCCGTTACACATAAGTTTACCTTCTTCCTTTCTCCTCTTTCTCCAGCCTGTTTGAGGATCTAGTAATCATCACGTGTTTTAGCACACAGACAGACACTACCACTGTGTGTCACTGATTTTCCAAAAGAGGAATCCTTCCATCTTCTCCTGGAGTATATTTATCTTGGCCTGTCTCTGTTTGTCCCTGTCTTCTCTGTCAAATAATCTCCAGTTCAAAACCATCGATGGCCTCCTCTCTTTTTCCTCAAGAGTTGGAGCTTCCACCTTTTGTTTTCTTCCAAAACGCCTTTCAACTCTGAGAGAAGAAGTGGTAGTTGTATTTACCTGGGTGTATGTTTCTGACACACACACACACACACACACACACACACACACACACACACACACACACACACACACACACACACACACACACACACACACACACACACACACACACACACACACACACACACACACACACACACACACACACACACACACACACACAGTCATGGTTGGTTCTGGCAGCTGAGAAGTGAAACAGTTACAGAGTTATAAGCGGAACATTCCACCAGCCAGAAGAAGCAGACACTGCCTGCCATGGATTATGCAATGTCAATTCTATTCAACACCACATTTTCGGATGAAATACTCGGCCTAATTGTGGCGTTTTCTCTGTGAAAAAAGATTGAAACTATGACACAGCAAAAAAAATAAGGATAACAATTATAAGGATATCAGAGCCCTTTATACAGCACTAACACAAGAGCTTTTATTATTTTATATGTGATTGTCATTATACAAGCATGTGGGTTGAATGTCACTTTGATGTTACGGGAGGAACAAAGACTTCTCTTTGCAACAGTTTGTTCGCTAAGCTAACTATCTCCAGGGATATGAATGGGAACAGTAATTTATTGCTTCATGACGGCAGGGGCTTTGTCCTTAAGTATGATTTAATGTTCTTAACATAGAGAGATGACAGTTATTCAATTCTACTTCTTGAGGATTCAAGACACAATCAAATTAAATAATAATAAATATTTCAAAGTACTTGAGACTTTTTGTAAAAATAAAGAAAAATCGATATCAGCTGTCATTTTCTCTGCTTGGCTCTTGGTTAGTATTTTCCTGACTCAGAAGTTCTCTGCTTTTGTCCAGGTAGACTGACTTTGTAATGTATACACGTCATTTAGAGATGATTGTACAACGAGCCCAAAATAATTTGTCAGTCAGTGAGTACAATCTTCCTGTTTAGCTGAACGCTGAATGGTTGAATGGCAGGCTGAAGACACGCCCTACACACAGTAACGTCAAGGAAACAGTCAGGTTCTTTTCAACTTAATGGCATGTTTTGTGTTTTCAGTCAGAAGGTCTGTCGTCTACTACACTGGCAGGCTTTAACCCTTGTGGGAATTTGCCTACAGAAAGGATTCTTACCCCTTATTCAAAATGTTGTTGTGTTTCAACATGAATTTAAAATGGATAAAAAATATATACATAATTCTCACCTACACATAATACCCCATAATGACAATGTGAAAACATGTTTTTAGAAATTTGTGCACATTAAAAAAAAACAGAAATACAGAAATAGTATTCACATCCCTTTGTTTTGACACTCCAAATTGAGCTCAGGTGCGTCCAATTTCCTTTGATCATCCTTGACTGTTTAGGGTCCCACAGTTGAGTGTGCATGTGTAACAGTATAGCTTCCGTCCCTCTCCTCGCCCCTACCTGGGCTCGAACCAGGGACCCTCTGCACACACACACAACAATCACCCATGAAGCATTGTTACCCATCCCGCCACAAAAGCCACGGCCCTTGCAGAGCAAGGGGAACAACTACTTCAAGGTCTCAGAGCGAGTGATGTCACCGATTGAAACACTATTAGCGCGCACCACCGCTAACTAGCTAGCCATTTCACATCGGTTACACATGTCAGAACAGTACCTATACCATGAAGTCCAAAGACCTGTCTATAGAGCTCCGAGACAAAATTGGGATGAGGCACATGTCTGGGGAAGGGTATAAAACAATTTCTAGAGTGTTCAAAGCACAGTGGTCTCCATTATTGGCGAATTTAAAAAAATGGAGCTAACCAGACACTGCCTAGAGCTGGCCGTCCAACCAAACTGAGCAACTGGGCAAGACGGACCCTGGTCAGGGAGGTGAGCAAGAACCCAATGACAACTCTGACAGAACCACAGAGTTCCTTGGCTGAAATGGAAGAACCTGCCAGAAGGACAACAGTCTCTACAGCACTTCACCAATCTGGGCTTTATGGGAAGTGGCCAGATGAAAACTACTCCTGAGAAAGAGGCACATGACAGCACGCCTGGAGTTTACAAAAAGGCCCATGAGAGCACGCCTGGAGTTTACAAAAAGGCCCATGAGAGCACGCCTGGAGATTACAAAAAGGCCCACGAGAGCACGCCTGGAGTTTACAAAAAGGCCCACGAGAGCACGCCTGGAGTTTACAAAAAGGCACATGACAGCACGCCTGGAGTTTACAAAAAGGCCCACGAGAGCACGCCTGGAGTTTACAAAAAGGCACATGACAGCACGCCTGGAGTTTACAAAAAGGCCCATGAGAGCACGCCTGGAGTTTACAAAAAGGCCCATGAGAGCACGCCTGGAGATTACAAAAAGGCCCACGAGAGCACGCCTGGAGTTTACAAAAAGGCCCATGAGAGCACGCCTGGAGTTTACAAAAAGGCACATGACAGCACGCCTGGAGTTTACAAAAAGGCCCATGAGAGCACGCCTGGAGTTTACAAAAAGGCCCATGAGAGCACGCCTGGAGATTACAAAAAGGCCCATGAGAGCACACCTGGAGTTGACTTAAAGTCACATGACAGCACGCCTGGAGTTTACAAAAAGGCCCATGAGAGCACGCCTGGAGATTACAAAAAGGCCCATGAGAGCACGCCTGGAGTTTACAAAAAGGCCCATGAGAGCACGCCTGGAGTTTACTTAAAGTCACATGACAGCATGCCTGGAGTTTACAAAAAGGCCCATGAGAGCACGCCTGGAGTTTACAAAAAGGCCCATGAGAGCACGCCTGGAGTTTACAAAAAGGCCCATGAGAGCACGCCTGGAGTTTACAAAAAGGCCCATGAGAGCACGCCTGGAGTTTACAAAAAGGCCCATGAGAGCACGCCTGGAGTTGACTTAAAGTCACATGACGGCACGCCTGGAGTTTACAAAAAGGCCCATGAGAGCACGCCTGGTGGTGACAGCATCATGCTATGGGGATGCTTTTCAGCAGGAGGGACAGGGAGACTGGTAAAGATAGAGGGAACACACCTACTAATTCCACATTTTATTTATTTAGACTATTTTATACATTGTAGAATAATAGTGAAGACATCAAAACGATGAAATAACACATATAGAATCATGTAGTAAGCAAAAAAGTGTTAAACAAATCAAAGCATATTTGCCTTGATGACAGTATTGCACACTCTTGGCATTCTCTCTACCAGCTTCATGAGGTTGTTACATGGAATGCATTCCAATTAACAGGTGTGTCTTGTTAAAAGTTAATTTGTGGAATGTCTTTCCCTCTTAATGTGTTTGTGTTGTGACAAGGTAGGGGTGGTATACAGAAGATAGCCCTATTTGGTAAAAGACCAAGTCCTTATTATGGCAAGAACATCTCAAATAAGCCAAGAGAAACGACAGTCCATCATTACTGTAAGACATGAAGGTCAGCCAATACAGAACATTTCTAGAACTTTGAAAGTTTCTTCAAGTGCAGTCGCAAAAACCATGAAACTGGCTCTCATGAGGTCTGCCACAGGAAAGGAAGACCCAGAGTTACCTCTGCTGCAGAGGATAAGTTCATTAGAGTTAGCTGCACCTCAGATTACAGACCAAATAAATGCTTCACAGAGTTCAAGTAACAGACACATCTCAACATCAACTGTTCAGAGGAGACTTCGTGAATCAGGCCATCATGGTTGAATTGCTGCAAAGAAACCACTACTAAAGGACACCAATAATAAGAAGAGACTTGCTTGGGCCAAGAAACACGAGCAATGGACATTAGACCGGTGGAAATCTGTCCTTTGGTCTTATGAGTCGAAATTTGAGATTTTTGGTTCCAGCCGCCGTGTCTTTGTGAGACGCAGAGTCGGTAAACGGTGATCTCCGCATGTGTGGTTCCCACCGTGAAGCATGGAGGAAGAGGTGTGATGGTGTGGGGGTGCTTTGCTGGTGACACTGTGATTTATTTAGAATTCAAGGCACACTTAACCAGCTTGGCTACCACAGCATTCGGCAGCGATACGCCGTCCCATCTGGTTTGCGCTTAGTGGAACTATCATCTGTTTTTCAACAGGACAATGACCCAACACACACTTCCAGGTTGCGTAAGGTTTATTTGGCCAAGAAAGAGAGTGATGGCGTGCTGCATCAGATGACTTGGCCTCCACAATCACCCGACCTCAACCCAATTGAGATGATTTGAGATGAGTTGGACCACAGAGTGAAGTAAAAGCAGCCAACAAATGCTCAGCATATATGGGAACTCCTTCAAGACTGCTGTAAAAGCATTCCAGGTGAAGCTGGTTCAGAGAATGCCAAGACTGTTCAAAGCTGTCATCAATGCAAAGGGTGGCTACTTTGAAGAATCTAAAATGTATTTTGATTTGTTTAAACCTATGATGTCATGTATAGCATGTTAATGTACAGCCACTGGATTCCAATGTAGGTGCTATCAGTTCCCAAATCTGCTAGTTTCAACCTGTTAACAGGTACAAGTGTAAAGAGCTACGCCCATCATTTAAAAAAAGCTCATGCGATTGGTCGAGGAACATCTGCCATACGTCATGTTGACCCTGTTATCAAACAGTATACTAGATTCATTCAATGACTGTGTAGCCAGTTGTACAATAGCATTAATTGTTTTAATTATATTCCCTCAAGTTTAGTAAAGCCTGATTTGAGGTGAATGAGTGGTGGTTGAAGATAACTTTTTATATTTCCAGCAGTCTAGTCAGTCTGTGTGCCTCTATAAGGGTTCAACCATTAAAATACTGTGCCAGCCAGCCAGCTAGACATCCTTAAAATCACCACCAAATGTAGGTGTGGTATCTTAAAAGCCTGTAGTCCTGTTTTTGACTCTGTCTTATAATTTTGATGAAGAATTATCTGCAACACATTTTTTCTTTCATCAGTCCAATTGAAAAGTTCAGTGAGGATTCACTAACTACATAGACGTTCTCAAGATTCAAAGGTTAGCATGTTAGAAACTGTAGAGGAAAGCTATAGTAGAGTACATATAAACCTTGTACTGCAAATATGTTTACAGAATAAACAGAATAAAGAATTGTTATACGAGAGAGTGGGACAGAGAGACAGAGGATGACAGAGAGAGTCAGAGAGACAGAGAGATAGACAGAGCGAGAGAGAGAGACAGAGAGAGACAAAGTGAGGGATGGAGAGAGAGACAGAGAAAGAGGCAGAGAGAGAGAGACTGAGACAGAGAGAGAGAGAGACAGAGAGAGAGAGAGAGAGAGGGAGAGAGGGATGGAGAGAGAGAGAAAGAGGCAGAGAGAGAGAGAGAGAGAGAGAGAGAGAAGAGACACTCGGAGAGATAGAGAGAGAGTCAGAGAGAGAGACAGCGACAACAAGAGAGAGAGAGAGAGAGAGAGAGACAGCGAGAGAGACAGCGAGAGAGAGCGACACACAGATGAGAGACAGAGAGAGAGAGAGAGCGAGGTAAAACATTTACGATAGCCAGAGAGACAGAGAGAGAGAGACAGCGAGGTAAAACATTTACGATAGCCAGAGAGACAGAGAGAGAGAGAGACAGCGAGGTAAAACGTTTACGATAGCCAGAGAGACAGAGAGAGAGAGAGACAGCGAGGTAAAACGTTTACGATAGCCAGAGAGACAGAGAGAGACAGCGAGGTAAAACGTTTACGATAGCCAGAGAGACAGAGAGAGAGAGAGACAGCGAGGTAAAACATTTACGATAGCCAGAGAGAGAGAGAGAGAGACAGCGAGGTAAATCGTTTACGATAGCCAGAGAGAGAGAGAGACAGCGAGGTAAAACGTTTACGATAGCCAGAGAGACAGAGAGAGAGAGACAGCGAGGTAAAACGTTTACGATAGCCAGAGAGACAGAGATAGAGAGAGACAGCGAGGTAAAACTTTTACGATAGCCAGAGAGACAGAGAGAGAGAGAGAGACAGCGAGGTAAAACGTTTACGATAGCCAGAGAGACAGAGAGAGAGAGAGACAGCGAGGTAAAACGTTTACGATAGCCAGAGAGACAGAGAGAGAGAGACAGCGAGGTAAAACGTTTACGATAGCCAGAGACAGAGAGAGAGAGACAGCGAGGTAAAACGTTTACGATAGCCAGAGAGACAGAGAGAGAGAGAGACAGCGAGGTAAAATGTTAACGATAGCCAGAGACAGAGAGAGAGAGACAGCGAGGTAAAACGTTTACGATAGCCAGAGAGACAGAGAGAGAGAGACAGCGAGGTAAAACGTTTACGATAGCCAGAGACAGAGAGAGAGAGAGACAGCGAGGTAAAACGTTTACGATAGCCAGAGAGACAGAGAGAGAGAGACAGCGAGGTAAAACGTTTACGATAGCCAGAGACAGAGAGAGAGAGAGACAGCAAGGTAAAACGTTTACGATAGCCAGAGAGAGAGAGAGAGAGAGAGAGACAGAGCCACAGTAAAAGCGCAAGGAGAAAATATTGTCCCCCTAAACGTGAATAACCCCCTTGCTACCCTAGATAACCCCTTCCTCCTCTAGTCAACATGCACACACAGTAGCTGAGACCTCCTTGCCTTTAACCTGAGAGTTGTAGCTCCTGACTTTCAGTATAGTTGATCACAGGTCAAAGTATCAGAGGAGAGTTAGGGGCAGAGGAGGAGGTGGAGGAGGTGTCAGAGGGGGGTTAGGTGGAGAGGAGGAGGTGTTGGGGGTTTATCACAGGACACAGTGTCAGAGGAGGGTTAGGTGGAGAGGAGGAGGTGGAGGAGGTGTCAGAGGAGGGTTAGGTAGAGATTAGGAGGAGGTAGTGGAGGGGGTGTCAGAGGAGGGTTAGGTGGAGAGGAGGAGGTGGAGGAGGTGTCAGAGGAGGGTTAGGTAGAGATTAGGAGGAGGTAGTGGAGGGGGTGTCAGAGGAGGGTTAGGTGGAGAGGAGGAGGTGGAGGAGGTGTCAGAGGAGGGTTAGGTAGAGATTAGGAGGAGGTAGTGGAGGGGGTGTCAGAGGAGGGTTAGGTGGAGAGGAGGAGGTGGTGGTGAAGGGAGTGTCAGTCAGAGCAGCCTGGTCTCATAGACTACATGTAACATAGTAAAAGAAAATCCAAGGTCTACATGACTACAGGGCTATAGGACTACAGGGCTGCAGGGCTACGGGACTATGGGGCTACAGGACTACATGACTATACAGGGGAACTGTAACTCATTATTACTCGCAGCATAACACTGAGCTCCTCAAAAAGTTATACAGCTGCACCATTGAGAGCATCTTGACTGGCTGCATCACCGCCTGGTATGGCAACTGTTGGGCATCAGACCGTAAGGCAGTACAGAGGGTAGTGCGTATGGCCTAGTACATCACTGTGGCTGAACTCCCTGCCATCCAGGACCTCTATACCAGGTGGTGTCAGAAGAAGGACCTAAAAAATGACAAAGACTCCAGCCACCCAAGTCAAATTAAAAACCAAATAGCTATATGATCATTGGTATGACAATCTTAAAACAATTCCATATGGCTGGTCTCTCTCTCTCTCTCTCTCTCTCTCTCTCTCTCTCTCTCTCTCTCTCCTCTCTCTCTCTCTTTCTCTCTCTCTGGGGATTCTGCTTCCCAGAGCTGCTGGTCTTCATTATCCTCCGAATGTAGATTTCCATTTCAGTGTCAGAAGTGTGTGTGTGTGTGTGTGTGTGTGTGTGTGTGTGTGTGTGTGTGTGTGTGTGTGTGTGTGTGTGTGTGTGTGTGTGTGTGTGTGTGTGTGTGTGTGTGTGTGTGTGTGTGTGTGTGTGTGTGTGTGTGTGTGTGTGTGTGCCTGGCTTGAGGACCCAAAGGGAGAAAGATTCAGGGACGTCTACACAAACTGCTCAGTGTTATGAAGGGAAGTCAAGAACTCAAGTCCATACACTAAGTTGTGTACCTGGCAGTGAAAGTTCCTGAAGGAAAATGTGTGTAATCATGCTGTGGAATGCATCAAAGATTTGGCTTTCAGCTTCTATGGCTTTCTGATACGCCAGATACATACAGTAAGTCAATGTGAACAGCTTATTCTCAATTATATTGAATTATATTCAAATATGGGTATAGTGGACTAAAGAGGAAATAATATTAGAAATGAAATTCAACAACAATGAGAATATGAATGTCTTTTCCCAAAGCAATAATCTATTGTGTTATCCATCTAGAAGTATTGTGGGTGTATGAGAGGTAGCTTACAGTGCTGCTAAACAGCCAGTCTGCAAACTTTACAATGCTATTGGAGAAGTTAAAAGGCCATAGAGAGCAGATGTGATGGGTGGGAAGGAACAGAGCAGGTCTGAGAGCCAGGGTCATCATGGTCAATTTCAATGTAAAGTAGGATGTAAAGTCTGTCTGTCTGTCTGTCTGTCTGTCTGTCTGTCTGTCTGTCTGTCTCTCTCCCCGTCTCTCTCCCCGTCTCTCTCCCCGTCTCTCTCCCCGTCTCCGTCTCCCTCTCTCTGTCTCTGTCTCTGTCTCTGTCTCTGTCTCTGTCTCTGTCTCTGTCTCTGTCTCTCTCTTTCCCTCTTTCCCTCTTTCCCTCTCTCTCTCTCTCTCTCTCTCTCACACTCTCTCTCTCTCTCTCTCTCTCTCTCTCTGTCTGTCTGTCTGTCTGTCTGTCTGTCTGTCTGTCTGTCTGTCTGTCTGTCTGTCTGTCTGTCTGTCTGTCTCTCTCTCTGTGCATCCCAAATGACACCCTATTCCCTATGGGCCCTGGTCAAAAGCAGTGCAGTATATAGGGAATAGGGTTCCACTTGACACGCAGCATGGGGGTCAGACTCAGTAATCTGTCTCAGTATCTGGTGAGGAGGTCGCTGTGAATGCCTTCTACTCTAGGTCTTATTCACCAGTCTATAAACCCCTAAGGAATGCCAAACTCTACCTACCTCAGAAGGAGAGTGTGAAAGGGCTGAGAGAGAGAGAGGGTATGTGCGTTTGAGAGACAGAGAAAGAGAGAGAGACAGAGTGTGTGTGTTTGTGCGTGTGTGCGTGGTCTCAGGCCATGTGTTGTTGATGAAGTATGCAGCATGGTTCAGCCCCTCTTGACCTGCAGTTTCATGGAGTGAGTCCCATGGTCAGATTTAGATATCACTTCAGGCCTGGTTAGTGGCTATGAGATCTACAGTAGCTAAACAACAGTAGCACTGACATTATGGCACTTTGCTTCGCAGTTTGTTGGCCCTTAGAATAATGTTATTTTATTAACAAGGTTTCAATGGCATATCTTAGTATTTATTAGGCATCAAGTCTTCCTGGGGTCCAAACAGGGTTAAAACAGTTCCATCACAACAAAACACAACAACAGCCGACATCATACAAAACATTATTACATCATACAAGACATTCTTACATCATACAAGACATTATTACATCATACAACACATTATTACATCATTACTCTAATATTGCACATTTACAATATAAAATGACAATGTGTGTGTGTAGAGATGCATGTGTTAGAGTGTGTGTGTGTGTTTAGTCCACTTTGTGTCCTGACGTGTTGTTTTATTGGTGTTTTTGATCAGATTTTACTGTTTGCTTGAGTTACTTGATCTAGAAGAGAGTTCCATGACTCTATGTAGTACTGTATGTTTCCCATAGTCTGTTCTGGACTTGGGGACTGTGAAGAGACCCCTGGTGGCATGTCTTGTGGGGTATGTATGGATGTCTGAGCTGTCTGTGAGCTGTTTTAACAGACAGTTTGATGCTTTTTTTAAGGGCCAGCCGTGCTGCTCTGTTCTGGGCCAACTATAAATTCCTTCTGTTTTACTTTGTGGCATTTGACCATATAACTGGGCAGTAGTCCAGGTGTGATAAAACTAAGGCCTGTAGGACTTGTTTAGTTGATTGTGATGTCAAGAAATCAGAGCAGCGGTTTATCGCGGACAGATTTCTCCCCATCTTAGCTACCATTGCATCAATATGTTTTGAACATGTCAGTTTACAATCCAGGATCATAGTTTAGTAGTTTAGTATCCTCAACTTGTTAAATTACTCACTACTGACATAAAAAAAACTATCGGCCTGTATCGAATCTCCCAATCTCTCAAAAACCTGTTGCACAGCAACTCACTGCCTTCCTGAAGACAAACAATGTATACGAAATGCTTCAGTCTGGTTTAATACCCCATCATAGCACTGAAACTGCACTTGTGAAGGTGGTAAAGGACCTTTTAATGTCATCAGACCGAGGCTCTGCATGTGTCCTCGTGCTCCTACACCTTAGTGCTGCTTTTGATACCATCGATCACCACATTATTTTGGAGAGATTGGAAACCCAAATTGGTCTACACGGACAAGTTCTGGCCTGGTTTAGATCTTATCTGTCGGAAAGATATCAGTTATCAATATGAATGACATGAATTACATCTTCAACTAAGGGCAACCATGGCATCCATGACAGAGAGGGAGAAGCGTTCATCCATGTAAACAGGTACGAGAGTCTAGCTACATTTTCAGATATTATACCTTTCTAATTTTGTCAGAAAGTAATTTTCATTGCAAAATTCATTGTGGCTGGCTTGCTAGCTAATGTCACGTGTATGAGCTACGTGTATGTAGTAATATTATTTGTATCTCAGAGCCATTTGCATTACTAGTTATAGCCTAATGTTAGCTAGCTAGCTAACATTATACATAGTTGGTTAGCTTTAGCTACCTGCAGATTCATGCATGATGCATTTTAGTATGGGTTGGGATTATGGGTCTAAACAAAAGACTCTACTATGCAAGTAACCATTTCACTGTACCGTTTACACCTTCTGTATGGTGTGCATGGAGATTTCCGAGTTCCCAGTTGTTTTGAACGTGGCATTAGAGTTTGGATTATGGTTCATTATTTAGCTAGCTAGCTTGAAATAGTGTGTGTTTACCAGAGACGTTAATGTGAAGAACAACAGGACCTGCAGTCAGATTAGAAGTCAGATTAGAATATAGGCCAAGGACTAGACCACTACTACTTTTTCATACTACTTTCCCCACTTTTAATCTCAATATTTGTTTGTTTACTACACTACCCTACTGTTAATTTAGCAGATGACCTCACACGTGAATCCTTAAAGAGATGGGTGGGGATAAGGTAGACAAAGAAGATCTCTCCAGTAGGTGTACCAAAATATCCACCAGCCATTTTCTCAAAAGTGGGGTTACAAGTTTATCAACTTTCAAAGCAGATATACTTTCCCATTGTTCTTCAACTGCAGTGTATGATATACCATTTTCTAGCTCTGAGTCTATACTTTTATCCAATGTAAAAAACACTATTTCAAATTTTGCTACATAGGACCGAATCAAGGTGGTGGGTCACATATGTCACGAACACGACAGTGTCGGTTGTTTGGCTCTATGACATGTGAAATGTGCCAAAATTAATGTGATCAAACATGTGTAATTAAAAATAAATAAATAAATAAATATATTCAAATATAGGACAGACACTTCAAAAGCATGTTCCTTATGATTTATTTTTTTGCCTGTCTGTTTTGCATTGTATTAATGTGTTATTCAATGCGTTTCTAAGGGCTGTAGTAGTAAAAGCCAAATTCAATGTTTCACCAAATAGCAGACGATATAAAGCCATAACACATATATTTTTCCAGCAGCACATTATGATTAATCGATCATGTCAAAAGCGGCACTGACTTTTAACCAAACAGATCCCACAATCTTCTTATTATCAATTTATTTCAGCCAATCATCAGTCATTTGTGTCAGTGCCATACATGTTGAGGTCCCTTCCCTATAAGCGTGCTGAAAGTCAACTGTTAATTTGTTTACAGAATTCAACAATTACAATGCTTGTCTTTCATAATATGATCAGTTCTGCGTGGTTATGAAGGTTCAGCGTTTGTTGTTGGCATGTCATGCCTAAGTTTTCTAATCTTGCCAATAAAAAGAAATTAAAGTAGTTCAGAGGGTTTTGTGATGAAGAAGCCATCTGATTCAATGGATGGACCTGAGCTCGCCTTTTTGCCCAACATGTCATTTAATTGACTCATATAAGCTTCAAACTTGATTTAAGATTCTCCAAAGCTTTTTTCTATCATTATTTATATAATTTATCTTTGTTCCATAGTACAATTTCTTCTTCTTTTTGTTTGGTGTAGTCACATGGTTTATCAATTTACAGTACGTTTGCCAATCGGTTGTGCAGCCGGACTTATTTGCCATTCCTTTTTGCTTCTTCCCTTTCAACCATAAGATTTTGCAATTCCTCATCAATCCATGGGGATTTAGCCATTTTTACAGTCACTTTCTTAAAGTGCCCAGTGATTCCTGGTCTATGTATACAGGGCAGCAGCCTCTAAGGTGCAGGGTTTAGTAGCCGGGTGGTAGCTGGCTAGTGATGGCTATTTAACAGTTTGATGGCCTTGAGATAGAAGCTGTTTTTAAGTCTGTCGGTCCCAGCTTTGATTCACCTGTACTGACCTCGCCTTCTGGATGATAACGGGGTGAACAGGCCGTGGCTCGGGTGGTTGATGTTCTTGATGATCTTTTTGGCCTTCCTGTGACACCAGGGGCTGCAGGCAGTGTGCCCGCGTTGATGAGTTGGGCAGACCGTACCACCCTAAAACACAGTAACAGCAGTGACACAAAAGTCCTGTGGCATCAGTGAACATAAGCACGATTCAGTCTACAACCCAGCAGCCATGGTTTTATCTTCCAACAGTTCACAATCATAGCTACCCCAACAGAAATCACACTATCATGTTTTACAACACCTCCATGTTTCAGCCCCACACTGCCATGTCTTTCCCAGCCTGTAATGCCCTCCGCTCCCCTCTCAGTCCCCTCTCAGTCCACCTTCAGTCCCCTCTCTGTCCCCCCTCTGCTCTCTCCTGGCTGGGCAGGTTGCCTCACAGAGACCCAGTCACCCTCTAGACCACGGGAGCCTCCTCTCCTCACACATTGGAGTCAATGAAAGACCTCTTTCCCCCGTCCTCTCTAACTCTATCCCTCCCTCCCACCCTTACCTCTTTCCCTACCTCCCATTGCGCAAAGCTACGTACCCCACCCTTACCCCCCCCTATATCTTCTAGTTCTCATGCCTACAGTACATACCCCACCCTTACCCTTCCCTCCACCTATACCTCCTAGTTCTCATACCTACATACCTCACCTTTACCCCCTCCCTCCACCTATACCTCCTAGTTCTCATACCTACATACCCCACCCTTACCCCTTGCCCCCTTACCTTACCTCACCTCCCTCCCTCCAGTTCTTAGTCTTCATACCCCACCCCAACATTACCCCCTGCCCCCTTACCTACCACCTTCCCTCCCTCCCTCCCCACTGCCCTGCCATCTCACTGCATTCCCCACTAGGTCATACAGAGCTCCATTGTACGAGCAAGGTAGCGGGACGGAGAGCACACAGTCAGAACACTCACTCTCACATACCCAGAAACACCACTGGAATCACCTTGGGTTGCCACAAATGGAAGCAAGCAGGCTTTTTTTTGTACCTCCCTCCCGCCATTTCTCCCTCTCTGCCACCCTCTCCTTCTTCCACTGCTGTTGGATGTTGGCCATCGTCAACAAGATTTCAACTCAAAAAGGGGCATTGATGAGGAATGGAGAAATGGAGGTTTGCGACGGTTTGGGCAATGATGGGGTGATGGGTAGGGGTGTAGGGAGGCGAGGTTGGAGGGAGGAAGGTAGGGAGAAGAGGGGGGTAGAATTCCAGGATCGGGCTCCTGTAAGTAGCTATAGGAAATACCTGAGGTGCCAGACTGACTGACTGAATGCCTCCTGTCTGCGCTGCCATTCAGCCATCTCACTCAGATTGGTGTTATTCTGTAACATACTGTAGCAGAAGTAGTCTGGAAGCGAAGGAGAGGGAGACTATCCCAGGCCCAGCGCAGCTGAGGACCACTCTGACCTGCATTACTCCTCACTGAAATCAGGCACTTGAAGTTTCTGGATACACAGATTTAGGGGGCAGTTTCCAGGACAGAGTCTCCATTAAAAGGGTGCTTTAGTCCAGGAAACATTTAAACATTAAAAGTCCCTCAAGACAATACTGCCACTCAATGCCATACTACTGTACGTTCACCCATTTAATTGAATAGTTTTGTGTGTATACAATTGGACCTATTATAAGCCTGTTCTTGTGGGAAGCTGCTATAGAACACCAAGTGCTAGGTCAGTATCCGGGTAATATGTGTGAACGCTTCGTAACGTGTGTGATATTAACAGAGAGGTATATTTTCTGGGTGACCAGAATATTGACTGATTTACTCAAGAAAAAGCTTCAAACTGTAACCAGTGCCTGCAATCTGATTCAGGTAATCAGTCAACCTACCAGGGTTACTACAAACAATACAGGAAATAAATCATCTATGTGTATTGATCACATCTTTAATAATGCTGCAGAAACCTTCTCTAAAACAGTATCCACAACTATCGGATGTTGTAAGGACCGACGCTGGAGACGAGATGCAGGTACGAAGAGGGAACATTTAATCAGGAACGGACATGGAACAGGACAGGAACAGTGTCAGAACAAGGTAACAAAACGACATACGACAATAATGCTGAAACAGGGTACAACCTCGGGAACAGATAAGGAAGGAAATAAACACAGGTGATTGAGTCCAGGTGAGTGTAAAAAAATCGCTGATGCGCGTGATGAGGGGAGCAGGTGTGCGTAATGATGGTGACAGGAGTGCGTAATGCAGGGCAGCCTGGCGCCCTTGAGCGCCAGGGAGGGAGAGCGGAAGCAGGCATGACAGGATGTAGTAATCACAATAAAGGAGCTAAAGTCTATCTTGAAAAAACTAAGTGACAAAAGCCGGGCCTAAAATTGTGTTTTGTAGTGATTGCTATGTTGAATATGTAAATATTATTTGCAAGTCAGTTGTGTGTAATGAGGAGCAACCAGCCTCACTTGATGCATTTATGAAATTGCTTTTTACAGTTACTAATAAGCATGCATCTATTAACCTTTCACGAGCCTCTACCCCGGGTCTGGAGCCCCCCCCCCCCCCCACACTGATTAGCATCGCTAATCACAATTAATTAAATAGTAGCATCTAAATATCATTAAATCACAAGTCCAAGACACCTAATGAAAGATACAGATCCTGTGAATAAAGCCACCATTTCAGATTTTTAAATTGATAGCCACTATCCAAGAAAAAACCTCATCAGATGACAGTCTGATAACATATTTATGGTATAGGATAGGTTTTGTTAGAAAAATGTGCATATTTCAGGTATAAATCATAGTTTGCCATTGCAGCCACCATCACAAATCTCACCAAAGCTCCTAGAATTACTACAGAGAGCAACTTGTATTACCAATTTACTCATCATAAAACATTTCTTAAAAATACACAGCACATAGCAATGGAAAGACACAGATCTTGTGAATTCAGACAACATTTCAGATTTTCTAAGTGTTTTACGGCGAAAACACAATAAATCGTTATATTAGCATACCACATATGCAAACGTTACCCGACCATTGATTCAAGCCAAAGAGAGCGATATCGTTATCATCGCCAAAATATATTTATTTTTTCACTGACCTTCTCAGAATTCTTCAGATGACACTCCTGTAACATCATATTACAACATACATATAGAGTTTGTTCGAAAATGTGCATATTTAGCCATAAAAAAACGTGGTTATACAATGACAATACTAGCAAAACTAGCCTGAAAATGTCGGTCGCCATCTTTCACAGTGATCTTGTCTCATGAATATCTATTCATAAACTTGACTAAAAAAATATAAGTTGGACAGCTATCGAAAGACAAATTAGTTCTTAATGCAATCGCTGAATTACATTTCTAAAATTATCCTTACTGTGCAATTCAGGGTTCGCCAAGCGAAGCTATGCCAAACAAAATGGCGGAATATGCGTTTAAAAAATTTCGACAGAACAACGATTTATCATCTTAAATATTTCTTACTTTGAGGTGATCTTCCATCAGATTCTTGGGTAATGTATCCTTTCTTGGGTCCAATCTTCTTTTGGTCGAAAGATGCCCTCTGTCCGTCGAAATGCCCACTAACGTTCGACCGGGACCCCGAAACGTGCCCGGCTCTTCAAAGAGCATCACATAGAAATGCCTCAAAATCGCACTAAACGGATATAAATTGCTATAAAACGGTTTAAATTAACTACCTTATGATGTTTCTAACACCTATAACGAGTAAAAACATCACCGACGCTATATTACTGGCTAAACCAAGGCTTGGAAAAAGGCCAGTCAGATATCCTTCTTGCGTTGAGCGCAGAGTCCAAAAGAACGGTACTTCCGGTATTTTGTCATTTATAGAGGCCATGATTGCGCAATCGACTCCATTCAAATTGTCACCACTTACTGACATCTAGAGGAAGGCGTGGGCAGTGTTTGTATCCTCATAGGATTTACAGTGGCTTTAAAACTGATCTGGAACCAGAGGCCAAGAGTTCTGAAAACTCACTCACTGGGAGGAAAAGTGCTGTAGAATGAGTTCTGTTCCACCCAGAGACATAATTCAAACGGCTATAGAAACTAGAGAGTGTTTTCTATCCAATAATAGCAATAATATGCATATTGTACGAGCAAGAATTGAGTACTAGGCAGTTTAATCTGTAGAGCAAATTATGCTAATGCGAAACAGCACCCCCTATAGTTGCAAGAAGTTAATAATGTTTACATACTGCTTTAATCAAAGCGTAGTATCGTATTCTATTCTACTGTATTTTGTCAATACCACTCCGACATTGCTCGTCCTAATATTGATATATTTCTCAATTCCATTCTTTTACTTTTAGATGTGTGTGTATTGATGTGAATTGTTAGATATTACTGCACTGTTGGAGCTAGAAACACAATCATTTCACTACACCCGCAATAACATCTGCTAAACATGTGTATTTGACCATTCAAATTTGATTTAATTAGATTTTACACATCGTCGTCCTCCTTTAGTCTAAGTCACCAGCAGGGTTGAGGTAAATTCAGTTCTCAATTCACCCAATTCAGGAAGTGAATTGAAATTCCATTCACCTTGATAATTAGCCGAAAATGTTAGTGTAGAGCTGGAACAAAAGCCTGCACACTGAGCAGTTGGTTGACAACCCCTGTTGTTTCCCTATCTCTTGTTTGAATGTGAGCTAGACCCTTACTACCCCTTACTAACCTTACTACTACTGCCGAGATTACAGAGCTCTGGTGCGGTGGAATCCCCCTGCAGAACATGCACATGTTTCCCTGAAAAATACTGCCTGCTGAACCATCCACATCGTTATACTTCTTAGTGATTTACTTGATCCAGGGCCTTCAGAAAGTATTCACACCCCTTTACTTTTTCCACATTTTGTTGTGTTACAAAGTGGAATTAAAATTGATTTAATTGTCATTTTCTGTCAACGATCTACAAAATACTCTATCAAAGTATGAAAAATAAAACACGAATATACTGTATATTAATTAGATAAGTATTCAACCCCTTGAGTCAATACATGTTAGAACTACGTTTGCCAGCGATTACAGCTGTGAGTCTTTCAGGGTAAGTCACTAAGAGTGTTCCACACCTGGTTGTGCAACATTTTCCCATTATTATTTTCAAAAATCTTCAACCTCTGTCAAATGGGTTTTGAGCATTGCTAAACAACAATTTTCAGGTCTTGCCACAGATTTTCAAGTAGATCCAAGTCAAAACTGTAACTAGGACTCTCAGAAACATTCACTGTCTTCTTGGTAAACAACTCCAGTGTAGATTTGGCCTTGTGTTTTAGGTTATTGTCCTGCTGAAAGGTGAATTCATCTCATGACTGGTGGAAAGCAGACTGAACCAAATTTTCCTCTAGGATTTTGCCTGTGCTTTTCTCCATTCTGTTTCTTTTTTATCGTGAAAAACTTCCCAGTTTTTAATGATTACAAGCATACCCATAACATGAGGAAGCTACCACTATGCTTGAAAAAATGGAGAGTGGTACTCAGTAATGTGTTGTATTGGATTTGCCAAAAACATAACATTTTGTATTAAAAAGTGAATTGCTCTGCCACATTTTTTAAAGAAGTACTTAGGTGCCTTGTTGGAAACAGGATGCATGTTTTAGAATATTTTTTATTCTGTACAGGCTTCCGTCTTTCACTCTGTCAATTAGGATATTATTGTGGAGTAACTACAATGTTGATCCATCCTCAGTTTTCTCCTATCACAGCAAATAAACTCTGTAATTGTTTTAAATTCACCATTGGCCTCATGCTGAAATCCCTCAGCGGTTTTCTTCCTCTCCGGCAACTGAGCTAGGAAGGACGCCTGTATTTTTTTTATTTTACCGTTATTTTACCAGGTAAGTTGACTGAGAACACGTTCTCATTTACAGCAACGACCTGGGGAATAGTTACAGGGGAGAGGAGGGGGATGAATGTAAACTGGGGATTGAATTGTAAACGGGATTATTAGGTGACCATGATGGTTTGAGGGCCAGATTGGGAATTTAGCCAGGACACCGGGGTAAACACCCCTACTCTTACGATAAGTGCCATGGGATCTTTAATGACCTCAGAGAGTCAGGACACCCGTTTAACGTCCCATCCGAAAGACAGCACCCTACACAGGGCAGTGTCCCCAATCACTGCCCTGGGGCATTGGGATCTTTTTTAGACCAGAGGAAAGAGTGCCTCCTACTGGCCCTCCAACACCACTTCCAGCAGCATCTGGTCTCCCATCCAGGGACTGACCAGGACCAACCCTGCTTAGCTTCAGAAGCAAGCCAGCAGTGGTATGCAGGGTGGTATGCTGCTGGTATCTTTGTAGTGACTGGGTGTATTGATACACCATCCAAAGCCTAATTAATAACTTCACCATGCTCAAAGGGAAATTCAACGTCTGCTTTTATAAAATCTATCTACCAATAGGTTCCCTTCTTTGCGAGGCATTGGAAAACCTCCCTGGTCTTTGTGGTTGAAATTCACTGCTCGTCTGAGGGACATTACAGACAATTGTATATGTCGGGTACAGAGATGAGGTAGTCATTCAAAAATCATGTTAAACGCTATTATTGCACACAGAGTGAGTCCATGCAACAAATTATCAAATCTAATCTAAATGTATTTGTCACATGCCCCGAATACAACATGTGTAGACCTTACAGTGAAATGCTTACTTACAAGTCCTTAACCAACAATGCAGTTCAAGAAAGAGTTAAGAAAATATTTAACCCAATAAAAGTAACACAATACAATAACAATAACGAGGCTTATACAGGGGGTACTGGTACCGAGTCAATGTGCGGGGGTACTAGAATAAAGACCTCCTCCATTCCTGCCATTATTGAAAGAGATCGTGATACCTCACATCTCAAAATAGGGCTACTTTAATGTTAGATCCCTCACTTCCAAGGCAGTTATAGTCAATGAACTAATCACTGATCATAATCTTGATGTGATTGGCCTGACTGAAACATGGCTTAAGCCTGATGAATTTACTGTGTTAAATGAGGCCTCACCTCCTGGTTACACTAGTGACCATATCCCCCGCGCATCCCGCAAAGGCGGAGGTGTTGCTAACATTTAGGATAGCAATTTTCAATTTCCAAAAAACAACAGACGTTTTCGTCTTTTGAGCTTCTAGTCATGAAATCTATGCAGCCAACTCAATCACTTTTTATAGCTACTGTTTACAGGCCTCCTGGGCCATATACAGCATTCCTCACTGAGTTCCCTGAATTCCTATTGGACCTTGTAGTCATTAGCAGATAATATTCAAATTTTTGGTGACTTTAATGTTCACATGGAAAAGTCCACAGACCCACTCCAAAAGGCTTTCGGGAGCCATCCTCGACTCAGTGGGTTTTGTCCAACATGTCTCCGGACGTACTCACTGCCACAGTCATACTCTGGACCTAGTTTTGTCCCATGGAATACATGTTGTGGATCTAATGTTTTTCCTCATAATCCTGGACTATCGGACCACCATTTTATTACGTTTGCAATTGCAACAAATAATCTGCTCAGACCCCAACCAAGGAGCATCAAAAGTCGTGCTATAAATTCTCAGACAACCCAAAGATTCCTTGATGCCCTTCCAGACTCTCTCTGCCTACCCAAGGACATCAGAGGACAAAAATCAGTTAACCACCTAACTAAGGAACTCAATTTACCCTTGCACAATACCCTAGATGCAGTTGCACCCCTAAAAACTAAAAACATTTGTCATAAGAAACTAGCTCCTTGGTAAACAGAAAACACCCGAGGTCGGAAGCAAGCTTCCAGAAAATTGGAAGAGAGAAGATAGCTTTCACTGTAATAAATTCATGAACTTCTTTGAGGAAAAGATCATGATCATTAGAAAGCAAATTACGGACTCCTCTTTAAATCTGCGTATTCCTCCAAAGCTCAGTTGTCTTGAGTCTGCACAACCCTGCCAGGACCTAGGATCAAGGGAGACACTCAAGTGCTTTAGTACTAAATCTCTTGACACAATGATGAAAATAATCATGGCCTCTAAACCTTCAAGCTGAATACTGGACCCTATTCCAACTAAACTACTAAAAGAGCTGCTTCCTGTGCTTGGCCCTCCTATGTTGAACATAATAAATGTCTCTCTATCCACCGGATGTGTACCAAACTCACTAAAAGTGGCAGTAATAAAGCGTCTCTTGAAAAAGCCAAACCTTGACCCAGAAAATATAAAAAACTATTGACCTATATCGAATCTGTCATTCCTCTAAAAAAAAAATGAAAAAGCTGTTGTGCAGCTTCACTTCCTGAAGACAAACAATGTATACGAAATGCTTCAGTCTGGTTTTAGACCCCATCATAGCACTGAGACTGCACTTGTGAAGGTGGTAAATTACCCTTTAATGGCGTCAGACTGAGGCTCTGCATCTGTCCTCGTGCTCCTAGACCTTAGTGCTGCTTTTGATACCATCGATCACCACATTCTTTTGGAGAGATTGGAAACCCAAATTGGTCTACACGAACAAGTTCTGGCATGGTTTAGATCTTATCTGTCAGAAAGATATCAGTTTGTCTCTGTGAATGGTTTGTCCTCTGACAAATCAACTGTAAATGTCGGTGTTCCTCAAGGTTCCGTTTTAGGACCACTATTTTTTTCACTATATATTTTACCTCTTAGGGATGGATGTCTTTCGTAAACATAATGTTAACTTTCACTGCTATGCGGATGACACACAGCTGTACATTTCGATGAAACATGGTGAAGCCCCAAAATTGCCTTCGCTGGAAGCCTGTGTTTCAGACATAAGGAAGTGGATGGCTGCAAACTTTCTACTTTTAAACTCGGACAAAACAGAGATGCTTGTTCTAGGTGCCAAGAAACAAAGATATCTTCTGTTGAATCTGACAATTAATCTTGATGGTTGTACAGTCGTCTCAAATAAAACTGTGAAGGACCTTGGCGTTACTCTGGACCCTGATCTCTCTTTTGACGAACATATCAAGACTGTTTCAAAGACATCTTTTTTCCATCTACGTAACATTGCAAAAATCCGAGATTTTCTGTCCAACAATGATGCAGAAAAATTAATCTATGCTTTTGTTTCTTCTAGGTTAGACTACTGCAATGCTTTCCTTTCCGGCTATCCAGGATACAGCACTAAATAAACTTCAGTTAGTGCTAAATACGGCTGCTAGAATCCTGACTAGAACCAAAAAATTTGATCATATTACTCCAGTGCTAGCCTCCTTACACTGGCTTCCTGTTAAGGCGAGCGCTGATTCCAAGGTTTTACTGCTAACCCACAAAGCATTACATGGGCTTGCTCCTACCTATCTTTCCGATTTGGTCCTGCCATACATACCTACATGTACGCTATGGTTACAAGACCCAGGCCTCCTAATTGTCCCTAGAATTTCTAAGCAAATAGCTGGAGGCAGGGCTTTCTCCTATAGAGCTCCATTTTTATGGAATGGTCTGCCTACCCATGTGAGAGACGCAGACTCGGTCTCAAACTTTAAGTATTTTTTGACGACTCATCTCGTCACTAGGTCCTATGATTGAGTGTAGCCTGGCCCAGGAGTGTGAAGGTGAACGGAAAGGCACTGGAGCAACGAACCACCCTTGCTGTCTCTCCCCTCTCTCCACTGGGATTCTCTGCCTCTAACCCTATTACAGGGGCTGAGTCACTGGCTTACTGGTGCTCTTCCATGCCGTCCCTAGGAGGGGTGCGCCACTTGAGTGGGTTGAGTCACTGACGTGGTCTTCCTGTCTGGGTTGGCGCTCCCCCTTGGGTTGTGCCGTGGCAGAGATCTTTGTGGGCTATATTCGGCCTTGTCTCAGGATGGTAAGTTGGTGGTTGAAGGTATCCCTCTAGTGGTGTGGAGGCTGTGATTTGGCAAAGTGGGTGGGGATATATCCTGCCTGTTTGGCCTGGTCCGGGGGAGCCACAGTGTCTCCTGACCCCTCCTGTCTCAGCCTCCAGTATTTATGCTGCAGTAGTTTATGTGTCGGGGGGCTAGGGTCAGTCTGTTATATCTGGAGTATTTCTCCTGTCTTATCCGGTGTCCTGTGTGAATTTAAGTATGCTCTCTTTAATTCTCAATTTCTCTCTTTCTTTCTTTCTCTCTCTCATAGGACCTGAGCCCTAGGACCATGCCTCAGCACTACCTGGCATGATGACTCCTTGTTGTCTCCAGTCCACCTGGCCGTGCTGCTGCTCCAGTTTCAACTGTTCTGCCTGCGGCTATGGAACCCTGACCTGTTCACTGTGATAACTATTATTTTACCATGCAGGTCATTTATGAACATTTGAACATCTTGGCCATGTTCTGTTATAATCTCCACCCGGCACAGCCAGAAGAGGACTGGCCACCCCTCATAGCCCGGTTCCTCTCTAGGTTTCTTCCTAGGTTTAGGCCTTTCTAGGGAGTTTTTCCTAGCCACCTTGCTTCTACACCTGTATTGCTTGCTGTTTGGGGTTTTAGGCTGGGTTTCTGTACAGCACATTGATATATCAGCTGATTTAAGAAGGGCTATATAAATACATTTTATTTTATTTTATTTGTACATGTAGGTAGGGGTAAAGTGACTACGCATTGATAATAAACAGAAAGTAGCAGCAGTGTTAAAACAAAATGTAAATAGTCCGGGTCGCCATTTGAGTAATTGTTTTGCATTCTTATGGCTTGGGGGTAGAAGCTTTTAGGGAGCCTTTTCGATCTAGACTGGGCGCTCCGGTACCACTTGCCGTTCAGTTGCAGAGAGAACAGTCTATGACATGGGTTACTGGAGTCTTTGACAATTTTTAGGCC
Source organism: Salvelinus fontinalis (assembly GCF_029448725.1). Classification (NCBI taxonomy): domain Eukaryota; kingdom Metazoa; phylum Chordata; class Actinopteri; order Salmoniformes; family Salmonidae; genus Salvelinus; species Salvelinus fontinalis. Next base: position 51,790,079 of record NC_074682.1, read on the forward strand.
TTCCTCTGACACCGCCTAGTATATAAGTCCTGGATGGCAGGAAGTTTGGCTCCAGATATGTACTGGGCTGTAGGCACTACGCTCTGTAGTGCCTTACGGTCGGAGGCCGAGCAGTTTCAATACCAGGCGGTGATGCAACCGGTCAGGATGCTCTCGATGATGCAGCTGTAGAACTTTTTGAGGATTTGGGGACCCATTCCAAATCTTTTCAGTCTCCTGAGGGGGTAAAGGTTTGGTCGTGCCCTCTTCATGACTGTCTTGGTGTGTTTGGCCCATGATAGTTTGTTGGTGATATGGACACCAAGGAACTAGAAACTCTCTTCCCGCTCCACTGCAGCCTCGTTGATGTTAATGGGGCGTGTTTGGCCCTCATTTCCTGTAGTCCACGATCATATCCTTTGTCTTGCTGACGTTGAGGGAGAGGTTGTGGTCTTTACACAACACGGTCAGGTCTCTGACCTCCTCCCTATAGGCTGTCTCATCGTTGTTAGTGATCAGGCCTAACACTGTTGTGTCGTCAGCAAATTTAATGATGGTGTTGGAGTCGTGCTTGGCTACGCTGCTGTGGGTGAACAGGGAGTACAGGAGGGGACTAAGCACGCACCCCTGAGGGTTCCCCGTGTTGAGGATCAGCGTGGCAGATGTGTTGTTACCTACCCTTATCACCTGGGGTGTGGTAAGGGTAGGCAGGTCCAGCATCCAGTTGCAGATGGAGGTGTTTAGTCCCAGGGTCCTTAGCTTAGTGATAAGCTGTGTGGGCACTATAGTGTTCAACGCTGAGCTGTAGTCAATGAACAGCATTCTCACATTGGTGTTCCTTTTGTCCAGGTGGGAAAGGGCAGCGTGGAGTGCGATTGAGATTGTGTCATCTGTGTATCTGTTGGGGTGGTATGTGAATTGGAATGGGTCTAGGGTTTTTGGGATAATGGTATTGATGTGAGCCATGACCAGCCTTTCAAAGAACTTCAAGGCTACCGCCATGAGTGCTATGTGGCGGTAGTCATTTAGGCAGGTTACCCTCGCTTTCTTAGGCACAGGGACTATGGTGGTCTGCTTGAAACATGTAGATATTACAGACTCGGTCAGGGAGAGGTTGAAATTGTCAGTGAAGACACTTGCCAGTTGGTCCACGCATGCTCTGAGTACACGTCCTGGTTATCAGTCTGGCCCTGCAGGCCTTGTGAATGTTGACGTGCTTTAAGGTCTTGGTCACATCGACTACGGAGAGCGTGATCACACAGTCATCCAGATAAGCTGGTGCTCTCATGCATGCTTCAGTGTTACTTGCCTCGAAGCGAGCATAAAAGGAATTTAGCCCATCTGGTAGGCTCGTGTCGCTGGGCAGCTCGTGGCTGTGTTTCCCTTTGTAGTCCGCAATAGTTTGCAAGCCCTGCCACATCCGACTAGGGTCAGAGCCGGTGTAGTAGGATTCAATCTTCGTCCTGTTTTGACGCTTTGCCTGTTTTATGGTTCATCTGAGGGCATAGCAGGATTTCTTATAAGCATCCGGATTAGTGTCCCACTCCTTGAAAGCGGCAGCTCTAACCTTTTGCTCGGTCTGGATGTCTGCTGTAACCCATGACTTCTGGTTGGGATACGTACGTACAGTCACTGTGGAGACGACGTCGTCGATGCACTTAGTGATGAAGCCGGTGACTGATGTGGTGTACTCCTCAATGCCATTGGATGAATCCCCCGTAGCATGTTGGCTGGACTACATTGGTGATTTCACACCTTCCCTGAGATCTCAAGCCAACTGTAACTCAGATTTACAGTATCTTGTTGGCTTTGAGTGGTGTGTGTTGTTGTGGGGAAGGTTGTGAGTTCATGCTCCAGACGGGGCAGAACTGAATAAACTCTGTTCATTAGTTGGCCTAGCGGGCAGTCTAAGCATCTGACTGCAGTTGATGAGGTAACTATTTAGTAGCACTGCACAATGAGACAGGAAATCAGTTCACTGCGACAGCAGGGAGAGGTAGAAACAGACAAAATAGAAGAGTTTTAGAGGATACATATTATTCACTCAGATATGAAGATAACTCAAACATGCTGAAGTGATTTCAGAAATAATGATGAATTGTTTATCTTTAAAAAAAAGTGAGAAAAGTACAGTGGTCTTGAGCGTGAGAGGTCTTGAAAGTTCCACCACCATCAGTTCCACCACCCACATATGCGATGACATCACCTGGTTTCAATGATGTTTCTAGAGACAAGATCTCTCTCATCATCACTCAATACCTAGGTTTACCTCCACTGTATTCACATCCTACCATACCTTTGTCTGTACATTATTCCTTTAAACTATTTTATCGCCCCCAGAAACTTCCTTTTACTCTCTGCTCTAGTAGCTCTAGGCGACCAATTCTCATAGCTTTTAGCCGTACCCTTATCGTACTTATCCTCTGTTCCTCTGGTGATGTAGAGGTGAATCCAGGCCCTGCAGTACCTGGCTCCACTCCTATTCCCCAGGCGCTCTCTTTTGATGACTTCTGTAACCGTAATAGCCTTGGCTTCATGCATGTTAACATTAGAAGCCTCCTCCCTAAGTTTGTTTTGTTCACTGCTTTAGCACACTCTACCAACCCGGATGTTTTAGCCGTGTCTGAATCCTGGCTTAGAAAGACCACCAAAAATTCAGACATTTTTATCCCCAATTACAATATTTTCAGACAAGATAGAACGGCCAAAGGGGGTGGTGTTGCAATCTACTGCAAAGACTGCCTGCAGAGTTCTGTTATACTATCCAGGTCTGTTCCCAAACAATTTGAACTTCTACTTTTAAAAATCCACCTCTCTAAAAACAAGTCTCTCACCGTTGCCGCCTGCTATAGACCACCCTCTGCCCCCAGCTGTGCTCTGGACACTATATGTGAACTGATTGCCCCCCATCTATCTTCAGAGCTCGTGCTGCTAGGCGACCTAAATTTGAACATGCTCAACACCCCAGCCACCCTACAATCTAAGCTTGATGCCCTCAATCTCACACAAATTATCAATGAACCTACCAGGTACCACCCCAATTCCGTAAACACGGGTACCCTCATAGATATCATCCTAACAAACTTGCCCTCCAAATACACCTCTGCTGTTTTCAACCAAGATCTCAGCGATCACTGCCTCATTGCCTGCATCCGTAATGGGTCAGCGGTCAAACGACCTCCACTCATCACTGTCAAACGCTCCCTGAAACACTTCAGCGAGCAAGCCTTCCTAATCGACCTGGCCGGGGTATCCTGGAAGGATATTGATCTCATCCCGTCAGTAGAGGATGCCTGGTCATTTTTTAAAAATGCCTTCCTCACCATCTTGAATAAGCATGCCCCATTCAAGAAATTTAGAACCAGGAACAGATATAGCCCTTGGTTCTCTCCTGACCTGACTGCCCTTAACCAACAGAAAAACATCCTATGGCGTTCTGCATTAGCATCGAACAGCCCCCGTGATATGCAACTTTTCAGGGAAGCCAGAAACCAATATACACAGGCAGTTAGAACAGCCAAGGCTAGCTTTTTCAAGCAGAAATTTGCTTCCTGCAACACAAATTCAAAAAAGTTCTGGGACACCGTAAAGTCCATGGAGAATAAGAACACCTCCTCCCAGCTTCCAACCGCTCTGAAGATAGGAAACACTGTCACCACCGACAAATCCACTATAATTGAGAATTTCAATAAGCATTTTTCTACGGCTGGCCATGCTTTCCACCTGGCTACCCCTACCCCGGACAACAGCACTGCCCTCCCCTCTGCTACTCGCCCAAGCCTTCCCCATTTCTCTTTCTCCCAAATACAGTCAGCTGATGTTCTTAATGAGCTGCAAAATCTGGACCCTTACAAATCAGCCGGGCTAGATAATCTGGACCCTTTCTTTCTAAAACTATCTGCTGAAATTGTTGCCACCCCTATTACTAGCCTCTTCAACCTCTCTTTCGTGTCGTCTGAGATCCCCAAAGATTGGAAAGCAGCTGCGGTTATCCCCCTCTTCAAAGGAGGGGACACCCTTGACCTTAACTGCTACAGACCTATATCTATCCTACCCTGCCTTTCTAAGGTCTTCGAAAGCCAAGTCAACAAACAGATTACCGACCATTTCGAATCACACCACACCTTCTCCGCTATGCAATCTGGTTTCAGAGCTGGTCATGGATGCACCTCAGCCACGCTCAAGGTCATAAACGATATCGTAACCGCCATCGATAGGAAACAATACTGTGCAGCCGTATTCATTGACCTGGCCAAGGCTTTTGACTCTGTCAATCACCACATCCTCATTGGCAGACTCGACAGCCTTGGTTTCTCTAATGATTGCCTCGCCTGGTTCACCAACTACTTCTCTGATAGAGTTCAGTGTGTCAAATCGGAGGGTCTGTTGTCCGGGCCTCTGGCAGTCTCTATGGGGGTGCCACAGGGTTCAATTCTTGGACCGACTCTCTTCTCTGTTTACATCAATGATATCGCTCTTGCTGCTGGTGATTCTCTGATCCACCTCTACGCAGACGACACTATTCTGTATACTTCTGGCCCTTCTTTTGACACTGTGTTAACAACCCTCCAGGCGAGCTTCAATGACATACAACTCTCCTTCCGTGGCCTCCAACTGCTCTTAAATACAAGTAAAACCAAATGCATGCTCTTCAACCGATCGCTGCCTGCTCCTGCCCGCCTGTCCAACATCACTACTTTGGACGGCTCTGACTTAGAATATGTGGACAACTACAAATACCTAGGTGTCTGGTTAGACTGTAAACTCTCCTTCCAGACCCACATCAAACATCTACAATCCAAAGTCAAATCTAGAATTGGCTTCCTATTCCGCAACAAAGCATCCTTTACTCATGCTGCCAAACATACCCTTGTAAAACTGACCATCCTACCAATCCTCGACTTCGGTGATGTCATTTACAAAATAGCCTCCAAAACCCTACTCAATAAATTGGATGCAGTCTATCACAGTGCCATCCGTTTTGTCACCAAAGCCCCATATACTACCCACCACTGCGACCTGTACACTCTCGTTGGCTGGCCCTCGCTTCATACTCGTCGCCAAACCCACTGGTTCCAGGTCATCTACAAGACCCTGCTAGGTAAAGTCCCCCCTTATCTCAGCTCGCTGGTCACCATAGCAGCACCTACCTGTAGCACGCGCTCCAGCAGGTATATCTCTCTAGTCACCCCCAAAACCAATTCTTCCTTTGGACGCCTCTCCTTCCAGTTCTCTGCTGCCAATGACTGGAACGAACTACAAAAATCTCTGAAACTGGAAACACCTATCTCCCTCACTAGCTTTAAGCACCAGCTGTCAGAGCAGCTCATAGATTACTGCACCTGTACATAACCCATCTACAATTTAGCCCAAACAACTACCTCTTTACCTACTGTATTTATTTATTTATTTATTTTGCTCCTTTGCACCCCATTATTTCTGTCTCTACTTTGCACTTTCTTCCAATTGCAAACCAACCATTCCAGTGTTTTTTTAGTTTTTATTTTACTTGCTGTGTTGTACTCACTTCGCCTCCATGGCCTTTTATATTTTTATTTATTTATACATATATCTGTTTGCCTTCACCTCCCTTATCTCACCTCACTTGCTCACATTGTATATAGACTTATTTTTTTCACTGTATTATTGACTATATGTTTGTTTTTACTCCATGTGTAACTATGTGTTGTTGTATGTGTCGAACTGCTTTGCTTTATCTTGGCCAGGTCGCAATTGTAAATGAGAACGTGTTCTCAATTTGCCTACCTGGTTAAAATAAAGGTTAAATAAATTAAAAAAAAAGTAAGGGGGAAAAGGACATGCCTGTGTGTGTGCATTTGCATGTGTGTGTGTGTGTGTGTGTGTGTGTGTGTGTGTGTGTGTGTGTGTGTGTGTGTGTGTGTGTGTGTGTGTGTGTGTGTGTGTGTGTGTGTGTGTGTGTGTGATTTATATGAGAGTGTGAACTTACCCTACCAAACAAACACATTATGAATTCTCCACATCTGTGTGTTTGTGACGTCGCCCCCTTGTGGAAGGAATGCACTACACATAACACTCTTCTCTTACTGGCTGACAAAGCTCCACACAACCTTGTCAGCAAAACAGGCCAAATCCTCTAAAGCGCCTTAACAATGGACAATTAAACAAAAAATAACAGGAATTAAGGACATTTCAGCAAAACTCCAGACATTATACCAGACTTCCTTTGCTGTTATTAGTTAGCTGTTTGTTTGTAATGGACTCGTGGAGGCTTACCATTGGCTACAAGGAGAGTCCTAAGGCTTGACGTGTCTTTCAATTGTCCTTCGGACCTCATAGACCTGGCTGTAACATAACCCACTTTTCACACACCTTGTAACATTGACAGAACACACGTTGAAGACTTGCTATTGTCTTTCTGTGGTGCTGCTGACTGACCAGAAGCATTTCTACTAAAAAGGTTAATTGAGTCTCAGCAGAATCCTATGGATCTGGTTAAAGTCCTACTTATGAGCCGTTTGCTCTGTGTGTGTATGTGTGTGTGTGCGTGTGTGACCCAGTCTAATGAAGGACGTGTGAATATAAAACGAGAGGAAAGTAAAACGTGCAGTATGACGTTAAGACTAGAATAAGTTTTTTACGCAGTCGCCTACATCAATGCCTAACACATATCTGAGGTTGGAAAAGGTAGGCTGGAAATGGTAAGGGGACTACTGTAAAGAACAGAGTACACTACAGTTGTGTATTGTATCACCTGCATGTTTTAAAATTAAGTCCCATTTCAACAGAATTAGCATCAGTTTGAGTTTGGATGGTAACAGGTAGTAAAATGCCAGACAAGTGAATACAGCCAGTCAGCCAGACAACCAGCTAGTCAGTCAGTCAGTCAGTCAGAATGAGTCTGTCAGTCAGTTAGTCAGTCAGTAAGCAGCCAGTCAATCAATCAGTCAGTCAGTCAGCCAGAATGAGGCTGTCAGCCAGTCAGTCAGTAAACAGTCAGTCAGTCAGCCAGAATGAGGCTGTCAGCCAGTCAGTCAGTCAGTAAATAGTCAGTCAGTCAACCAGAATGAGGCTGTCAGCCAGTCAGTCAGTCAGTCAACAGTCAGTCAGTCAGTCAGTCAGTCAGAGTGAGGCTCTGAGAGCCAATAAGCTGTAATTGGTGTAACACAGTGCTATTAGTCTGTGAGTTAGAGGCAAGCATTTGTAGGCTATAACATTAGGTGCAGTCTAATTGACAACACATCTGTGGTTCTCTGTCAGTCAAATCAGCATTAAATCTGTTTTTATGGAGTGTGTGGGCGTGCGAGCGCCGTGCACAAGCGTATGTGTGTGCACAATGATGTGTATATGTGTGTATTAGCCGTACTGTGGTATAGTGATGCACCGACATCACATCTATCATCTAGGTATCTTTCCTCTCCTCCCTTGGGCCACACCTAAAACAATTAGACTTCATTGAAGTGGCAGTATTCCAGTCTGGGAGAAAGATACTATGGATGGCTATCTTTTACCAGTCTTCCAGAGAGAGAGACTTCTACCAGATAATTCTCTGTCTAGGAATATGTAGTCCAGGGTAAATCCGCTCACTCATACAATCCGTTTCCATTCAGGTCAGAGTTCACCGACACATGGCTTAAAGCTGTCTCTGTATCGAAAAGCAATGTGCTGAATGAGATGTTATTACTGATATAGAAACTAGGGCAGATGAAATGGTTTGTAGCTACAGTATAGCTCATGGGAGTTTTAAACACCAGATGGTTATTTTTGTAATAATCACACATATTCATTTCATTATTTTCTTGACCTGGAGTGATCTTTAAGTCAACTTTAATTTACACCAAGGGAACAACAATTATTTACTTTTATAGGGAACCTAACATTTTCACTGGACACTAATAACAGGACATTCTGAAATATAATTATGAAGAAACCAATAGAGAAAACAATGGTGGATCTGTCTCACTAACGCAGCCTGGGTTTTTAGAATGGTTGGGATATTTGTAGAGAGAGAGAGAGAGAGATGTGTTTAAAACGCTAGCCAAACATTTGCTATACTGGATCAACTGTTAGAGGAACAAACACAGCATCCAGGACAGGCAAGACACAGATCCCACACAGTCAGGCAGTCACAACCAGGGACATGTGGCAGGAGAAAAGGAGGTTGTCTTGTCTCAGTCTTCCGGCCTCTAGCCTAGAGAGTTTACCTGTGGAAGCAGCACAGGCAGAGTAGTAGTAGTGCTTTAACTAACTTCAGCTATGTGGATGTGTCTCTAGACTCTAGAGAGTTTACCTGTGGAAGCAGCACAGGCAGAGTAGTAGTAGTGCTTTAATTAACTTCAGCTATGTGGATGTGTCTCTAGACTCTAGAGAGTTTACCTGTGGAAGCAGCACAGGCAGAGTAGTAGTAGTGCTTTAACTAATGTCAGCTATGTGGATGTGTCTCTAGACTCTAGAGAGTTTATGTGATTATGTGTGAGCTAATTATGTGTGAGCTAATATGATTAGCATGAGGTTGTAAGTAACATGAAAATGTTTTTTCTTAGTTTGAAAAAGTAAGAAAAAATGTATGCTCTGGATAAAACCGTCTGCTAAAAGGATTTAAAAGAATGTGTTATTTAATACGTTTCTATAGGCTATAGTAGTAAAGGCCAAATTCTATATTTTATGAAAAAAAAACAAATATGTAATTTTTTTAAACCTAAAGGGATCCTAAAATTCTAAATCAAATGACTAAATGATCCATGGTATGACCATCTTAAAACAATTCCATATGTTAGCTTAGTACCCTCCTTTTAGAGGCTAAAACATCTACATTATTAGTATTTTTTAAAGAAGAAACAACACAACGATACTGGATATTCAGAACCAGGAAAGAAACACATCTGATACAAAAAAAAAGACAAATCTAAACTGTTGCGCCTCCGGCCTTGTTCATCTGAGTAGGCAGAAACGTGCCTGTATCCCTCTCCGGTCTGCATGTGAGACAGTCAGAGAAAACAGATCAGCCGATCTGTCTTTCGTGTCAGCTGAGAGGCAGGAAGCGTAGCCCAGCCCAGTACTGCTGCTGCGGTACTTCCTCCAGCCGTCTGAGGCCTGCTTGTTAGATTAGGAGTTCTAGTGAGAAAGAGCTGTTTGCTGACTGGCCGCTCCACTGTGCTCTGCTCGGTCGGACAGTCAGCTGCTTGCACAGTAGCTATAGGAATTATTCCAATACTGTAGATACTAGCTATAGATACTACCTGTAGATAATAGCTATAGATACTACCTGTAGATACTAGCTATATATATTACCTGTAGATACTAGCTGTATATATTACCTGGAGATACTAGCTGTATATACTACCTGTAGATACTAGCTGTATATATTACCTGTAGATAATAGCTACAGATACTACCTGTAGATACTAGCTATATATATATATTACCTGTAGATACTAGCTGTATATATTACCTGGAGATACTAGCTGTATATACTACATGTAGATACTAGCTGTATATACTACCTGTAGATACTAGCTGTATATACTACCTGTAGATACTAGCTATAGATACTACCTGTAGATACTAGCTATAGATACTAGCTATAGATACTACCTGTAGATACTACCTGTAGATACTACCTGTAGATACTACCTGTAGATACTAGCTATATAGATACTACCTGTAGATACTAGCTGTATATACTACCTGTAGATACTAGCTATAGATACTACATGTAGATACTAGCTATATTTAGTAGCTATAGATACTAGCTGCATATACTACCTGTAGATACTAGCTATAGATGCTACATGTAGATACTAGCTATATTTAGTAGCTATAGATACTAGCTGTATATACTACCTGTATATACTAGCTATAGATACTACATGTAGATACTAGCTATAGATACTAGTTATAGATACTAGCTATAGATACTACCTGTAGATACTACCTGTAGATACTACCTGTAGATACTACCTGTAGATACTAGCTATATAGATACTACCTGTAGATACTAGCTGTATATACTACCTGTAGATACTAGCTATAGATACTACATGTAGATACTAGCTATATTTAGTAGCTATAGATACTAGCTGCATATACTACCTGTAGATACTAGCTATAGATGCTACATGTAGATACTAGCTATATTTAGTAGCTATAGATACTAGCTGTATATACTACCTGTATATACTAGCTATAGATACTACATGTAGATACTAGCTGTATATACTATCTGTAGATACTAGTTGTATATACTACCTGTAGATACTAGCTATATTTAGTAGCTATAGATACTAGCTATATATACTACCTGTAGATACTAGCTATAGATACTACATGTAGATACTAGCTATAGATACTACCTATATATACTACCTGTAGATACTAGCTATAGATACTACCTGTATTTACTAGCTATAGATACTAGCTATAGATACTAGTTATAGATACTAGCTGTATATACTACCTGTAGATTCTAGCTATAGATACTACATGTAGATACTAGCTATAGATACTACCTGTATATACTACCTGTAGATACTAGCTATAGATACTACCTGTAGATACTAGCTATAGATACTACCTGTATATACTACCTGTAGATACTAGCTATAGATACTACCTGTATTTACTAGCTATAGATACTAGCTATAGATACTAGTTATAGATACTAGCTGTATATACTACCTGTAGATACTAGCTATAGATACTACCTGTAGATACTAGCTATAGATACTACCTGTATATACTACCTGTAGATACTAGCTATAGATACTACCTGTATTTACTAGCTATAGATACTAGCTATAGATACTAGTTATAGATACTAGCTGTATATACTACCTGTAGATACTAGTTATAGACACTACCTGTATATACTACCTGTAGATACTAGCTATAGATACTACCTGTATTTACTAGCTATAGATACTAGCTATAGATACTAGTTATAGATACTAGCTGTATATACTACCTGTAGATACTAGCTATAGATATTACATGTAGATACTAGCTATAGATACTAGTTATAGATACTAGCTGTATATACTACCTGTAGATACTAGCTATAGATACTACATGTAGATACTAGCTATAGATACTACATGTAGATACTAGCTATAGATACTACCTGTATTTACTAGCTATAGATACTAGCTATAGATACTAGTTATAGATACTAGCTGTATATACTACCTGTAGATACTAGCTATAGATAATACATGTAGATACTAGCTATAGATACTAGTTATAGATACTACCTGTATATACTACCTGTAGATACTAGCTATAGATACTACCTGTATTTACTAGCTATAGATACTAGCTATAGATACTAGTTATAGATACTAGCTGTATATACTACCTGTAGATACTAGCTATATATACTACATGTAGATACTAGCTATAGATACTAGTTATAGATACTAGCTGTATATACTACCTGTAGATACTAGCTATAGATACTACATGTAGATACTAGCTATAGATACTAGTTATAGATACTACATGTAGATACTAGCTATAGATACTACATGTAGATACTAGCTATAGATACTACCTGTATATACTACCTGTAGATACTAGCTATAGATACTACCTGTATTTACTAGCTATAGATACTAGCTATAGATACTAGTTATAGATACTAGCTGTATATACTACCTGTAGATACTAGCAATAGATACTACATGTAGATACTAGCTATAGATACTAGTTATAGATACTAGCTGTATATACTACCTGTAGATACTAGCTATAGATACTAGTTATAGATACTAGCTGTATATACTACCTGTAGATACTAGCTATAGATACTAGTTATAGATACTAGCTGTATATACTACCTGTAGATACTAGCTATAGATACTACATGTAGATACTAGCTATAGATACTACATGTAGATACTAGCTATAGATACTACCTGTATTTACTAGCTATAGATACTAGCTATAGATACTAGTTATAGATACTAGCTGTATATACTACCTGTAGATACTAGCTATAGATACTACATGTAGATACTAGCTATAGATACTACCTGTATTTACTAGCTATAGATACTAGCTATAGATACTAGTTATAGATACTAGCTGTATATACTACCTGTAGATACTAGCTATAGATACTACATGTAGATACTAGCTATAGATACTAGTTATAGATACTAGCTGTATATACTACCTGTAGATACTAGCTATAGATACTACATGTAGATACTAGCTATAGATACTACATGTAGATACTAGCTATAGATACTAGTTATAGATACTAGCTGTATATACTACCTGTAGATACTAGCTATAGATACTACATGTAGATACTAGCTATAGATACTACATGTAGATACTAGCTATAGATACTACCTGTATTTACTAGCTATAGATACTAGCTATAGATACTAGTTATAGATACTAGCTGTATATACTACCTGTAGATACTAGCTATAGATACTACATGTAGATACTAGCTATAGATACTAGTTATAGATACTAGCTGTATATACTACCTGTAGATACTAGCTATAGATACTACATGTAGATACTAGCTATAGATACTACATGTAGATACTAGCTATAGATACTACCTGTATTTACTAGCTATAGATACTAGCTATAGATACTAGTTATAGATACTAGCTGTATATACTACCTGTAGATACTAGCTATAGATACTACATGTAGATACTAGCTATAGATACTAGTTATAGATACTAGCTGTATATACTACCTGTAGATACTAGCTATAGATACTACATGTAGATACTAGCTATAGATACTACATGTAGATACTAGCTATAGATACTACCTGTATTTACTAGCTATAGATACTAGCTATAGATACTAGTTATAGATACTAGCTGTATATACTACCTGTAGATACTAGCTATAGATACTACATGTAGATACTAGCTATAGATACTAGTTATAGATACTAGCTGTATATACTACCTGTAGATACTAGCTATAGATACTAGTTATAGATACTAGCTGTATATACTGCCTGTAGATACTAGCTATATGTCACGATCGTGTTGACGTGAAAGAGAGGACCAGGGCGCAACATGACTTGAATACATCTTCTTTTTTATTATAACGACGAAGATGAACACGTAACACTTATACCAACTAACAAAACAACAAACGATCGTGAAACTTAAAACGCAAGTGCACACACAAACTACTTAGGTACGACATATACAATTACCCACATCAAACGAAAGCCTATGGCTACCTTAAATATGGCTCCCAATCAGAGACAACAGAAATCAGCTGTCTCTAATTGGGAACCCATTCAGGCAACCATAGACTTTCCTAGACAACTACACCCAACATAGACATAGCTAGACACATACACTCAACACAAACCCATACACTACACCCAACACCCCCTTTACCATATAACTACCCAAAACCGACAAAACACAAACATTCCCCATGTCACACCCTGACCTAACTAAAACAATAAAGAAAACAAAGAATACTAAGGCCAGGGCGTGACACTATATGTATTAGCTATAGATACTAGCTATAGATCCTAGTTATAGATACTAAACTATACATATGTATATGTATGTGGACATCCCTTCCAATTAGTGGATTTGCTTATTTCAGCCACACCCGTTGCTGACAGGTGTATTATATCGAGCACACCACCTTCCAATCTCCATAGACAAACATTGGCCTTACTGAAGAGCTCAGTGACTTTCAATGTGGCACCGTCATAGGATGCTACCTTTCCAACAAGTCAATTCATAAAATTTCTGCCCTGCTAGTGCTGTTATTGTGAAGTGGAAACGTCTAGGAGCAACAACGGCTCAGCCGCGAAGTGGTAGGCCACACTAGCTCACAGAACGGAACCACCGAGTGCTGAAGCGTTTTTTCGGGGGGGGGGGGGGGGGATTTTATTCCTATATCCCCTTTAGTCTTCTCTCAGAATGTGATATTGTTCCTTACAGGTTTGGGGCCTAATAGCCATGAGAGTTAGCAGGAACAGGCTCTTTCTGAATGAGTCTGGGTGAGTAAACAGAGAGCCATTGAACACAGCTAAGCCAGTCAGTCTAATGTTGTTTACTGGAACCCTGCCAGGCTGCAACTGGCTGAATAAAGCACATGATGGAGCAGGGAGTGCAGGGGGCATGGTCGGCCGGTCTCCCCCCACTGAGAAGGCCCCCACTGGGGAGAGACGCCTGAGGTGAGGTGGTGCATGGGTGGTTTGGTTACACACACACGATCGCACACGCAAACAACCCGTACCAATAAGAAATCTGTTAAGCCACTCAAAACTTATATTTTAGTCAATTTAAGAAATCCAATATTTAGTTCTACAGTTTAGTTCTCTTCTCCCTCTCCCCTCAGCTCTCTCCTCTTCTCACCCCTCTCTCCCCGTACCCCTCACCCCTATTCCCTCACCTCTGACCTCTCACCTCTCACCCTTCTTCCCTCACCCCTCTCCCTTCACCCCTCTCCACTCCCCTCTCTACCCTTACCCTCTCCACTCAGCTCTCACTCCTCACTCTCTCACCTCACCTCACCTCTCTCCCCTCACCAATCACCCCTCACCTCTCATCCAATACCTCTCACTCATCACCCCTCTCCCCTCACCCCCTCACATGAGATTGTAGAAAGGGAAAGGGGGATGCCTGGTCAGTTATACAACTGAATGCCTACAACTGAAATGTGTCTTCCTCATTTAACCCACCCCCTCTGAATCAGAAAGGTGCGGGGGGCTGCCTTAATCGACATCTACATCTTAGGCGCCCGGGGAACAGTGGGTGAAGTGGCTACTTCAGCTTGGAAAGAGACTTCTGCAAGTCTGGTCGGGAAAATAAATCAGTCAAATTCATTGTGAAACAGAGATATGAACATACGAACCATCAAAGCTATATTCTAGACCACCCATCAGAGCTACTGGATATCTATGGGAGAATTCTGAGATTTAACCCTCATTTGCTCATGCTGTGCTTATTCCAAATAGGATATGCTTGAAGAAGTACCGTACTTCCCTTTAATTATTACAACACTGACTCTGGTCCGGAGAGGTAAGAAAGAACCTCCCTTTAATTATTACAGCACTGACTCTGTGTCACGCCCTGACCTTAGAGAGCCTTTTTATTCTCTATTTTGGTTAGGTCAGGGTGTGACTAGGGTGGGTACTCTAGTTTTTGTATATCTATGTTTTCTATTTCTTTGTTGGCCTGGTATGGTTCCCAATCAGAGGCAGCTGTCTATCGTTGTCTCTGATTGGGGATCATACTTAGGCAGCCTTGTTCCCGCCTTAGTTTGTGGGATCTTGATTTTGTTTAGTTACTGTGTAGCCTGCAGAACGTTACGTTCATTTATATATATATATTTTTTTGGTGTTCATCTAATGAAGAAAGATGTCCGCTTACCTCGCTGCACCTTGGTCTCATTCCAACAACGGACGTAACAGAAGACCCCACCACCAAGTGACAAAGCAGCGTGCCCAGGAGTGGAGGTCATCCTGGACCTGGAAGTAGGTAATGGCAGGGGTCAAGACCCTGCCATGGAAGCAGGCGGAGGCAGCGAGAGAGGAACGGCGACGTGACCAAGAATCAAGGAAACGACGGAAACCCGAGAGGCAGCCTAAAAAAAAAAATTGGAAGGGGGCACACGGGGCGGCGAGCGGAGCAAAGGTGGGAACAAGAACCAACTCCCTGTAATTACGATGAGGAGTTGGTCACGGTTCAGACACCATGTTTTGCGGAGATACGCAATGTGTCTCCAGTGCGCATCCACAGCCCGGTGCATTCTGTGCCAGCTCCTCACACTTGTCGTGCGAAAGTGAGCCTCCAGCCAGGACGGGTTGTGCCGGCTCAGCGCTCCTGGTCGCCAGTACGCCTCCTCGGGCCAGGATATCCTGCGCCGGCTCTACGCACTGTGTCGCCAGTGCGCCTGCACAGCCCAGTGCGTCCTGTGCCAGCGCCCCACACTTGCCGGGCTAAAGTGAGCATCCAGCCAGGGCGCGTTGTGCCAGCTCTACGCTCCAGACCTCCTGTGCGCCTCCACGGCCCAGTATATCCTGTGCCGGCTCCACGCACCCGGCCTCCAGTGATGATCCATGGCCCGAAGCCTCCAGTGATGATCCATGGCACAAAGCCTCCAGTGATGATCCATGGCTCGAAGCCTCCATTGATGATCCATGGCCCGGAGCCTCCAGCGATGATCCATGGCCCGGAGCTTCCAGTGATGATCCATGGCCCGGAGCCTCCAGTGATGATCCATGGCCTAGAGTCACCAGTGACGGTCGGCAGTCCAGAGCCTCCAGCGACAGTCTGCAGTCCAGAGCCTCCAGCGACAGTCTGCAGACCGGAGCCTCCAGCGACGGTCGGCAGTCCGGAGCCTCCCTTGACAGTCTGCTGTCCGGAGCCTCCAGCAACGATTCCCAGTCCGGAGCCTCCAGCAACGATTCCCAGTCCGGAGCCTCCAGCGAGGGTTCCCAGTCCAGAGTCTTCAGCGAGGGTTCCCAGTCCAGAGCCTTCAGCGAGGGTTCCCAGTCCAGAGCCTTCAGCAAGGGTTCCCAGTCCAGAGCCTCCGGCGAGGATCTACGGTCCGGTTCCTCCGGCGACGATCCACGGTCTGGAGCCTCCGTCGACGATCCCTGCACCAGAGTCGCCACCGAGGATGGCGGATCCGCGAGCGGAGCGTGGTCTACGTCCCGCACCGGAAGCCGCCACCGAGGCTAGATGCCCACCCGGACCCTCCCCCATAGAGTCAGGTTTTGTGGCCGGAGTCCGCACCTTTGGGAGGGGTACTGTCACGCCCTAACCTTAGAGAGCCTTTTTATTCTCTATTTTGGTTAGGTCAGGGTGTGACTAGGGTGGGTACTCTAGTTTTTGTATATCTATGTTTTCTATTTCTTTGTTTGCCTGGTATGGTACCCAATCAGAGGCAGCTGTCTATCGTTGTCTCAGATTGGGGATCATACTTAGGCAGCCTTGTTCCCACCTTAGTTTGTGGGATCTTGATTTTGTTTAGTTACTGTGTAGCCTGCAGAACGTTACGTTCATTTATATATATTTTTTTGGGGGGGGTATTCATCTAATAAAGAATGATGTACGCTTACCACGCTGCACCTTGGTCTCATTCCAACAACGAACGTAACACTCTGTTCCGGAGGGGTAAGAAGGAACCTCCCTTTAATTATTACAACACTGACTCTGTTCTGGAGGTTTAAGAAGGAACTTCCCTTTAATTATTACAACACTGACTCTGTTCTGGAGGTTTAAGAAGGAACTTCCCTTTAATTATTACAACACTGACTCTGTTCCGGAGGTTTAAGAAGGAACTTTCCTTTAATTATTCCAACACTGACTCTGTTCTGGAGGTTTAAGAAGGAACTTTCCTTTAATTATTCCAACACTGACTCTGTTCTGGAGGTTTAAGAAGGAACTTCCCTTTAATTATTCCAACACTGACTCTGTTCTGGAGGTTTAAGAAGGAACTTTCCTTTAATTATTCCAACACTGACTCTGTTCTGGAGGTTTAAGAAGGAACTTCCCTTTAATTATTCCAACACTGACTCTGTTCTGGAGGTTTAAGAAGGAACTTCCCTTTAATTATTACAACACTGACTCTGTTCTGGAGGTTTAAGAAGGAACCTCCCTTTAATTATTACAACACTGACTCTGTTCTGGAGGTTTAAGAAGGAACCTCCCTTTAATTATTACAACACTGACTCTGTTCTGGAGGTTTAAGAAGGAACCTCCCTTTAATTATTACAACACTGACTCTGGTCCGGAGGGGAAACATATGTTGACATTGCCAAAGCAAGTGAAATGGATAAACAAAAGTGAAATAAACAATAAAAAGTGAACAGTAAATATTACACTCACAACTTCTTCTCTGTCTTTTTTGTTGTTGTTTTGTTTATAACAGAATGAATAGAAAATACATCAGACAAGCTACAGTGCGTTCTTTAGTTCGTGTCAGAAAATGGATTATTCTCTCTCTCTCTCTCTCTCTCTCTCTCTCTCGCTCTCTCTCGCTCTCTCTCTCTCTCTCTCTCTCTCTCTCTCTCTCTCTCGCTCTCTCTCGCTCTTTCTCTCTCTCTCTCTCTCTCTCTCTCTCTCTCTCTCTCTCTCTCTCTCTCTCTCTCACCCTCTACACTCTATCCAGAACCTTAAAGGGTTGCACCCTCTGTGGAAAGGGTTCTACATGAAATCCCACAATGTTCTACCTGGAACCAAAAGGGTTCTAACTGGAACCAACAAGGGTTCTTCAAAGGGTTCTCCTATGGTGACAGCAGAATAATACTTTTTGGTTACAGGTTCCATGTAGAACCCTTCCCACGGAGGGTTCTACATGGAACCCCAAAAGGTTCATCTATGAGGACAGAACCCTTTTGGAACCCTTTTTTTGTGAAGGGCAAGGAGGAAATGAAGAAAGCTCTTCATCTCTCACTCTTGTTAGACTTGTGAGAATTCTACAGAAAGGCTGAAAGTTGTTGACCTGACCAGGAATAATGCCTTAACTAGGGTTTAGATTTTTCCCTGTTCAGGTCACGTGGTCGAGAGTAAATCCTGGCCCTAGTGATTGAGACCGATAGCTGTACAGAGTAATCCTTCAATGAATGAGGCCAGGTTTTTTTAATTGAATGCACCAATTGTAAGTCCATTGCTCTGGAGCAAGTGTCTGTCTACTTAATGAGTAAAATGTGTTACCACAGAGAGCAGCAGGGCGTCACTGAGGGTGGTGGGTGGTCACTCAGCCCAGCAGCTAGCTGGGTCTCTCTCTCTCTCCCTGGGTGGCAGACAGACAAGGAATGTCTCTTGTTTTCGGATTTGATCAATGTCTCAAATGAGCTGTGAAATCTCTCCATATATTTACACTTGTCAATCTCTCTCTCTATCTACAGTATAAACAACTCAGCTCCATTCTCACCATTCTCACAATAACTATACTGAACAAAATTCAATGCAAATAGTCTGGGTAGCCATTTGTTTAGATGTTCAGAAGTCTCATGGCTTGGGGGTAGAAGCTGTTTAGAAGCCTCTTGGACCTACACTTGGTGCTACACTTGTCGTGCGGTAGCAGAGAGAACATTATAGGACTAGGGTGGCTGGAGTATTTGGCCATTTTTATTGCCTTCCTCTGACACCGTCTGGTATATAGGTCCTGGATGGCAGGAAGCTTGGCCCCAGTGAAGTACTGGGCCGTACGCACTACTCTCTGTAGCGCCTTGCGGTCAAAGGCCGAGCACTTGCCATACCAAGTGTAACGGATGTGAAATGGCTAGCTAGTTAGCGGGTGCGCGCTAGTAGCATTTCAATCAGTTACGTCACTTGCTCTGAGACATTAAGTAGGGTTGCCCCTTGCTCTGCAAGGGCCGTGGCCTTTGTGGAGCGATGGGTAACGATGCTTCGTGGGCGACCGTTGTTGATGTGTGCAGAAGGTCCCTGGTTCGCGCCCGTGTCGGGGCGAGGGGACAACGTAAAGTTTATACTGTTACATTGGTGCCGTGACCCGGATCACTGGTTGCTGCGGAAAAGGAGGAGGTTGAAAGGGGGGTGAGTGTAACGGATGTGAAATGGCTAGCTAGTTAGCGGGTACGCGCTAGTAGCATTTCAATCAGTTACGTCACTTGCTCTGAGACTTTAAGTAGGGTTGCCCCTTGCTCTGCAAGGGCCGCGGCCTTTGTGGAGCGATGGGTAACGCTGCTTCGTGAAGGTGGTCCAAAGGTTTTTGGAATTGTCTGGTCTCAGACGATTCCGCAGGTGAAGTAGCCGTATGTGGAGGTTCTGGGCTGGCTTGGTTACCTATGGTCTGCGGTTGTGAGGCCGGTTTAACGTACTGCCAAATTCTCTAAAGCGACGTTGTAGGTGGCTTATGGTAGAGAAATTAACATTCAACTCTCTGGCAACAACTCTCATTGACATTCCTGCAGAAAGCATGTCAATTTCACGGTCCCTCAAAACTTGAGACATCTGTGGCATTGTGTTGTGTGACAAAACGGCACATTTTAGAGAGGCCATTTATTGTCCCTAGCACAAGGTGCACCTGTGTAACGATCATGTTGTTTAATAAGCTTCTTGATATGCCACACCTCTCAGGTTATCTTGGCAAAGGAGACATTTTCAGTTACAGGGATGTAAACACATTTGTGTCTGGGACCTACACTTTACATGGGGCGTTTATATATTTATTCAGTGTAATATGCTATACCTACTATTACATTCTCTATCTCTTTTTGGGAATTACAGATAGTCGGTAAATGTGCATCTGGTTTGTGAGATATGTACAGTACAGTACATTATAGTTTCCTATGCTATGAGGGATATGCTACGAGGGACACATGCCTGTGGTCCATAACAAATGACACTGTGGTGTTGGGGCACTGTTTGTACACAGACATGTAAACAGAACGTCTCCGGAGTTGTCCTCGGACAAGATTTTCTAGAATTCACGAAGTGTCTTTCGATCGTTTTTAATGAGCCTCTATTTTAGAGCTTTGCCTGAAATACCTCCAATTATATCTTGCCTCCAGTATCAGACAACTGCTGTGTGTTTTGGGATTGTAAATAAAGGCATACATCTGCATTGCATACCTACCCGTAGGGTTGATATACTGTATTGTACCTCATACTTTGGAGAGAACTGAGTTGAGATGGCACCTCTTTGTGAATGGTTTCCTGTTTCCCTTTCACACCTTCAGTGCATCCAGACTCAAGACAGTTAATACAGACAGACAACATGACAGTTAATACAGACAGACAACGAGACAGTTAATACAATCATCATGACAGTTAATAACATCATGACAGTTAATACAGACAACATAACAGTTAATACAGACAGACAACAAGAGAGTTAATACAGACAACAAGAGAGTTAATACAGACAACAAGACAGTTAATACAGACAACATAACAGTTAATACAGACAGACAACAAGAGAGTTAATACAGACAACAAGACAGTTAATACAGACAGACAACAAGACAGTTAATACAGACAACATAACAGTTAATACAGACAGACAAGACAGTTAATACAGACAACAATACAGTTAATACAGACAGACAACAAGACAGTTAATAGACAACAAGACAGTTAATACAGACAACAAGACAGTTAATACAGACAGACAACAAGACAGTTAATACAGACAACAAAACAGTTAATACAGACAACAAGACAGTTAATACAGACAGACAAGACAGTTAATACAGACAACAATACAGTTAATACAGACAGACAACAAAACAGTTAATAGACAACAAGACAATACAGACAATACAGTTAATACAGACAAGACAGCAAGACAGTTAATACAGACAGACAACAAGACAGGTAATACAGACAGACAACAAGACAGTTAATGCAGACATCGTGATAGTTAATACAGACAACAAGACACATAATATAGACAACAAGACAGTTAATACAGACAGACAACAAGACAGTTAATACAGACAACAAGACAGTTAATACAGACAGACAACAAGACAGTTAATACAGACAACAAAACAATTAATGCAGACAGACAACAAGACAGTCAACACAGACAGACAACAAGACACATAATATAGACAACAAGACAGTTATTACAGAGAGACAACAAGACAGTTAATACAGACAACAAAACAGTTAATACAGACAGACAACAAGACACATAATATAGACAACAAGAAAGTTAATACAGACAGACAACAAGACAGTTAATACAGACAACAAAACAGTTAATACAGACATTGCGATAGTTAATACAGACAAGACAGTTAATACAGACAAGACAGTTAATACAGACAGTCAGAGCCGAATGAAGAACCACTATATATCTTCATAGCAATCCACACAAACAACAAGACCAATCAATGGTAAACCAGCCTACCATATAACCCATCTTGATATTAACATTAAGCTTTAAGTCTCTCGTTAAAATAACAATTAACCATGAGTGAATGTGACATTGTGCTCACTGTTATGGTTGTCAGTAGTGTCGGTGAGACACAGGGTAGCCCGTCTCTGATCTCACCACACCTTTAGAGGTCAGGGGGCTGGGTTCCCCGGGGTTCCTCCCAAAATGAATCAAGACGGGTATTCAGTATAGAAAGGAGGAGACAGACTACCCACAAACTGTCTCAATGTCTCTAAGGTTTGGCCTGAAATGAAAGACAGCCAGAGGAAACACATTCTCCCTCTGTCTGTTGACTCTGTGTATATGATCCCCATGTTGCTTTTGGATGGGCCATAGAGGATCTCTCTGCTCCAGGGTAAAGAATCCAGATGCTGCCCATATTTCAGTGGGAGAGGGGGCATAGATATTACCCATATTTCAGTAGGAAAGGGGGAATAGACATTGGCCATATTTCAGTAGGAAAGGGGGCATAAACCTTGCCCATATTTCAGTAGGAGAGGGGGGAAAACATTGCCCATATTTCAGTAGGAGAGGGGGCATAGACATTGCTCATATTTCAGTAGGAAAGGGGGCATAGATATTACCCATATTTCAGTAGGAAAGGGGACATAGACATTGCTCATATTTCAGTAGGAAAGGGGGCATAGATATTACCCATATTTCAGTAGGAAAGGGGACATAGACATTGCTCATATTTCAGTAGGAAAGGGGGCATAGATATTACCCATATTTCAGTAGGAGAGGGGACATAGATATTACCCATATTTCAGTAGGAAAGGGGGCATAGATATTACCCATATTTCAGTAGGAGAGGGGACATAGATATTACCCATATTTCAGTAGGAAAGGGGGCATAGATATTACCCATATTTCAGTAGGAAAGGGGACATAGACATTGCTCATATTTCAGTAGGAAAGGGGGCATAGATATTACCCATATTTCAGTAGGAGAGGGGACATAGACGCTGCCAATATTTAATTGAGAAAGGGGTATTGTAACGGCGTTCCTCTCTCTCTTCATAAGAAGAGGAGGTGTAGTGATCAAGCCAAGGCGCAGCGGGTTGTGAATACATGATTATTTATTAAATAAACAAAACAGACCAAACTAAGACGAAAACGAACTATACTTGATATAACTAACAAAATAACAAAACGATGTAGACAGACCTGAACAAACGAACTTACAAATACACGAAGCACGCCGACACAGGAACAGACTACATAAACGCATGAACAAACCGAAACAATCCCGTATGGTGTAACATTGACACAGAAACAGGAGACAATCACCCACAAACAAACAGTGAGAACACCCTACCTAAATATGACTCTTAATTAGAGGAGAACGCAAAACACCTGCCTCTAATTAAGAGCCATACCAGGCAACCAAAACCAACATAGAAACAGATAACATAGACTGCCCACCCAAAACACATGCCCTGACCTAAACACATACAAAAACAACATAAAACAGGTCAGGACCGTTACAGGTATAGACGCTGCCCATATTTCATTGAGAAAGGGGCAGAGAGCAGCATTGTCTCCTCATTTCTGCCAGGGTTTCCCCCTCTAACATAAACTCCCTTTTTCAGGACCCTGTCTTTTTAAGATAATTCGTAAAAATCCAAATAACTTCACAGATCTTAATTGTAAAGGGTTTAAACACTGTTTCCCATGCTTGTTCAATGAACCATAAATAATTAATGAACATGCATCTGTGGAATGATTGTTAAGACACTAACAGCTTGCAAACGGTAGGCAATTAAGGTCACAGTTATTAAAACTTAGGACACTAAAGAGGCCTTTCTACTGACTCTGAATAACACTAAAATAAACATGCCCAAGGTCCCTGCTCATCTGCGTGAATGTGCCTTAGGCATGCTGCAAGGAGGCATGAGGACTGCAGATGTAGCCAGGGAAATAAATTGCAATGTCCATACTGTGAGACACCTAACACAGCGCTACAGGGAGACAGGACAGCCAGCTGATCGTCCTCACAGCTGATCGTCCACCTCATTGCTCAGACTGTCCACAATAGGCTGAGAGAGGCTGGACTGAGGGCTTGTAGGTCTGTTGTAAGGCAGGTCCTCACCAGACATCACCAGCAACAACGTAGTTTATGGGCACAAACCCACCGTCGCTGGACCAGATAGGACTGGCAAAAAGTGCTCTTCATAGACGAGTAGCGGTTTTGACTCACCAGGGGGGATGGTCGGATTCGCGTTTATCGTTGAAGTAATGAGCGTTACACCGAGGCCTGTACTCTGGAGCGGGATCTATTTGGAGGTGGAGGGTCCGTCATGGTCTGGGGCGGTGTGTCACAGCATCATCGGACTGAGCTTGTTGTAATTACAGGCAATCTCAACGCTGCGTGTTACAGGGAAGACATCCTCCTCCCTCATGTGGTACCCTTCCTGCAGGCTCATCCTGACATGACCCTCCAGCATGACAATGCCACCAGCCATACTGCTTGTTCTGTGTGTGATTTCCTGCAAGACAGGAATGTCAGTGTTCTGCCATGGCCAGCGAAGAGCCCGGATCTCAATCCCATTGAGCATGTCTGGGAGCTGTTGGATCAGAGGGTGAGGGTGAGGGCCATTCCCCCCAGAAATGTCTGGGAACTTGCAGGTGCCTTGGTGGAAGAGTGGGGTAACATGTCACAGCAAGAACTGGCAAATCTGGTACAGTCCATGAGGAGGAGATGCACTGCAGGACTTAATGCAGCTGGTGGCCACACCAGATACTGACTGTTACTTTTGATTTTGACCCCCCTTTGTTCAGGGACACATTATTCAATTTCTGTTAGTCACATGTCTGTGGAACTTGTTCAGTTTATGTCTCAGTTGTTGAATCTTGTTATGTTCGTACAAATATTTACACATGTTAAGTTTGCTGAAAATGAGCGCCCTTGACAGTGAGAGGACGTTTCCTTTTTTTCTGAATTTACATAATGGGAAAATTAAACGTTAAACATGAGGTGTGAATTGGTTGATATACAGCAGTTTATCCAGTGCCATAAAGATGTTTAACCCTTTTGAACCCGAGGCCATTGTCTTGCTCATACAGTATCTAGCTTTGTTATGCAAGTAATGCCAAACGGACAGACAACCCTACCGTAGTATTCAAGCTTCACTGATAGATATGAGGCACTACAGTATATCACCTTAATCTAATGACAATATGTTTCCATAAGATTCTGTTAGTTTGTTATTTCAGTGTTGTTATGAAACAACTTATACCTAAATAAACTCTCTGTGGCCACCTCCCTTTCAGAATAAGGGTTTTCTCAAAGCTCATTGTCCACATCTGTAGCAGCCTGCCAGAGGGTAAATCTTATTAAAACAACTGTCAGAAATTCTTCAACCCTAAGACACTGAAAAAAGAAACAAAGCAAGATGAGGTCAGCAAAGAAAAAGGGATTTTCTAACGCTTTACTGTGTGGTATTTCAGCAAATCTCCTCTCTCTGCATGGGAAAATCTAAACAGTTACTCAACAAAAAAGACCATGGACACAAAGTAAGTAAACCAAATGTAAATGTTATTTGACTCCGTCGGAGGGTTGGAGGGGCTTGGGGGAATGAAGGACAATAAACAATACACACACACCCTCCTTCCGCTGAAAGGTCTATGACAAAAGCAAATACTCCTGGTCCTGGTCGGGTCCTAGCTGTATTAATGACTCCTGGTCCTGGTCGGGTCCTAGCTGTATTAATGACTCCAGGTCCTGGTCGTGTCCTAGCTGTATTAATGACTCCTGGTCCTGGTCGGGTCCTAGCTGTATTAATGACTCCTGGTCCTGGTCGGGTCCTAGCTGTATTAATGACTCCTGGTCCTGGTTGGGTCCTAGCTGTATTAATGACTCCTGGTCCTGGTAGGGTCCTAGCTGTATTAATGACTCCTGGTCCTGGTAGGGTCCTAGCTGTATTAATGACTCCTGGTCCTGGTCGGGTCCTAGCTGTATTAATGACTCCTGGTCCTGGTAGGGTCCTAGCTGTATTAATGACTCCTGGTCCTGGTCGGGTCCTAGCTGTATTAATGACTCCTGGTCCTGGTCGTGTCCTAGCTGTATTAATGACTCCTGGTCCTGGTCGGGTCCTAGCTGTATTAATGACTCCTGGTCCTGGTAGGGTCCTAGCTGTATTAATGACTCCTGGTCCTGGTCGGGTCCTAGCTGTATTAATGACTCCTGGTCCTGGTCGGGTCCTAGCTGTATTAATGACTCCTGGTCCTGGTCGGGTCCTAGCTGTATTAATGACTCCTGGTCCTGGTCGGGTCCTAGCTGTATTAATGACTCCTAGTCCTGGTAGGGTCCTAGCTGTATTAAAGACTCCTGGTCCTGGTAGGGTCCTAGCTGTATTAATGACTCCTGGTCCTGGTCGGGTCCTAGCTGTATTATTGACTCCTGGTCCTGGTAGGGTCCTAGCTGTATTAATGACTCCTGGTCCTGGTAGGGTCCTAGCTGTATTAATGACTCCTGGTCCTGGTCGGGTCCTAGCTGTATTAATGACTCCTGGTCCTGGTCGGGTCCTAGCTGTATTAATGACTCCTGGTCCTGGTTGGGTCCAAGCTGTATTAATGACTCCTGGTCCTGGTCGGGTCCTAGCTGTATTAATGACTCCTAGTCCTGGTCGGGTCCTAGCTGTATTAATGACTCCTGGTCCTGGTCGGGTCCTAGCTTTATTAATGACTCCTGGTCCTGGTCGGATCCTAGCTGTATTAATGACTCCTCGTCCTGGTCGGGTCCTAGCTGTATTAATGACCCCTGGTCCTGGTCGGGTCCTAGCTGTATTAATGACTCCTGGTCCTGGTCGGGTCCTAGCTGTATTAATGACTCCTGGTCCTGGTCGGGTCCTAGCTGTATTAATGACTCCTGGTCCTGGTAGGGTCCTAGCTGTATTAATGACTCCTGGTCGGGTCCTAGCTGCATTAATGGCTCCTGGTCCTGGTAGGGTCCCAGCTGTATTAATGACTCCTGGTCCTGGTCGGGTCCTAGCTGTATTAATGGCTCCCGGTCCTGGTAGAGTCCTAGCTGTATTAATGACTAATGTTCCTGGTCGGGTCCTAGCTGTATTAATGACTAATGGGCCTGGTCGGGTCCTAGCTGTAATAATGACTCCTGGTCCTGGTCGGGTCCTAGCTGTATTAATGACTCCTGGTCCTGGTCGGGTCCTAGCTGTATTAATGACTCCTGGTCCTGGTTGGGTCCTAGCTGTATTAATGACTCCTGGTCCTGGTAGGGTCCTAGCTGTATTAATGACTCCTGGTCCTGGTCGGGTCCTAGCTGTATTAATGACTCCTGGTCCTGGTTGGGTCCTAGCTGTATTAATGACTCCTGGTCCTGGTAGGGTCCTAGCTGTATTAATGACTCCTGGTCCTGGTCGGGTCCTAGCTGTATTAATGACTCCTGGTCCTGGTAGGGTCCTAGCTGTATTAATGACTCCTGGTCCTGGTCGGGTCCTAGCTGTATTAATGACTCCTGGTCCTGGTCGGGTCCTAGCTGTATTAATGACTCCTAGTCCTGGTAGGGTCCTAGCTGTATTAAAGACTCCTGGTCCTGGTAGGGTCCTAGCTGTATTAATGACTCCTGGTCCTGGTCGGGTCCTAGCTGTATTAATGACTCCTGGTCCTGGTAGGGTCCTAGCTGTATTAATGACTCCTGGTCCTGGTAGGGTCCTAGCTGTATTAATGACTCCTGGTCCTGGTCGTGTCCTAGCTGTATTAATGACTCCTGGTCCTGGTCGGGTCCTAGCTGTATTAATGACTCCTGGTCCTGGTTGGGTCCAAGCTGTATTAATGACTCCTGGTCCTGGTCGGGTCCTAGCTGTATTAATGACTCTTAGTCCTGGTCGGGTCCTAGCTGTATTAATGACTCCTGGTCCTGGTCGGGTCCTAGCTGTATTAATGACTCCTAGTCCTGGTCGGGTCCTAGCTGTATTAATGACTCCTGGTCCTGGTAGGGTCCTAGCTGTATTAAAGACTCCTGGTCCTGGTAGGGTCCTAGCTGTATTAATGACTCCTGGTCCTGGTCGGGTCCTAGCTGTATTAATGACTCCTAGTCCTGCTCGGGTCCTAGCTGTATTAATGACTCCTGGTCCTGGTCGGGTGCTAGCTGTATTAATGACTCCTAGTCCTTGTCGGGTCCTAGCTGCATTAATGACTCCTGGTTCTGGTCGGGTCCTAGCTGTATTAATGACTCCTGGTCCTGGTCGGGTCCTAGCTGTATTAATGACTCCTAGTCCTGGTCGGGTCCTAGCTGTATTAATGACTCCTGGTCCTGGTCGGGTCCTAGCTGTATTAATGACTCCTGGTCCTGGTTGGGTCCTAGATGTATTAATGACTCCTGGTCCTGGTCGGGTCCTAGCTGTATTAATGACTCCTGGTCCTGGTCGGGTCCTAGCTGTATTAATGACTCCTGGTCCTGGTCGGATCCTAGCTGTATTAATGACTCCTCGTCCTGGTCGGGTCCTAGCTGTATTAATGACCCCTGGTCCTGGTCGGGTCCTAGCTGTATTAATGACTCCTGGTCCTGGTCGGGTCCTAGCTGTATTAATAACTCCTGGTCCTGGTCGGGTCCTAGCTGTATTAATGACTCCTGGTCCTGGTCGGGTCCTAGCTGTATTAATGACTCCTGGTAGGGTCCTAGCTGTATTAATGACTCCTGGTCGGGTCCTAGCTGCATTAATGGCTCCTGGTCCTGGTAGGGTCCCAGCTGTATTAATGACTCCTGGTCCTGGTCGGGTCCTAGCTGTATTAATGTTTCCCGGTCCTGGTAGAGTCATAGCTGTATTAATGACTAATGTTCCTGGTCGGGTCCTAGCTGTATTAATGACTAATGGGCCTGGTCGGGTCCTAGCTGTATTAATGATTCCTGGTCCTGGTCGGGTCCTAGCTGTATTAATGACTCCTGGTCGGGTCCTAGCTGTATTAATGACTCCTGGTCGGGTCCTAGCTGTATTAATGACTCCTGGTCCTGGTAGGGTCCTAGCTGTATTAATGACTCCTGGTCCTGGTCGGGTCCTAGCTGTATTAATGACTCCTGGTCCTGGTAGGGTCCTAGATGTGTTAGGGAGCTAGTGATTTCCATTAGAGAAGCTTTATAAAACTGTTTGTCTCTGCGTCCGACCATACTTTGCGATTACAGTTGTTCATCCAAACATTACCCATGGAGAGATGGAGGGATGGTGGGAGGGAGAGATGGAGGGATGGTGGGATGGTGGGAGGAGGGATGGTGGGAGGGAGAGATGGAGGGATGATGGGATGGTGGGAGGGAGAGATGGAGGGATGGTGGGATGGTGGGAGGAGGGATGGTGGGAGGGAGAGATGGAGGGATGATGGGAAGGAGGGAGGGGGAGATGGAGGGATGGATGGATGATGGGTTGGAGAGATGGAGGGATGGAGGGATGGTGGGATAGTGGGTTTGAGGGATGGAGGGATGGTTGATGGAGGGATGGATGGTGGGATGGAGAGACGGAGGGATGTTGGGATGGAGGGATGGTGGGATGGTGGGCTGGTGGGATGGTTGATGGAGTGATGGATGGTAGGATGGAGAGATGGTGGGAAGAGAGATTTAGGGATGGATGGTGGGATGTTGGGATGGATGGATGGTGAGATGGAGAGATGGTGGTGGTGGGATGGAGGGATGGTTGGTGGGATGGAGAGGTGGGGGATGGTGGGATGGAGGGATGGCAGGAAGGAGGAATGGATGGTGGGATGGAGAGATGGTGGGAAGAGAGATTTAGGGATGGATGGTGGGATGTTGGGATGGATGGATGGTGAGATGGAGAGATGGTGGTGGTGGGATGGAGGGATGGTTGGTGGGATGGAGAGGTGGGGGGATGGTGGGATGGAGGGATGGAGGGATGGCAGGAAGGAGGAATGGATGGTGGGATGGAGAGATGGTGGGAAGGAGGAATGGATGGTGGGATGGAGGGATCATGGGATTGAGTTTTTTTATGTTTTTTTAACCTTTATTTTACTAGGCAAGTCAGTTAAAGAACAATTCTCATTTTCAATGACAGCCTAGGAACAGTGGGATAACTGCCTTGTTCAGGTGCAGAACAACAGGTTTTTACCTTGTCAACTCGGGGATTCAATCTTGCAACCTTTCGGTTACTAGTCCAACGCTCTAACCACTAGGCTACCTGCCACCCTATGATCGTGGGTTGGAGGGATGGTGGTGGTGGGATGGTGGGATGGAAGGATGGAAGGATGGTGGGAAGGAGGAATGGTTGGATGGTGTGATGCCTGGTGGGATGGAGAGATTATTTGATGGAGGGAGGGATGGATTGATGGAGTTATGGAGGGATGGTAGGATCGAGGGATGGATGGTGGGACAGAGGGATGGATGGTGGGACGGAGGGAGAGATGGAGGGATGGTGGGATGGTGGAATGGTGGGATCGAGAAATGGAGGGATGGTGTGATGGAGGAATGAGGGATTGTGGGACGGAGGGATGAAGGATGGTGGAAGGGAGAGGGGGACGGTGGGATGGAGAGAGGGAGGGATGGAGGGATTGATGGTGGGATGGAGAGATGGTGGGATGGAGGGATGGAAGGTGGGATGGAGGGAGGGATGGTGGGATGGAGAGAGGGGGATAGAGAGTTGGAGAGATGGTGGGATGGATAGATGGAGGGATGTTGGGAGGGAGGGACTGATGGTGGGATGGAGGGATGGTGGGATGGAGGAATTGAGGGATGGTGGGATGAATGGACGGAGGAAGGGATGGTGGGATTGATAGAGGGATGGGGGATGGAGAGAAGGATGGTGGGATGGAGAGATGGAGAGATGGAGGGATGGAGAATGGCGTGATGGTGTGATGGAGGGATGATGGGATAGAGAGAGGGATGATAGGATGGAGAGAAGGATGGTGGGATGGAGAGATGGAGAGCGTAATGGTGGGATGGAGAGAAGGATGGTGGGATGGAGAGATGGAGGGATAGAGGGATGGAGAGATGGAGGGATGGTGGGATGGAGAGAGGGATGGAGGGATGGATGGTGGAATGGAGGGATTGTGGGATGGTGGGATGGAGGGATTGTGGGATGGAGGTTTTGATGGTGGGATTGTGGGATGGAGGAATGGGTAGTGGGATGGAGAGTTGGAGGGGTGGTGGGTTGGAGAGAGGGATGGAGGGATGGATGGTGGGATGGAGGGATGGTGGGATGGTGGGATGGAGGAATGGATGGTGGGATGGCGAGATGGAGAGATGGAGAGATGGATAGTGGGATGGAGAGAGGGCTGGTGGGATGGAGAGAAGGAGGGATGGGGGATGGATTGAGTGATGGAAGGATGGTGGGATGGAGGGATGGAGGGATGGATCATGGGATGGAGGGATGGATCATGGGATGGAGGGATGGTGGGAGAGAGATATGGAGGGATGGAGAGTGGCATGGTTGGATGGAGGGATGCTGGGATGGAGGGATAGTGGTATGGAGGGATGGTGGGATGGAGGGATGGAGGGAATATGCAGAGATGGCGGTATGGAGAGTGGCATGGTTGGATGGAGGGATGCTGCGAAGGAGGGATAGTGGTATGGAGGGATGGTGGGATGGAGGGATGGAGGAAATATGCAGAGATGGAGGTGTGGAGGGATGGTGAGAGGAATGGTGATATGGAGAGATGGAGTGATGGAGAGAGGAAGAGATGGACGGAGGATGTAGGGATGGTGTGATGGAGGGATGGAGGTGGTCAATGCATCTGTGAGACCGAGGAGTGGATGCTTCATCCTCCAGGTATGACCAACTTAATTTGCTACAGCCGCAGGAGGAGAGAAGGAGAGGAGATGATCAGAGTGGAGGAGCAAGGTCCCTCTCAGTTTGACTCCTCCTGCCTGTTGTCTGTCCAGTTCAGCACATTCTTCATCCCAGATAATTGTTTCACATTCCATTCACACACAGCACTCTGGTTGGCACCTATTCAACACATTATCAGATTAAACCTGAACCTATTAGATTAGGCCATTGATAATAAACTATCTCTAACAAACATGTTTGTATTATTTTTTTTTACTCAAGATTTGTTGTGTTAATCATATGGCTGTATTCTTTATTTCTGTTGTAGAGGATTTCAATGTATACAGCAAAATAATGTTGATTTGATAGGACATACTTCTGTACTATATCAAACAGTAATTTAATGATTGTGTTCGAGGCCTTATGCTCTGAGAAAACAGTCTTCTCATCCAGAATCCCACGGAAGCCCAGAGCCTTAATGAGCAAAGTCAACAGCCTCCCAGGCCCAGGCTCTCATCATAATGCCTATCTGTCGTTTCCACACAAAAACTTTCCCTGCAATGTATGACCTAATTAGGACCTCTGTGCTGTGTACTTTCATCTAGTGGCCAATTACCACACGCCCACGCAGTGAACATAATAATAACAACATGAACTAATCATCAAGGTCTTTAAAGTGTCTCTGAACTGAGAGACGAGGACACAGCAGAGGACAGAGAAACAAAGAAACATTTCTCTCTTCAGGAAACAGGAAGTTCCATCTCCACTGGGCGCTCTGATTCCGAGACCCCTTAGTCAACATAAATAAATAAAATAAACAATTTCCAATACACATAATGTGCCAATCGGAAGCTGAGAGAAGCACAGAGACGCCACCCAAAGTTCTGTTACTTCTTTGATCATCCATCTGTTTGGTCTTTATCCTCAGTTTCAAAGTGAGCTGCTGCATCCAAGGAAAACAGAGAAAGAAAGACGCTTTTGAATTTAGATATACATTTTTATGGACATCTGACTTTTATGTTTTTAACTAGATCCCACCGTTTTCCCTGGTCAAGTCACTAATTTAGAAGAAATATACATCATGCTGTCTCTAATCCTCTGCAGTTGACATTTAGCTGCTTCTAACTGTCTGTTTTTAACAGGGCTACCTGCTCATCTCTTTCCTTCATCTCTTTTCCTCAGTTACCTTCACTCTAATGGCAGGTTAGGGAAAGGAGTGTAGTCATTTAGGAGGGGTGTAGTGGAGGAGTAGGGGTGGGGGGAGTGGTGGGGTCTAAACCTCAGGAATAATCTGTGGAATGATAGGGCATGGCTGTAGTGCACTGACTGACTGACTGACTGCCTGACTAACTGACTGACTGCCTGACTAACTGACTGACTGACTGACTGGCTGACTGCCTGACTAACTGACTGACTGCCTGACTAACTGACTGACTGACTGACTGCCTGCCTGCCTGACTCACTAACTGACTGACTGGCTGACTACCTGACTAACTGACTGACTGACTGCCTCACTAACTGACTGACTGCCTGACTAACTGACTGACTGACTGCCTGCCTCACTAACTGACTGACTGACTGACTATCTAACTGACTGACTGACTGACTGACTGCCTGACTAACTGACTGACTAACTGACTGACTGCCTGACTAACTGACTGACTGCCTGACTAACTGACTGACTAACTGACTGACTGCCTGACTAACTGACTGACTGACTGACTGACTGCCTGACTAACTGACTGACTGACTGACTGACTCACTAACTGACTGACTGCCTGACTGACTGACTAACTGACTGACCGACTGACTGACCGACTAACTGATTGATTGACTGACTGACTCAATGACTGACTGACTATCTGACTGACTATCTAACTGACTGACTGACTGACTGCCTGACTAACTGACTGACTAACTGGCTGACTGCCTGACTAACTGACTGACTGCCTGACTAACTGACTGACTGACTGACTCACTGACTGACTGCCTGCCTGACTCACTAACTGACTGACTGGCTGACTACCTTACTAACTGACTGACTGACTGACTACCTTACTAACCGACTGACTGCCTGACTAACTGACTGACTGACTGACTGCCTAACTAACTGACTGACTGCCTGACTAACTGACTGACTGACTGCCTGCCTGCCTCACTAACTGACTGACTGACTGACTATCTAACTGACTGACTGACTGACTGACTGCCTGACTGACTGACTAACTGACTGACTAACTGACTGGCTGCCTGACTAACTGACTGACTGCCTGACTAACTGACTGACTAACTGACTGACTGCCTGACTAACTGACTAACTGACTGACTGACCGACTAACTGATTGATTGACTGACTGACTCAATGACTGACTGACTATCTGACTGACTATCTAACTGACTGACTGACTGACTGCCTGACTAACTGACTGACTAACCGACTGACTGCCTGACTAACTGACTGACTGACTGACTAACTGACTGACTAACTGACTGACTGCCTGACTAACTGACTGACTAACTGACTGACTGCCTGACTGCCTGACTAACTGACTGACCGACTAACTGATTGATTGACTGACTGACTCAATGACTGACTGACTATCTGACTGACTATCTAACTGATTGACTGACCCAATGACTGACTGACTAACTGACTGACTGACTGACTGACTCAATGACTGACTGACTGACTGGCAAATTGCCTAACAGACCTGGGTGTTTGTTCTATTTTAAATCTTTCTAATGTGTTTACACTAGCCTGCCTGAAGTGCCAGATGGGCGGGGTTTGCACTTCTGCTACTGTTCTATTGGTTCCACTGCACCTGGCAAGCTCAATCAAGGCCAGATGAAGCATTTGACATGATTTTAAATAGTATTTGAACACAGGTCTATTGACAGATATCAGTCAGTGTCCCAGCTTTCAGTTGGTCGTAATGAGAGTGACGTTTCAGGGCGGTACTCAGCTCTGCTTCGCTCTGATGGAAGCAATCAGGACCTATGTCATCACCTCCCTCCCTCTCAATCCTCATCATCTCCTCCCTCACTCCTTTTCATTCCTCATCACCTTCTTCCCTCTCAATCCTCATCATCTCCTCCCTCACTCCTTTTCATTCCTCATCACCTTCCTCCCTCTCAATCCTCATCATCTTCCTCACTCCTTTTCATTCCTCTTCTCCTCCCCCCCTCTCAATCCTCATCATCTCCTCCCTCCCTCTCAATCCTCATCATCTCCCTCACTCCTTTTCATTCCTCTTCTCCTCCCCCCCTCTCAACCCTCATCATCTCCTCCCTCCCTCTCAATCCTCATCATCCCCTCTCTCCCTCTCAATCCTCATCATCTCCCTCACTCCTTTTCATTCCTCATCTCCTCCCTCCCTCTCAATCCTCATCATCTCCCTCACTCCTTTTCATTCCTCATCTCCTCCCTCCCTCTCAATCCTCATCAACTCCCTCACTCCTTTTCATTCCTCATCTCCTCCCTCCCTCTCAGTCCTCATCATCTCCATCACTCCTTTTCATTCCTCTTCTCCTCCCTCCCTCTCAATCCTCATCATCTCCCTCACTCCTTTTCATTCCTCTTCTCCTCCCCCCCTCTCAATCCTCATCATCTCTCTCACTCCTTTTCATTCCTCTTCTCCTCCCTCCCTCTCAATCCTCATCATCTCCTCCCTCACTCTCAGTCATCTCCTACCCCCCCCTCTCAGTCCTCATCTCCTCCCTCACCCCTCTCATTCCTCATCACCTCCCCCCCTCTCAGTCTTCATCTCCTACCTCCCTCTCAGTCCTCATCACCTCCTTCCTTCTCAGTCCTTATCACCTACCTCCCTCTCAATCATCTCCTACCTCCCTCTCAGTCCTCATCTCCTACTTCACCCCTCTCAGTCCTAATCACCTACCTCCCTCTCAGTCCTCATCACCTCCGTTCTTCTCAGTCCTTATCACCTACCTCCCTCTCAGTCCTCATCTCATCTCCTCCCTCCATCTCAATCATCTCCTACCTCCCTTCCTCTCAGTCCTAATCTCCTACCTCCCCCTGTCAGTCCTAATCACCTCCCTTCCCTCCACTCTCACCTCTCTCCTTCCCTTCCCTTCCCTCCACTCTCACCTCTCTCCTTCCCGTCCCTTCACTCTCACCTCTCTCCTTCCTGTCCCTCCCTCTCATCTCTCTCCTTCCCTTCCCTCCACTCTCACCTCTCTCCTTCCCTTCCCTCTCACCTCTCTTCTTCCCTTCCCTCCACTCTCACCTCTGTCCTTCCCTCCCTCTCACCTCTCTCCTTCCCGTCCCTTCCCTCTCACCTCTCTCCTTCCCTTCCTTTCACTCTCACCTCTCTCCTTCCCTTCCCTTCACTCCACTCTCACCTCTCTCCATCCCGTCCCTTCCCTCTCACCTCTATCCTTCCCTTCCCTTCACTCTCACCTCTCTCCTTCCCTTCCCTCCACTCTCATCTCTCTCCTCCTATCTCTACCGCTCCTGTTGTCTCTAGAGAGTTGAAAACAGCAGGTCTGGGACAGGTAGCACGGCCGGTGAACGGATCAGGGTTCCATAGCCGCAGATATAACAGTTGAAACTGGAGCAGCAGCAGGGACAGGTGGACTGGGGAGAGCAAGGAGTCATCATGCCAGGTAGTCCTGAGGCATGGTCCTAAGGCTCAGGTCCTCCGAGAGAGAGAAAGAAAGAGAGAAAAAGAGAATTAGAGAGAACATACTTAAATTCACACAGGATAAGACAGGAGAAGTACTCCAGACATAACAAACTGACCCTAGCCCCCCGACACGTATACTACTGCAGCATAAATACTGTAGGCTGAGACAGGAGGTGTCAGGAGATACTGTGGCCCCATCCGATGATACCCCCGGACAGGGCCAAACAGGAAGGATATAACCCCACCCACTTTGCCAAAGCACAGCTCCCACACCACTAGAGGGGTAACTTCAACCACCAACTTACCATCCTGATACAAGGCCGAGTATAGCCCACAAAGATCTCCGCCACGGCACAACCCAAGGGGAGGCACCAACCCAGACAGGAAGATCACGTCAGTGACTCAACCCACTCAAGTGACGCACCCCTCCTAGGGACGGCATGAAAGAGCACCAGTAAGCCAGTGACTCAGCCCCTGTAATAGGGTTAGAGGCAGAGAATCCCAGTGGAGAGAGGGGAACCGGCCAGGCAGAGACAGCAAGGGCGGTTCGTTGCTCCAGAGCCTTTGCGTTCACCTTCACACTCCTGGGCCAGACTACACTCAATCATAGGACCCACTGAAGAGATGAGTCTTCAGTAAAGACTTAAAGGTTGAGACCGAGTCTGCGTCTCTCACATGGGTAGGCAGACCATTCCATTAAAATGGAGATCTATAGGAGAAAGCCCTGCCTCCAGCTGTTTGCTTAGAAATTCTAGGGACAATTAGGAGGCCTGCGTCTTGTGACCGTAGCGTACGTGTAGGTATGTACGGCAGGACCAAATCGGAAAGATAGGTAGGAGCAAGCCCATGTAATGCTTTGTAGGTTAGCAGTAAAATCTTGAAATCAGCCCTTGCCTTAACAGGAAGCCAGTGTAGGGGGGCTAGCACTGGAGTAATATGATACCATTTTTTGGTTCTAGTCAAGATTCTAGCAGCCGTATTTAGCACTAACTGAAGTTTATTTAGTGCTTTATCCGGGTAGCCGGAAAGTAGAGCATTGCAGTAGTCTAACCTAGAAGTAACAAAAGCATGGATACATTTTTCTGCATCATTTTTGGACAGAAAGTTTCTAATTTTTGCAATGTTACGTAGATGGAAAAAAGCTGTCCTTGAAACAGTCTTGATATGTTCGTCAAACGAGAGATCAGGGTCCCGAGTAACGCCGAGGTCCTTCACTGTTTTATTTGAGACGACTGTACAACCATCAAGATTAACTGTCAGATTCAACAGAAGATCTCTTTGTTTCTTGGGACCTAGAACAAGCATCTCTGTTTTGTCCGAGTTTAAAAGTAGAAAGTTTGCAGCCCTCCACTTTCTTATGTCTGAAACACAGGCTTCTAGCGAGTGCAATTTTGGGGCTTCACCATGTTTCATTGAAATGTACAGCTGTGTGTCATCCGCATAGCAGTGAAAGTTAACATTATGTTTTCGAATGACATCCCCAAGAGGTAAAATATATAGTGAAAACAATAGTGGTCCCAAAAAGGAACCTTGAGGAACACCGAAATGTACAGTTGATTTGTCAGAGGACAAACCATTCAGAGACAAACTGACAAACTGACAAAACTGACAAACACTCCTCTCTCTTTCCCTCTTCTCTCTCTTACCTTCTCCTCTTTCTTACCCTCTCTCTCTCTCCACTCCACTCTCTTACCCTCTCCTCTCTCTTAGCCTCTCATTCCACTCCTCTCTTACCCTCTCTCCCCCCACTCCTCTCTCTCCACTCCTCTCTCTTCACCCCTCTCCTCTTTCTTACCCTCTCTCTCCACTCCTCTCTCTTCACCCCTCCCCCCTTTCTTACCCTCTCTCCACTCCTCTCTCTCCACTTCTCTCTCTCCACTCCTCTCTCTCCACTTCTCTCTATCCACTCCTCACTCTTACCCTCTCATCTTTCTTACCCTCTCTCCACTCCTCTCTCTCCAGTTCTCTCTCTCCACTCCTCTCTCTTGCCCTCTCCCTCCAGTCCTCTCTCATACCCTCTCTCTCCACTCCTCTCTCTCCACTTCTCTCCCTCCACTCCTCTCTCATACCCTCTCTCTCCACTCCTCTCTCTTGCCCTCTCCCTCCACTCCTCTCTCATACCCTCTCTCTCCACTCCACTCTCTCCACTTCTCTCTCTCCACTCCTCTCTCATACCCTCTCTCTCCACTCCTCTCTCTCCACTTCTCTCTCTCCACTCCTCTCTCTTACCCTCTCTCTCCACTCCTCTCTCTCCACTTCTCTCTCTCCACTCCTCTCTCTTACCCTCTCTCTCCACTCCTCTCTCTCCACTCCTCTCTCATACCCTCTCTCTCCACTCCTCTCTCTCCACTTCTCTCTCTCCACTCCTCTCTCTTACCCTCTCTCTCCACTCCTCTCTCTTGCCCTCTCTCTCCACTCCTCTCTCTTGCCCTCTCCCTCCACTCCTCTCTCATACCCTCTCTCTCCACTCCACTCTCTCCACTTCTCTCTCTCTCCACTCCTCTCTCATACCCTCTCTCTCCACTCCTCTCTCATACCCTCTCTCTCCACTCCTCTCGCTTGCCCTCTCTCTCCACTCCTCTCTCTCCACTTCTCTCCCCCCACTCCTCTCTCATACCCTCTCTCTCCACTCCACTCTCTCCACTTCTCTCTCTCCACTCCTCTCTCATACCCTCTCTCTCCACTCCTCTCTCTTACCCTCTCTCTCCACTCCTCTCTCATACCCTCTCTCTCCACTCCTCTCTCATACCCTCTCACTCCACTCCTCACTCTTACCCTCTCTCTCCACTCCACTCTCTTACCCTCTCCTCTCTCTTAGCCTCTCTCTCCACTCCACTCTCTTACCCTCTCCTCTCTCTTAGCCTCTCAATCCACTCCTCTCTTACCCTCTCTAATTACTTGACACTTTGGAAAGAATTAACAAAAAAACAGAGCAAACTACTGAAGAATTCTATTTGGCCCTTAACAAAGACTACACAGTGGCAGAATACCTGACCACTGTGACTGACCCAAACATAAGGAAAGCTTTGACTATGTACTTGTAACATCTGTCGTCTTCCTCGTCTGAGGAGGATAAGTTAGACGGATCGGAGGACCAATGCGCAGCGTGGTAATTGTTCATCTTACTTTAATAAAGGTGAACACTCAAAATACAAAACAACAAACATGACAACTGAAACAGTTCTATCTGGTGCAGACACACAAAGACTGAAAACAACCACCCACAAAACCCAACACAAAACAGGGTACCTAAATATGGTTCCCAATCAGGGACAACGATTGACAGCTGCCTCTGATTGAGAACCATATCAGGCCAAACACAGAAATAGTAAAACATAGAAATACAAACAGACTGCCCACCCCAACTCACACCCTGACCATACTAAATAAAGACAAAACAAAGGAAATAAAGAACGTCAGAACGTGACAGTACTGACTCAGTGAGCATAGCCTTGCTATTGAGAAAGGCCGCCGTAGGCAGACATGGCTCTCAAGAGAAGACGGGCTATGTGCACACTGCCCACAAAATGAGGTGGAAACTGAGCTGCACTTCCTATCCTATGTCAAATGTATGACCATATTACAGATTCATATTTCCCTCAGATTACACAGATCCACAAAGAATGCGAAAACAAACCTAATTTTGATAAACTAACATATCTATTGGGTGAAATACCACAGTGTGCCATCACAGCAGCAAGATTTGTGACCTGTTGCCACAAGAAAAGGGCAACCAGTGAAGAACAAACACCATTGTAAATACAACCCATATTTATGTTTATTTTCCCTTTTGTACTTTAACTATTTGCATTTAATATGACATTTGAAATGTCTTTATTCTGTGAGTGTAATGCTTACTGTTAATTGTTTATTTCACTTTGTTTATTATATATTAACATATGTTTCCCATGCCAATAAAGCCATTAAATTGAAATGTAATTGAGAGAGAGTGAGAGAGAGAAAGAGAGAGAGACAGAGAGACAGAGAGACAGAGAGAGAGAGAGAGAGAGAGAGAGAGAGAGAGAGACAGAGAGACAGAGAGACAGAGAGACAGAGAGACAGAGAGAGAGAGAGAGAGAGAGAGAGAGAGAGAGAGAGAGAGAGAGAGAGAGAGAGAGAGAGAGAGAGAGCAAAAGAAAGAGGAGGGCATTGTAACTGAATTAGGCCAAGGGATGGGAATCAAGACCGGTCCTGTCGGTCATGAGGGAGAGATGGAGGGAGAGGGGAGCAGAGCGGATAGTGATGCCCATCCAGGGCTCCTCATTCATGGGCTGCTGGGTCCGAACACTGTGCCTCTGTGTGTGGAGGTGAAGGCCACTGGGAGATGCTATCTTTACCACTGATACAATGGCTTCATAGACAGACCCAGACCACTCAGACAGAGGGTATGGCGCGGAGCTACAGTCAGGAAAAGATTGCCACCTACTGGTCGATAGATTCACTGACACGTTCAGATGCAGAAGCGAGTCTGTTTTTTGAGCATACAGTAGTGACAGAAAGTGAGGAAGGAGTAGGTTCTCTAAAAACACAGACAGAATACACCCCCAGGCAAAGACACATAAGTATGCACACGAGCGCATGTCTGGGGACACACACACAGACACACACACATCCCAGCTAGCACATAACATGACATATGTTTCTGAGAACTTCATGAGAGTGTGCTTGTCCTATGGTTATTTGCATATAACCTTCCCACAGTGTTCTGGGAATGGTGCAGGATACCCAGTTAGCACATAACGTCCTGAGAACCATATGTGTCTTAGGTGGGAATGTCAGAACTTGAGCAAAACATTTCCTACAGGTTGGTTCTATTGGTTCTATTTAAAGTCATGTTCTCAGAACATTTAGAGAATGTTAAGAAACAACGTTCTTCTGTGTGAATTTCAGTACTTCAGCATAACGTTTTCGTCAGGTTTCCTCGTTGTTCTCAGAACGTTAAGATAATGTTCCATAAAAACATATGTGTTTCGTTCTCAACGTCAACAAAACTCTCTCTATCCTCTAACTTGTTAATTGTGTTCGGGTGTGTTGTGCCCACTAAATGGCCACACCTGATCTTAATGAGAGCTTTTTTCTTTTGAAATGGGGTCTGTTTGGATAGACTAAAATGAACAGCTTTGTATGAGTTTAAATAACATGGCATGCTAGCTCCATCCTGGTGGCGCAGTGGACTAATTCCATGGATAGAGAACAGAAGGTCCTAGGTTTGACTCTCACTGACGCTGTGCA
Source organism: Salvelinus fontinalis (assembly GCF_029448725.1). Classification (NCBI taxonomy): domain Eukaryota; kingdom Metazoa; phylum Chordata; class Actinopteri; order Salmoniformes; family Salmonidae; genus Salvelinus; species Salvelinus fontinalis. Next base: position 51,831,507 of record NC_074682.1, read on the forward strand.
ACAATGGAAAACAAATGTGTTTGCATGATTAATACCTAAGCAAAGTGTCCTATCTGTGCTTGGTTCAAACCGTTAACCCAAGCTAAGCTAGCAGTATAATTAAAGTCTTATTCAAACATGTTCTCAGAATTGTATTTCATTACCTTCAAATAACATATCATTTCTGTTCTCAGAACGTTAAGGAACCTCCCAGGAAAACTGTCAGGGAACCACATTTAAACGTTCTCAGAACCTCAATGCAACCTAATAATGTATGTTCTCGTAAAAGGCAACATTTTCCCTTCTGTTCTCAGAATGTTTAAAAAACGTTCCGTTTTACCGGTCAGAAAACGTAAGGCTTTGTTCCCACAACCAATGGGAAACCGAAACCTTCCAACAAACCAAATGTGCTAGCTGCCAGAAACAAGGAAGCACACACAAATCCATTTAGTTTGTACAGAGACTCATTGCTCTTGTCATTAATTAGTGTCCTTCTGTGGCAGTTGATGCATAGAAATATAATGTGTCATTCTATTTACAATATATGGTTTAGCTGCCCAGTAATTTCCTCTTTTAGTAGTCAGTTCTCTGGGAGCCCCAGGCTTAGTGGCTTTGGATTCATAGTGGATACAACTATTTCCCTTGGAACACTCTGAATCCTTTCTCATGACGAGACGTTTTGGCAGGTTGGGTGAGGAGGGAGGAAAGGAGAGGGAGAATGGAACATTTTACCATCCAAACAGTGAGAAGAGAAACCAGGTGTCTAAGGACTGAGTTACACAAGGACAATGTATTGTAACAGCAACTTTAGTGACCAGTGACCTTAATGGATTCCAAGTTTATTAAAGAACCTCTGTGTTTTGTCAAGAAGGAAACGCCGCATCAGGTGAATCATTTCTTACCCTCTTTCGCTCTCCTCCTCCCCCTCTCTCTTAATTTCTCTCATACGCTTCCCTTCGCGCTCATTTTCTCTCTCCTTCCCCTCTCTTATTAACCTCTCTCCTTTCCCTCTATTATTACCTCTCTCCTTGCCCTCTCTTATTAACCTCTCTCCTTCCCCTCTCTCCTTCCCCTCTCTTATTAACCTCTCTCCTTTCCCTCTATTATTACCTCTCTCCTTGCCCTCTCTTATTAACCTCTCTCCTTCCCCTCTCTCCTTGCCCTCTCTTATTAACCTCTCTCCTTCCCCTCTCTCCTTCCCGTCTCTTATTAACCTCTCTCCTTCCCCTCTCTTATTAACCTCTCTCCTTCCCCTCTCTTATTAACCTCTCTCCTCCCCTTCTCTTATTAACCTCTCTCCTTCCCCTCTCTCCTTCCCCTCTCTTATTAACCTCTCTCCTTCCCCTCTCTTATTAACATCTCCTTCCCTTCTCTTATTAACCTCTCTCCTTCCCCTCTCTTATTAACCTCTCTCCTTCCCCTCTCTCCTTCCCCTCTCTTATTAACCTCTCTCCTCCCCCTCTCTCATTCCCTTCTCTTATTAACCTCTCTCCTTCCCTTCTCTTATTAACCTGTATCCTTCCCCTCTCTCCTTCCCCTCTATCCGTCCCTTCTCTTATTAACCTCTCTCCTTCCCCTCTCTCCTTCCCTTCTCTTATTAACCTCTCTCCTTCCCCTCTCTCCTTCCCCTCTCTCCTTCCCTTCTCTCCTCCTTTCTCTTATTAACCTCTCTCCTTCCCCTCTCTTATTAACCTCTCTCCTCCCCTTCTCTTATTAACCTCTCTCCTTCCCCTCTCTCCTTCCCCTCTCTTATTAACCTCTCTCCTTCCCCTCTCTCCTTCCCTTCTCTTATTAATCTCTCTCCTTCCCCTCTCTCCTTCCCTTCTCTTATTAACCTCTCTCCTTCCCCTCTCTCCTTCCTCTCCTATTAACCTCTCTCCTTCCCCTCTCTTATTAACCTCTCTCCTTCCCTTCTCTTATTAACCTCTCTCCTTCCCCTCTCTTATTAACCTCTCTCCTTCCCCTCTCTTATTAACCTCTCTCCTTCCCCTCTCTCATTCCCTTCTCTTATTAACCTCTCTCCTTCCCTTCTCTTATTAACCTGTATCCTTCCCCTCTCTCCTTCCCCTCTATCCGTCCCTTCTCTTATTAACCTCTCTCCTTCCCCTCTCTCCTTCCCTTCTCTTATTAACCTCTCTCCTTCCCCTCTCTCCTTCCCCTCTCTCCTTCCCTTCTCTCCTCCTTTCTCTTATTAACCTCTCTCCTTCCCCTCTCTTATTAACCTCTCTCCTCCCCTTCTCTTATTAACCTCTCTCCTTCCCCTCTCTCCTTCCCCTCTCTTATTAACCTCTCTCCTTCCCTTCTCTTATTAATCTCTCTCCTTCCCCTCTCTCCTTCCCTTCTCTTATTAACCTCTCTCCTTCCCCTCTCTCCTTCCTCTCCTATTAACCTCTCTCCTTCCCCTCTCTTATTAACCTCTCTCCTTCCCCTCTCTTATTAACCTCTCTCCTTCCCCTCTCTTATTAACCTCTCTCCTTCCCTTCTCCTATTAACCTCTCCTCTTCCCCTCTCTTATTAACCTATTAATCTCTCTCCTTCCCCTCCTATTAACCTCTCTCCTTCCCCTCTCTTATTAACCTCTCATTCCCTTCTCTCATTAACCTCTCTCCTTCCCCTCTCGCCTTCCCCTCTCTTATTAACCTCTCTCCTTCCCCTCTCTTATTAACCTTTCTCCTTCCCCTCTCTTATTAACCTCTCTCCTTGCCCTCTCTTATTAACCTCTCTCCTTCCCCTCTCTCCTTCCCGTCTCTTATTAACCTCTCTCCTTCCCCTTCTCTTATTAACCTCTCTCCTTCCCCTCTCTCCTTCCCCTCTCTTATTAACCTCTCTCCTTCCCCTCTCTTATTAACATCTCCTTCCCTTCTCTTATTAACCTCTCTCCTTCCCCTCTCTTATTAACCTCTCTCCTTCCCCTCTCTCCTTCCCCTCTCTTATTAACCTCTCTCCTCCCCCTCTCTCATTCCCTTCTCTTATTAACCTCTCTCCTTCCCTTCTCTTATTAACCTGTATCCTTCCCCTCTCTCCTTCCCCTCTATCCGTCCCTTCTCTTATTAACCTCTCTCCTTCCCCTCTCTCCTTCCCTTCTCTTATTAACCTCTCTCCTTCCCCTCTCTCCTTCCCCTCTCTCCTTCCCTTCTCTCCTCCTTTCTCTTATTAACCTCTCTCCTTCCCCTCTCTTATTAACCTCTCTCCTCCCCTTCTCTTATTAACCTCTCTCCTTCCCCTCTCTCCTTCCCCTCTCTTATTAACCTCTCTCCTTCCCCTCTCTCCTTCCCTTCTCTTATTAATCTCTCTCCTTCCCCTCTCTCCTTCCCTTCTCTTATTAACCTCTCTCCTTCCCCTCTCTCCTTCCTCTCCTATTAACCTCTCTCCTTCCCCTCTCTTATTAACCTCTCTCCTTCCCTTCTCTTATTAACCTCTCTCCTTCCCCTCTCTTATTAACCTCTCTCCTTCCCCTCTCTTATTAACCTCTCTCCTTCCCCTCTCTCATTCCCTTCTCTTATTAACCTCTCTCCTTCCCTTCTCTTATTAACCTGTATCCTTCCCCTCTCTCCTTCCCCTCTATCCGTCCCTTCTCTTATTAACCTCTCTCCTTCCCCTCTCTCCTTCCCTTCTCTTATTAACCTCTCTCCTTCCCCTCTCTCCTTCCCCTCTCTCCTTCCCTTCTCTCCTCCTTTCTCTTATTAACCTCTCTCCTTCCCCTCTCTTATTAACCTCTCTCCTCCCCTTCTCTTATTAACCTCTCTCCTTCCCCTCTCTCCTTCCCCTCTCTTATTAACCTCTCTCCTTCCCCTCTCTCCTTCCCTTCTCTTATTAATCTCTCTCCTTCCCCTCTCTCCTTCCCTTCTCTTATTAACCTCTCTCCTTCCCCTCTCTCCTTCCTCTCCTATTAACCTCTCTCCTTCCCCTCTCTTATTAACCTCTCTCCTTCCCCTCTCTTATTAACCTCTCTCCTTCCCCTCTCTTATTAACCTCTCTCCTTCCCTTCTCCTATTAACCTCTCCTCTTCCCCTCTCTTATTAACCTATTAATCTCTCTCCTTCCCCTCCTATTAACCTCTCTCCTTCCCCTCTCTTATTAACCTCTCATTCCCTTCTCTCATTAACCTCTCTCCTTCCCCTCTCTCCTTCCTCTCCTATTAACCTCTCTCCTTCCCCTCTCTTATTAACCTCTCTCCTTCCCCTCTCTCCTTCCTCTCCTATTAACCTCTCTCCTTCCCCTCTCTTATTAACCTCTCTCCTTCCCCTCTCTTATTAACCCCTCTCCTTCCTCTCTTATTAACCTCTCTCCTTCCCCTCTCTTATTAACCTCTCTCCTTCCCCTCTCTCCTTCCCCTCTCTTATTAACCTCTCTCCTTCCCCTCTCTTATTAACCTTTCTCCTTCCCCTCTCTCCTTCCCCTCTCTTATTAACCTCTCTCCTTCCCCTCTCTTATTAACCTCTCCCCTTCCTCTCTTATTAACCTCTCTCCTCCCCCTCTTATTAACCTCTCTCCTTCCTCTCTCTCCTTCCCTTCTCTTATTAACCTCTCTCCTTCCCCTCTCATATTAACCTCTCTCCTTCCCCTCTCTTATTAACCTCTCTCCTTCCTCTCTTATTAACCTCTCTCCTTCACCTCTCTCCTCCCCCTGTCTTGTTACCCTCTCCTCCCCCTCTCTTGTTACCCTCTCTCCTTCCCCTCTCTCCTCACTCTTCATTTTTATCTCCCTCTCCTATCACTTACCTTTTATTTTTTCTCCCATCTCTCTCATCTCTCTCCTCTCCTTCCCTCTCATCTCTCTCCTTCCCCTCCCTCTCATCTCTCTCCTTCCCTTCACTCTCACCTCTCTCCTTCCCTTCCCTCCGCTCTCACCTCTCTCCTTCCCTTCCCTCCGCTCTCACCTCTCTCCTCTCCTTCCCTTCCCTCCGCTCTCACCTCTCTCCTCTCCTTCCCTTCCCTTCAGTCTCACCTCTCTCCTCCCCTTCCCTCCGCTCTCACCTCTCTCCTCTCCTTCCCTTCCCTCCGCTCTCACCTCTCTCCTTCCCTTCCCTCCACTCTCACCTCTTTCCTTCCCTTCCCTCCGCTCTCACCTCTCTCCTCTCCTTCCCTTCCCTCCGCTCTCACCTCTCTCCTCTCCTCTCCTCCCCTTCCCTTCACTCTCACCTCTCTCCTCCCCTTCCCTCCGCTCTCACCTCTCTCCTTCCCTTCCCTCCGCTCTCACCTCTCTCCTCTCCTTCCCTTCCCTTCAGTCTCACCTCTCTCCTCCCCTTCCCTCCGCTCTCACCTCTCTCCTCTCCTTCCCTTCCCTCCGCTCTCACCTCTCTCCTTCCCTTCCCTCCACTCTCACCTCTTTCCTTCCCTTCCCTCCGCTCTCACCTCTCTCCTCTCCTTCCCTTCCCTCCGCTCTCACCTCTCTCCTCTCCTCTCCTCCCCTTCCCTTCACTCTCACCTCTCTCCTCCCCTTCCCTCCGCTCTCACCTCTCTCCTTCCCTTCCCTCCGCTCTCACCTCTCTCCTCTCCTCCCCTTCCCTTCACTCTCACCTCTCTCCTTCCCTTCCCTCCGCTCTCACCTCTCTCCTTCCCTTCCCTCCGCTCTCACCTCTCTCCTCCTTCCTATTTCTTATGTCTCCCCAGTCACTTTTATTCTCTCCCTCTCTCTCCTCTCCTCTCTTCCCCTCTCTATCTCTCTCCTCTATCTTTTCTCCTTCTCCTCTTCCTTCTCTCCTCCCCCTCTTTAGTCCCTCTCTCTACTCCCCCTCTTTTACATAATCTCTCTCCTCCCCCTTTCACACTATGCCACACAATACCAGTCAGCTGATGCTTTCAAAGCAAACTCCATAATTACTTTTCTGGAATTCCGGAAATCTGCCTGGAATAGAATTCCACAATGTTCCATATGTCTGGTTACAGGAGTTGATTTTTTAATTGCATGTTATAAATCGTAAACATCAAAAAAGGAAAAGACAACCACAAGTCCAGACAAGCCTTAACATGAAATGCCGTAACAGTCAAGGCGGTGATCTGAGCTCAGTGCGGTATTAGGGTGGCCTCTGGGTTTGCAAGGCTATTATTGGGGCTAAATTAAAGCAAATGTTTAATGATAATCCTCTAGCCTCACACAATCACTGACCCCGAGAAACCATGACCCACAAAACAGCAGTAGACCAGTAGTTACAGACTAGACCAGCACAGGCAAGCAGGCATCACGCACTAACTACTTCTTCTCCAGCCTCCAAATACAGCATCACGTTACTCAGGGTATTTTGCTTTGCTGAGGCAAAGTAGCTACCAGACCTGGGTTCATATACCAACTGAAATCATTTCAAATACGTTGATCGTTTGCGCCAGCCTGCCTGGAGTTTGAAATGTTACACTTTTGAGGAATTTATATTGGTTCCGTTGCGCCAAGAAAGCAAAAATCAAGGCCAGATAAAGTGGTTTCAAATGTTATCTGAACCCAGGTTTGTTGAAGCGAAGGCGGAGTACACTCATTACAGAGCAGAAATAATAGGAAGGAAAATGTCCAAATTTAACCACCTGTTATTCAGAGTTTCATCCCAGCTGGCACCCTATTCCCCATAGGACTCTGGTCAAAAGTAGTGCACTATGGCACCCTATTCCCCATAGGACTCTGGTCAAAAGTAGTGCACTATGGCACCCTATTCCCCATAGGACTCTGGTCAAAAGTAGTGCACTATGCGGGGAATAGGGTACCATTTGGAATTCTGTCTTAATCTGTTACAATCAGCTGAGAGGTTGGCAGAGAGCTGACTGGTCACCGATACGAGACGTCTCTGTCTGTGAACAATTTCCATTAATTTCGGTTTGGGCTTGACTTATTTACCACCTCATTAATAAAATGAAAGCAAAATATGTCAGCTTCAAAGACAGTCGACTACAATAACAGCCAAGGACCAAGTCGGCTGTACATTTCTGATACTATTTCAGGAGTAGTTAGTTTGCTAAACAGAAAGTATTCGCTTACTATTTACAGAACTGAGTTATTTTTATGGGTATTTTTCTGAAAGTGTCTATGAATTGGTCACCATCTTTCTCTGTTCTTTGGTGTGGGAGTCTGTTCTTCTCATATTTCTACAGACAGCAGATTGATGGGCAGAAGCCTCTTGGCAGTTAAGAAGGGAAAGGAACAGAGAGGAAAGAAATACCGTAGAGAGAGAGAGAGAGAGAGAGGGAGAGAGGGAGAGAGGGAGAGAGAGAGAGAGAGAGAGAGAGAGAGAGAGAGAGAGAGAGAGAGAGAGAGAGAGAGAGAGAGAGAGAGAGAGAGAGAGAGAGAGAGAGAGAGAGAGAGAGAGAGAGAGAGAGAGAGAGAGAGAGAGAGAGAGAGAGAGAGAGAGATCACAGCAAAATTACAGTCTACTTGAACAGAGCAATACTCAATCATGAGGCATCAAAGCCAAAGGAACTTAGTAACATTAAGAAATGCTATAGATGGAAGGAATGCAGTTTGGAAACCTACCAAAAAACAATTAGGCAACAGCAAATCCAATCCCTTTTAGACAACTTCCTGGGTAAAACGTTCCACTGCAATAGTGAAGGTGTAAACTTGGCAGTAGAAAATCTTAACAGTATATTTGACCTCTCAGCTTCCCTATCAAATCTAAAAATCTCAAATAGAAAACCGAAGAAAATGAACAACAATGACAAATGGTTTGATGAAGAATGCAAAAATCTAAGAAATAAATTGAGAAACCTGTCCAACCAAAAACATAGAGACCCGGAAAACCTGAGTCTACGCCTTCACTATGGTGAATCACTAAAACAATACCTAAATACACTACGGAAAAAGAAGGAACAGCATGTCAGAAATCAGCTCAATGTAATTGAAGAATCCATAGACTCTAACCAATTCTGGGAAAATTGGAAAACACTAAACAAACAACAACACGAAGAATTATCTATCCAAAATGGAGATGTATGGGTAAACCACTTCTCCAATCTTTTTGGCTCTATAACAAAGAATAAAGAGCAAAAACATATACATGATCAAATACAAATACTAGAATCAACTATTAAAAACTACCAGAACCCACTGGATTCTCCAATTACCTTGAATGAGTTACAGGACAAAATAAAAACCCTCCAACCCAAAAAAGCCTGTGGTGTTGATGGTATCCCTGTTGGGGATGGGGGCGCTGTTGAGACTATTTATGCTAATTGGGTAATTTTTGAAACGGCTTCCCACAAAATCCTTGATCGTACAATATGCATATTATTATTATTATTATTGAATAGAAAACAGTCTATAGTTTCTATAGGAGTTGAAATTTTGTCTCTAAGTGGAACAGAGCCCATTCTACAGCAATTTCCCTGACATGGAGTCAGATTTCAGAAATGTTGGCCACTGTTCTGAAGTCAGTTAAAAGGGCACTGTTATTGCTATGACTATACGGACACTTCTTACGTCTTCCCCTGGATGCCTTTACGTGATGACGATTCCAATGGGGTCGATTGCGCGTTCACAGGCCCTACAAATGAAAAAACCCTGTAGCTAGCAAGTCTTTTCTTGCTGCGTAACGCGCGTGGAGGACACCGACCCCTTCCTGTTCCAAGCGTTAGTTTAGCCTGTTATATTTCTCCGGTCATCTTTTCACTCGTTATAGGAGTTAAAAACATCATAAGGTAGTTAATTTAAAGCGTTTTATAGCAATTTATATCCGTTTAGTGCGATTTTGGGACATTTATTTTTGAAACGATGTGAATAGCTGGGCACGCTTTTCAGTTCATCCCGAACGCAGTTGGCATTTCCACATGGCAAGAGGACAGCTTTCCACCAAAAGACGATTACTCCCAAGAAAGGATCCTTTGCCCAAGATACTGAAGGAAGAACAGCTCAAAGTAGGACATTTTTATTATGATAAATCGTGTTTCTGTCGAAACATTTTAGTGGCTTAGGACGCCATGTTTTTTGACGTAGCTTCGCTTGGCGCAAACTGTATTGAAAAGTAAGGATAAATTAAAAAATGTAATTCCGCAATTGTATTAAGAATTAAATTGTCTATCAATCCCTGTCCACCCTATATTTTTTAGTCACATTTATGAGTATTTATGTATAAGAGTAGATCACTGTCTAAGTGGCGCAAGGACATTTTCTGACCAGCTGAGCTACATTTCACATTGTCTAACCATGATTTTGGTGGCTAAATATAAACGTTTTCGATCAAACTCTATATGCATTGTGTAATATGATGTTACAGGAGTGTCATCTGAAGAATTCTGAGAAGGTTAGTGAAAAAATTAATATATTTTTGGCGATGTTGACGTTATCGCTCACTTTGGCTAGAATCAATGCTGGGCTGCTAATTGCTATGTGCTATGCTAATATAACGATTTATTGTGTTTTCGCTGTAAGACACTTAGAAAATCTGAAATATTGTCTGTATTCACAGGATCTGTGTCTTTCGATTCGTGTATGCTGTGTATTTTTACAAAATATTTGATGATTAGTAAGTAGGTAAACATGTTGCTCTAAGTAGTTTTTCTAGTCCATTTGTGACGGTGGGTGCAATTGTAACCTATGCCATCTACCTGAAATATGCACTTTTTTCTAACAAAACCTATCCCATACCATAAATATGTTATCAGACTGTCATCTGATGAGTTTTTTTGTTGGTTAGGGGCTATAAATATCTTAGTTTAGCCGAATTGGTGATAGCTACTGGTGTTGGTGGACAAATAAAAGATGGTGGATTATGCTAATGTGTTTTTAGGTAATAGATGTACATCTTTACATATTGTGTCTTCCCTGTAAAACATTTTAAAAATCGGACATGTTGACTGGATTCACAAGATCTGTGTCTTTCATTAGCTGTATTGGACTTTAATGTGTGAAAGTTAAATATTTAAAAAAAATATTTTTTTTGAATTTCGCGGCACTGGTTTTTCAGTGGGGGGGGGGGGGTGCCGCTAGCGCCACGCTGATCCTAGACAGGTTAATGAAATGATCAAATATACAGACAACAAATTCCAATTGGCTATACTAAAACTCTTTAACATCGTCCTTAGCTCTGGCATCTTCCCCAATATTTGGAACCAAGGACTGATCACCCCAATCCACAAAAGTGGAGACAAATTTGACCCCAATAACTACCGTGGAATATGCGTCAACAGTAACCTTGGTAAAATACTCTGCATTATCATTAACAGCAGACTCGTACATTTCCTCAATGAACACAATGTACTGAGCAAATGTCAAATTGGCTTTTAACCAAATTACCGTACAACAGACCATGTATTCACCCTACACACCCTAATTGACAACCAAACAAACCAAAACAAAGGCAAAGTCTTCTCATGCTTTGTTGATTTCAAAAAAGCCTTCGACTCAATTTGGCATGAGGGTCTGCTATACAAATTGATGGAAAGTGGTGTTGGGGGTAAAACATACGACATTATAAAATCCATGTACACAAACAACAAGTGTGCGGTTAAAATTGGCAAAAAACACACACATTTCTTCACACAGGGTCGTGGGGTGAGACAGGGATGCAGCTTAAGCCCCACCCTCTTCAACATATATATCAACGAATTGGCGCGGGCACTAGAACAGTCTGCAGCACCCGGTCTCACCCTACTAGAATCCGAAGTCAAATGTCTACTGTTTGCTGATGATCTGGTACTTCTGTCACCAACCAAGGAGGGACTACAGCAGCACCTAGATCTTCTGCACAGATTCTGTCAGACCTGGGCCCTGACAGTAAATCTCAGTAAGACCAAAATAATGGTGTTCCAAAAAAGGTCCAGTTGCCAGGACCACAAATTCCATCTAGACACCGTTGCCCTAGAGCACACAAAAAACTATACATACCTCGGCCTAAACATCAGCACCACAGGTAACTTCCACAAAGCTGTGAACGATCTGAGAGACAAGGCAAGAAGGGCATTCTATGCCATCAAAAGGAACATAAATTTCAACATACCAATTAGGATCTGGCTAAAAATACTTGAATCAGTCATAGAGCCCATTGCCCTTTATGGTTGTGAGGTCTGGGGTCCGCTCACCAACCAAGATTTCACAAAATGGGGCAAACACCAAATTGAGACTCTGCATGCAGAATTCTGCAAAAATATCCTCCGTGTACAACGCAGAACACCAAATAATGCATGCAGAGCAGAATTAGGTCGATACCCACTAATTATCAAAATCCAGAAAAGAGCCGTTAAATTCTACAACCACCTAAAAGGAAGCGATTCCCAAACCTTCCATAACAAAGCCATCACCTACAGAGAGATGAACCTGGAGAAGAGTCCCCTAAGCAAACTGGTCCTAGGGCTCTGTTCACAAACACAAACACACCCCACAAAGCCCCAGGACAACAGCACAATTAGACCCAACCAAATCATGAGAAAACAAAAAGATAATTACTTGACACATTGGAAAGAATTAACAAAAAAACAGAGCAAACTAGAATGCTATTTGGCCCTAAACAGAGAGTACACAGTGGCAGAATACCTGACCACTGTGACTGACCCAAACTTAAGGAAAGCTTTGACTATGTACAGACTCAGTGAGCATAGCCTTGCTATTGAGAAAGGCCGCCGTAGGCAGACATGGCTCTCAAGAGAAGACAGGCTATGTGCACACTGCCCACAAAATGAGGTGGAAACCGAGCTGCACTTCCTAACCTCCTGCCCAATGTATGACCATATTAGAGACACATATTTCCCTCAGATCACACAGATCCACAAAGAATTCGAAAAAAAATCCAATTTTGATAAACTCCCATATCTACTGGGTGAAATTCCACAGTGTGCCATCACAGCAGCAAGATTTGTGACCTGTTGCCACAAGAAAAGGGCAACCAGTGAAAAACAACCACCATTGTAAATACAACACATATTTATGCTTACTTGTTTTAACTTGTGTGCTTTAACCATTTGTACATTGTTACAACACTGTATATATTTAATATGACACTCGTAATGTCTTTATTGTTTTGAAACTTCTGTATGTGTAATGTTTACTGTTAATTCGTTTTGTTTGTTCCACTTTTGTGTATTGTCTACCTCATTTGCTTTGGCAATGTTAACACATGTTTCCCATGCCAATAAAGCCCCTTGAATTGAATTGAATTGAATTGAGAGAGAGAGATGGAGAGAGAGAGAGAGAGAGATGGAGAGAGTCACTCCTGATCACCCACACACGCAATTCACTTTCATAGCAGCCACATACAGCATCATCCCTTTGCTTGTTGGATAATTCCTTCTAGCATCTACATGCTCTCTTTCTCTCACCATTTCTCTCCACTTGTGGACTTCAGTGAACAACACAACAGCTGTCTGTGAGCAGGCGCAAAAAACCTCTCCAAGCCAAACCTTCATACCATAACCGCTAACCGCTACACAGCCTACATCCTTGTTACAACATGAACGTTTTGGTCAACAAACTAGATCTAACTAACACGTTAGTAAACCCACAATCCAATCCAGCAGTTACACTGGCAGGCCTCGGCGGGCAATACATTTATAAAACAGGAAGCTTGGAAGAGTTGCAGTGTTGGATAGCCTTAGCCAGCTAGCTAACATAAAAGCAATCCTCTCTGTTTTAGTCAGGTTCTTGAGTAGGTTAAAATAGCTGAATTAGCTAAGTAAGTGAAAGGTAAACTAAGAAGAAAAGAATACAACGAAATCTCTCTCTGCTGCTACTCCTTAACCTGTCTAGGATCAGCGTGGCGCTAGCGGCACACCCCCCCCCCCCCCACTGAAAAACCAGTGCCGCGAAATTCAAAAAAAATATTTTTTTAAAATATTTAACTTTCACACATTAAAGTCCAATACAGCTAATGAAAGACACAGATCTTATGAATCCAGTCAACATTTCCGATTTTTAAAATGTTTTACAGGGAAGACACAATATGTAAAGATGTACATCTATTACCTAAAAACACATTAGCATAATCCACCATCTTTTATTTGTCCACCAACACCAGTAGCCATCACCAATTCGGCTAAACTAAGATATTTATAGCCCCTAACCAACAAAAAAACTCATTAGATGACAGTCTGATAACATATTTATGGTATGGGATAGGTTTTGTTAGAAAAAAGTGCATATTTCAGGTATATGGCATAGTTTACAATTGCACCCACCATCACAAATGGACTAGAATAATTACAATGAGCAACGTGTTTACCTAACTACTAATCATCAAACATTTCGTAAAAATACACAGCATACACGAATCGAAAGACACAGATCCTGTGAATACAGACAATATTTCAGATTTTCTAAGTGTCTTACAGCGAAAACACAATAAATCGTTATATTAGCTTAGCACATAGCAATTAGCAGCCCAGCATTGATTCTAGCCAAAGTGAGCGATAAAAGTCAACATCGCCAAAAGATATTAATTTTTTCACTAACCTTCTCAGAATTCTTCCGATGACACTCCTGTAACATCACATTACAACATGCATATACAGTTTGATCGAAAATGTTTATATTTAGCCACCAAAATCATGGTTAGACAATGTGAAATGTAGACAAGCTGGTAAAGAAAACGTCCTTGCGCCACTTAGACAGTGATCTACTCTTATACATAAATACTCATAAACGTGACTAAAAAATATAGGGTGGACAGGGATTGATAGACAATTTAATTCTTAATACAATTGCGTTATTACATTTTTTAATTTATCCTTACTTTTCAATACAGTTTGCGCCAAGCGAAGCTACGTCAAAAAACATGGCGTCCTAAGCCACTAAAATGTTTCGACAGAAACACGATTTATCATAATAAAAATGTCCTACCTTGAGCTGTTCTTCCATCAGTATCTTGGGCAAAGGATCCTTTCTTGGGAGAAATCGTCTTTTGGTGGAAAGCTGTCCTCTTGCCATGTGGAAATGTCAACTGAGTTCGGGATGAACTGAAAAGCATGCCCAACTTTTCACATCGTTGCAAAAATAAATGTCCCAAAATCGCACTAAACGGATATAAATTGCTATAAAACGCTTTAAATTAACTACCTTATGATGTTTTTAACTCCTATAACGAGTGAAAAGATGACCGGAGAAATATAACAGGCTAAACTAACGCTTGGAACAGGAGAGGGTCGGTGTCTTCCACGCGCGTTACGCAGCAAGAAAAGACTTGCTAGCTAAAGGTTTTTTTCATTTGTAGGGCCTGTGAACGAGCAATCGAGCCCGTTGGAATCGTCATCACGTAAAGGCATCCAGGGGAAGACGTAAGAAGTGTCCGTATAGTCATAGCAACGACAGTGCCCTTTTAAATGACTTCAGAAAAGTGGCCAACATTTCTCAAATCTGACTCCATGTCAGGGAAATTGCTGTAGAATGGGCTCTGTTCCACTTAGAGACAAAATTTCAACTCCTATAGAAACTATAGACTGTTTTCTATCCAATAATAATAATAATATGCATATTGTACGATCAAGGATTTTGTGGGAAGCCGTTTAAAAAATTAGCCACATTAGCATAAATAGTCTAAACAGCGCCCCCATCCCCAACAGGTTAATTAAAAAAAAAAATTTGTTCAAAACTGTTGTCTTTCGCTCTCTTTGAGTCAACTACCCACCACATTTTGTGTCCTGCAGTGCTAGCTAGCTGTAGCTTATGATTTCAGTACTTGACTTATTCTCTCATCCTTTGATTGTGTCATGCCCTGACCTTAGAGAGCCGTTTTATTTCTCTATTTGGTTAGGTCAGGGTGGGTGTGATTTGGGGTGGGCATTCTATGTTGTCTATTTCTTTGTTTTTGGCCGAGTATGGTTCCCAGTCAGAGGCAGCTGTCTATCGTTGTCTCTGATTGGGGATCGTACTTAGGCAGCCCTTTTTCCCACTTTCTGTTGTAGGATCTTGTTTTTGTTAGTTGCTTGTTTAGCGCTACTATACTTTACGTGTCGTTTATCTTTCTTGTTTTTTTGGTGTTCAGTTAAAAAATTCAAATGTACGCCTACCACGCTGCACCTTGGTCTCATTCTAACGACAGCCGTAACAGATTGGATGGACAACAAGACCTCTGATAGGTTGGAGGACGTCTTCCAGAAGTTGTCATAATTACTGTGTAAGTCTATGGGAGGGGGAGAAAACCCTCGAGCCTCCTAGTCTTTGTATTGAAGTCAATGTAGCCAGAGGAGGATGGAAGTTAGCTGTCCTCCGGCTACACCATGGCGCTACCCCAGAGCAGGGTTTACCAAACTTTTTCACTCAGGCCCCCCTTCCAGCAGCGGGGAACATCTGTGAATCTATTTCTATGGGCACAAGCACTGTTCATGACACAAACTGTTCACACCCCTCTTGTTGGTGGAGAGAAAATATTGCTGTTTTAAAGCTCGTTCTCTTGTAATTCTCTACATTTTGTCATGAGGGGCTGCAAACATTTTGTCTAATGTCAATTATTGTGATGTTTAAGTGACTCAAACATTACAACAAAATCTATGAGCAAAAAAAAAACACCTAAAAAGCATCAGCTGACACGTTATAAATAGCTCTCTATAGTATGTGTTTCTAGGTACATCAAACCTAGTAGATTCCTATTATATGTGTTTCTAGGTACATCAAATCTAGTAGATCCCTATTATATGTGTTTCTAGGTACATCAAATCTAGTAGATCCCTATTATATGTGTTTCTAGGTACATCAAATCTAGTAGATCCCTATTATATGTGTTTTTAGGTACATCAAATCTAGTAGATCCCTATTATATGTGTTTCTAGGTACATCAAATCTAGTAGATCCCTATTATATGTGTTTCTAGGTACATCAAATCTAGTAGATCCCTATTATATGTGTTTCTAGGTACATCAAATCTAGTAGATCCCTATTATATGTGTTTCTAGGTACATCAAATCTAGTAGATCCCTATTATATGTGTTTCTAGGTACATCAAATCTAGTAGATCCCTATTATATGTGTTTCTAGGTACATCAAATCTAGTAGATCCCTATTATATGCGTTTCTAGGTACATCAAATCTAGTAGATCCCTATTATATG
Source organism: Salvelinus fontinalis (assembly GCF_029448725.1). Taxonomy (NCBI): domain Eukaryota; kingdom Metazoa; phylum Chordata; class Actinopteri; order Salmoniformes; family Salmonidae; genus Salvelinus; species Salvelinus fontinalis. The sequence continues at coordinate 51,847,436 of NC_074682.1, forward strand.
CATTTCTAGGTACATCAAATCTAGTAGATCCCTATTATATGTGTTTCTAAGTACATCAAATCTAGTAGATTCCGAGCAATTCGCACAAATTCACTTTTCTCGCCAGTCAAGTGTCTCTCCTCCCCTCCTCACCTCCTCTCTTCTTCTCTCCTTTCCTTTCATCTCCTCTCCTCTCCTGCACCTCTCCCCTCCTCTCATCGTCTTGTCCTTTCCTCCTTTCCTCCTTTCCGCTCACCCCCCCCTCCTCCTCTCTTCTTTCCTCTCCTCTCCTCTCCTTTCATCTACACCTCTCCTCTTCTCGCTTTCTCTCTTCTCCTCTCCTTTCATATCCTCCTCTCCTCTCCTCTCCTCTCCTCTCCTCTCCTCTCCTCTCCTCTCCTCTCCTCTCCTCTCCTCTCCTCCTCTTGTCCTTTCCTCCTCTCCTCCTCTCCTCTCCTCCTCTTGTCTTTTCCTCCTCTCCTCCTGTCCGCTCATCCTCTCCTAAACTCCTCTCCTCCTCTCTTCTCCTCTATCTCTGCATAATAGCAGTACTGTATCTGGGATCCGCCTGCCACAGCTCTCAGTGAGTTTAGCCCCCTGGCCATGACATCTTGTTGCTTGTCGGAGTGTGTAATTATTATGGATATGACTGCTTCTACATATGGATAAGGAGTTGAAAGAGAACACATTCCCTTTGGCACGTTGGAACTTGGTTCTGAGCACAATAGTAGTCACAGCATAAGACAAAGGACTACTTGAAGCTGTAGGGAAAGGGACTTGAGAATTCATTCACACACATAAAACAAACAAAAACAAGAGGGTTGATTTGTCTTCAGTTAGAAAGAGTGGAGCAGAAAACTGAGATGGTGGCATGTTTCTGCTCAGGACACTGAGATTGATCCCTGAGGAAAGCTGACGGATACTCTTAGTAAATATAATCTACATTCCACTGTGAGTTTAACTTTGTATTTACTAAGAGCATCAGTCAGTTTTCTTCAGGGATCAAAGTTAAACTCACAGTGGAATGTAGTACCTAGAGAGAGACTTTCCCATGCCAATGAAGCCCGTTTGAAATTGAAATTTAGAGAGAAAGAGAGACCCCAGAGTTGTGGGATTAGACAGGGATGCAGTTTAAGACCCACCCTCTTCAACACACACACATACATATATATATATATCTCAATGAATTAGCAAGGTTACTAGAACAGTCTGCAGCACCCGGCCTCACCTTACTAGAATCTGAAGTCAAATGTCTACTGTTTGCTGATGATCTGGTGCTTCTCTCCCTAATCAAGGAGGGCCAGCAGCAGCACCTAGATATTCTGCACAGATTCTGTCAGACCTGGGCCTTGACAGTAAGTCTCAGTAAGACAACAAAAATGAGTTTCCAAAAAAGGTCCAGTTGCCAGGAACACAAATACAAATTCCATCTAGACCACAGTGTGCCATCACAGCAGCAAGATGTGTGACCTGTTGCCACAAGAGGGCAACTAAGGGCAACTAGTGAAGAACAAGCACCAGTGTAAATATAACAAATTTATTTATTTATTATTCTCTATTTTGTACTTGAACTATTTGAACATCATTACACACATTACCATAATATGACATTTGAAATGTCTCTATTCCTTTTAATGTTTATTGTTAATTTATTATTGTTTATTTCAAATGTATTTATAATCTATTTCACTTGCTTTGGCAATGTAAACATATGTTTCCCATTCCAATAAAGCCTTTGCATTGAATTGAATTGAGAGAGAGAGAGAGAGAGAGAGAGAGAGAGAGAGAGAGATATGAGAGAGAGAGACAAATTAACCCTAACCCCCTCCCTTCCTATAACTCTTGGAGTGTTCAGTAATCAGGCTGTTACACCACAGTGAGGTGCTAATTACAGACTCCGGGGGAGGCAGATGTTATGGAGCCGTGGCAGGGAGAAGCAGCACTCAGCTCATTTAGCCAGCATTATGTCCAATCGCTGTGCCAACCACCCAGCTGACAGGGCAGGGTGGCAGGGAGCTGAAAATATGCCAGTCTGGCAGAGCATCATAGGGCTAAGGGAGAAGGGAGGGCCTGGGGGAGAAACAGGGGGTGATTAGGGCATGTAGACCAGACAGTTCAGTCCTTTACCTGGACTCAACACATGTCTGGGAACGGGTTGACCTGCTACTGTAGATGTAGGTCAGCTCAGTCCACAGTATGAGAGAGATTACATTTTCAAATTCACATTATAAACTGTGAAATCTCTGAGATGACAGGCCTTCATTTTGAAACATTACTGTATTACTCTGAAACTATTCCTTAGCTCATGTTTTAGTTATACTCTCATACCTGGGTGTCTGGTTAGACTGTAAACTCTCCTTCCAGACTCACATTAAGCATCTCCAATTCAAAATAAAATCTAGAATTGCCCTCCTATTTCGCAACAAAGCATCCTTCACTCATGCTGCCTAACATACCCTCGTAAAACTGATCCTTGACTTCGGTGATGTCATCTACAAAATAGCCTCCAACACTCTACTCAGCAAATTGGATGCAGTCTATCACAGTGCCATCCGTTTTCGCAGGTCGCAGTTGTAAATGAGAACTTGTTCTCAACTGGCCTACCTGGTTAAATAAAGGTTAAATAAAAAAATAATAAAAAAGGTGCAATTTCGAAATTTGGTAGTGCATCATTAGTTTTCCTCTTGTCATGTCAGTCATTACATATAATAGGAATCTACTAGGTTTGATGTACTCACCTACTAGGTCTACTAGGTTTGATCTACATTTAATATGCGAGATACGGAGACGGAGAAGATGCCCGCTACAGGTTCATAATTGTGGATGTAGGGGCATATGTCCGAAAGAGCTATGGTGGAGTGTTTCAAGATAGTTATTTTGGGTCCAAACTGCTGCAGAAGACCCTGGATTTACTACCGCCAGCTGTCCTGCCAGGTTCCACAGGTCCAAGTCCTCAACGCCAAGTTTCCCCGGGTGATGCAGTTTGCCCAGGAGTTGCAGCTTCCCCCCTACATGAGAACCTCATGCGCCCTTATCCAGGTATGTTGATAATAGAATGTTGGAATCCATTTTACTTTTTCTGTTTCTAATTTCCCTTGTTACTGCATACATACTTTATATGAAATCCGTGTTTCTAATATGGTCATACATTTGGCAGAAGGTTAGGAAGTGCAGCTCAGTTTCCACCTCACTTTGTGGGCGGTGTGCACATAGCCTGTGCTATGTGCTATGTGCACAGGCTATATTCCAAGGCTTTTGGAATATGGTTCCTGGAAAATGGTATGTTGTTTTTATTTATCAAAAATATACATGACATTCTCTTGTTACCTCTCTTTCACAATTGAATTCCTCCCGGATTTTGGCGAGAGTTCATCCAAGAAATCAGCTAGAGGTGCCAGGACCCTGTGGAGAGGATGAGAAGAGGGGGGATTAGGAGTGTCTGGAGAGCAGTGAGCATGGTGAGGAGAAGAGGGGGGACATTAGGAGTGTCTGGAGAGCAGTGAGCATGGTGAGGTGAAGAGGGGGTACATTAGGAGTGTCTGGAGAGCAGTGAGCATGGTGAGGAGAAGAGGGGGGACATTAGGAGTGTCTGGAGAGCAGTGACCATGGTGAGGAGAAGAGGGGGGACAATAGGAGTGTCTGGAGAGCAGTGAGCATGGTGAGGAGAAGAGGGGACATTAGGAGTGTCTGGAGAGCAGTGAGCATGGTGAGGAGAAGAGGGGGGACATTAGGAGTGTCTGGAGAGCAGTGAGCATGGTGAGGAGAAGAGGGGGGACATTAGGAGTGTCTGGAGAGCAGTGAGCATGGTGAGGTGAAGAGGGGGTACATTAGGAGTGTCTGGAGAGCAGTGAGCATGGTGAGGAGAAGAGGGGGGACATTAGGAGTGTCTGGAGAGCAGTGACCATGGTGAGGAGAAGAGGGGGGACATTAGGAGTGTCTGGAGAGCAGTGAGCATGGTGAGGAGAAGAGGGGACATTAGGAGTGTCTGGAGAGCAGTGAGCATGGTGAGGAGAAGAGGGGGGACATTAGGAGTGTCTGGAGAGCAGTGAGCATGGTGAGGTGAAGAGGGGGGACATTAGGAGTGTCTGGAGAGCAGTGAGCATGGTGAGGTGAAGAGGGGGGACATTAGGAGTGTCTGGAGAGCAGTGAGCATGTTGAGGTGAAGAGGGGGGACATTAGGAGTGTCTGGAGAGCAGTGACCATGGTGAGGAGAAGAGGGGACATTAGGAGTGTCTGGAGAGCAGTGAGCATGGTGAGGTGACTAGGGGGGACATTAGGAGTGTCTGGAGAGCAGTGAGCATGGTGAGGTGAAGAGGGGGGACATTAGGAGTGTCTGGAGAGCAGTGAGCATGGTGAGGAGAAGAGAGGGGACATTAGGAGTGTCTGGAGAGCAGTGAGCATGGTGAGGAGAAGAGGGGGGACATTAGGAGTGTCTGGAGAGCAGTGAGCATGGTGAGGAGAAGAGGGGACATTAGGAGTGTCTGGAGAGCAGTGAGCATGGTGAGGAGAAGAGGGGGGACATTAGGAGTGTCTGGAGAGCAGTGAGCATGGTGAGGTGAAGAGGGGGGACATTAGGAGTGTCTGGAGAGCAGTGAGCATGGTGAGGAGAAGAGAGGGGACATTAGGAGTGTCTGGAGAGCAGTGAGCATGGTGAGGAGAAGAGGGGACATTAGGAGTGTCTGGAGAGCAGTGAGCATGGTGAGGAGAAGAGGGGGGACATTAGGAGTGTCTGGAGAGCAGTGAGCATGGTGAGGAGAAGAGGGGGGACATTAGGAGTGTCTGGAGAGCAGTGAGCATGGTGAGGAGAAGAGGGGACATTAGGAGTGTCTGTAGAGCAGTGAGCATGGTGAGGTGAAGAGGGGGGATATTATGAGTGTCTGGAGAGCAGTGAGCATGGTGAGGTGAAGAGGGGGGACATTAGGAGTGTCTGGAGAGCAGTGAGCATGGTGAGGAGAAGAGGGGGGACATTAGGAGTGTCTGGAGAGCAGTGAGCATGGTGAGGTGAAGAAGGGGGATATTATGAGTGTCTGGAGAGCAGTGAGCATGGTGAGGTGAGGAGGGGGGACATTAGGAGTGTCTGGAGAGCAGTGAGCATGGTGAGGTGAAGAGGGGGGGCATTAGGAGTGTCTGGAGAGCAGTGAGCATGGTGAGGTGAAGAGGGGGGACATTAGGAGTGTCTGGAGAGCAGTGAGCATGGTGAGGAGAAGAGGGGGGACATTAGGAGTGTCTGGAGAGCAGTGAGCATGGTGATGAGAAGAGGGGACATTAGGAGTGTCTGGAGAGCAGTGAGCATGGTGAGGAGAAGAGGGGGGACATTAGGAGTGTCTGGAGAGCAGTGAGCATGGTGAGGAGAAGAGGGGACATTAGGAGTGTCTGGAGAGCAGTGAGCATGGTGAGGAGAAGAGGGGGGACATTAGGAGTGTCTGGAGAGCAGTGAGCATGGTGAGGAGAAGAGGGGGGACATTAGGAGTGTCTGGAGAGCAGTGAGCATGGTGACGTCAGGAGGAAAAAGGACAACAGAAGAGAGGGAAGGTGATCAGAGTAAAGTCTGAGACTATATTACCTATTTACCTCTGGGATAAGCTGGTGGCTCAGTGCATGACTTTCTCCAGATATTGAGATATGTCTTCAATCATTTGCAATGCCTTTGTGAGTGATGATTCAAGGACTGAGTCTGCAGCTCTTTTCTCCCTTCTCCTCACACCCCTGCTAATACTACTGCTGCTCTGTGGCATTGGTGAAGAGCAAGCCAGTGCAGGCACTGTTGGGGTGCAGAGAACAAAACCAGGTGCTGTCTTTATTCACTGGTGTTTGTGCCTTGAAAATAGAAAAGTAGAGGGATATTTAGTACACATATCCACAACATTAATGAACATCAAATATCATTAACTGAGACTACAATAGACTACAGTAAATAATGTAGGCCTAGCTACTCAACTCTGCTCAAGCGTTTGCAACATCTTCACTAGCTGGACCTTGCTACCAAACTTTGACTATGGTGTTACCAATGTGGGAAGCTTACGATTTTCTTTCTATGACAAAATTATGTTTGATCAAAAGTTGTAAAGATTTTATGTTTAGTTGGTTGTCTTGCTTTCCCTGCACTAGTATGCTGCTAGGCTAGCTAGCCACTATCCAGCCAAGTAACTAGCACTAGCTGGCTAGCTATTGTTAGCAAAACATGGCTACTCTCTTTGTCGATGTTACGGATACAGGTATCCTGTGTGCATTCCTTTTCTCTCCTTCTGCCCTAGTCACAGGTGGCAGTCACCAGTCGCCAATCTGAAGACACACCTGCTCCTTTTCCCTTACCCAATGACATCCCATTTCCCTTGTTTTAAAATAAACCCAATCAGTTGTCTCTGGAGCTGTCTCTCTTTTGTTTTTGTTGCGCCTACATCTCACATTGTCCATTATCATGTGAGTATGTATTGCTGTGGAGTGTGGCTGTTTGTTTGTTGGTGGGAAAAGGGGATACCAAGCCAAGTCGCCCTTGGGCATACATTACCCTTAGGAAAACTTTGTCTAAGTACCCTAGTTAGAACTGGGCGGACCACCCACTGTATTTTATTGGTTAGTTAGCTAGCTGTTCTTGAAGCAGGCAAGACTAGCTTAGGTTTTTGTTCTTGTTTATATTTATTATTTCTTTCCTTGGGTCCAGCTCAGCCCCCCCCCCCCCCCCCATTACCCTTTACCGTGTGTTTGAAAAATAAACCTAAAGTGTTTGACGGTAGATTTATGTTGTCTGTTGTTTTTAGTTCTCACTGTTCCTTTTCACTGTTATGATTTGCATGAGATATGTTACGGGTCTCGTTTCCATCCCCCCTAGACTGCAGGGCCAAAGGTGTTCGTAACAATCGACAACAATAGAAAATACAACAACATCCTTCAACAAACCCCATGCTTCATGTGCCGAACAAGCCAGCAGCAACATTTCTGGAGCAGCCTTTCCACCGACATCTCCACTGCGGCCCTAGTTTCTTTTCTTTGCCTTGACAAACTTGTCACGAGCCCTACCCCACTTTTTTCGAACAAGTGATTGGATCAGACCCCAGCGTTTCCACAATCTCCCTTCATGAATTGACATTTACATGCTGGTCTATATATAATGCATGGCTAGAATCACACTGGTGAAGGTACGTCTGTACCTCTTCTGTCAATCGATGCTCCAAGTTGTGATTCGCCATATTGAATCCAGTTTAGGCTGAATTAACAAGAAGCAGAAACTCGCATCACCCCTCCAGTTGACCAATCACGGATGAAGGGGCTTCGGCTTTCAAACTTCGGCTGGCCTTAGAGAAAAAAGAAAAAAACAGCCAACAAACCTCGAACCGAACTCCAAAACGAACAAAATCATCACAAAATGACATAATATATGCTTGAACTGTACTGATCTGTTTCGGTTGGGAAGCATATGGCCGTCTTTACCCCAGTCCCACCCTCAACCCTATTCCCATCCTCAAGCACAACCCCATTCCCAACCCTACCTACCAAGCACAACCCTAAACCCCACCCAACACCCAGCAACCTTCCTCTTCCCACCACCTCCCCTCTTTTCCTCCACCGAACTACCCCAGACAGCCTTGTTAAGGTGTCTAGCTCCCTCAGACTCAGTGTGAAAATAATAAACACAAGTCTATTCAGGCGGATTCTAATTGATGTCAATCATTGGTTTGCTGCTCAGTGTGGTTGATGTTGATTTATTACATGAACACACACTGAAAAATCCCCGTATCCCTCCTTACTGCTGTCTTCCTGAGAGTGAAGATCTGGCTTCAAATAATATTTGAAAAAATGTCAAATACTGTATGCTTCCTTGATGGAGTTTATGTGGTGCAATGAAAGCAGGAGCAGAGACTTAAAAGTGCAAACCCCAAGCATCTGGCACTCCATGCAGGCTAAAACAAACACAATGTATTTTCTTTTACAAAATACTAACACAAAAATGCTTTCAAATACTATTTGAACCCAAGACTGCTGAGAAGTTCTCTGCTGAGAGCGTTTGTTGGATCTGGTTGAGAAAGGCAGAAAATTACACATGGTTGCCGAATAGCTGGAACTTTCTCTCGTGTGCTTGTCTGTCTTTTGGTAAGCCATTATGTCTAATCTGTAAATAGCTGTGTTTGCTATGTATCTCAGAGCTGTTTGCCAGGTTAATGGAGACCGTATGGTTGGAGCCAGGAGGGAAAGAGTCTGTACGCGAGCAGAAATCTGGAAACACATTTGTATTGTCCATTATTATACTTATGTGACAAGGTGTCAAAATATAGAAAATTATTTGAATTGCGCTTTCAAGTCTTGAAATAATTGTTTTCATATATAAATTGAAATTTTGTGAATGTGTTGTGTATAGTTTATGAATGTGTTATGACGTCATTATAGTGTTACCAAACATACACATATATAAATAGACAATGAAATAACTATTGAGCTATCTGTATTTCATGTTTAAGAATTAAAACACCAAATGAATCCCCAGCTCTCAGGTCTGAGGAGACAGGGCCATTTTGTGTGAGTTTATAAAGCCTACTATACCGGGGAATGAGCGGACAGACAGACGGAGGTGGAAGCCTGCCACTAAGAGCTGATGCAATGGAACTCTTAGCTCCTATGGACAGTTTCCCAGACCCAGGTTAAGCCTGGTCCCAGATCTGTTTGCCAAGTCCATGTGACAATGACCATATGTGTTAGCAAGACAGCACGGACACATCTGTTACCAGACTAGGTTAAGTCTATATATTCCTGGAATGTAAAAGTAGTTCAAATAGAGATTCTCGTTTGAGCATGCTTTTCAAGTTCAGGAATAAACTAGGCTTCATCTGGGTCTGGGAAACCAAACAGGCCCATACTGTACTGCTGCATGCTGATCACCTCAACCACAAGCAGGTATAGGGTGACATCTAGTGGCGGCTGATGGAACAGCACTCTCTACAGCTCATGTGGGGTAATAGCTGAAACTGTATCTATTTTCAAAAAGGATACGCTATTGTCACCTGTCACTGGCAAACCTGTTGTAGTGCCTGTACTAACAGGTGATTAGATCCTAGTTATAGAGATCACAATTGAATCAGCATTATGCACAAAGTTGTTACTGGGCTGTCTCCCCCCCGGCCGTGATTTGGAGTCCCATTGAGCAGCGCACAATTGGCCCAACATCGCCTAATCCCCTCAGGAGGCTGAAAAGATTTGGCATGGGCCCTCAGATCCTCAAAAAGTTCTACAGCTGCACCACTGAGTGCTTCTTGACTGGATGCATCACCGCTTGGTATGGCGAGGTGCTTGGCCTCAATTTCCTTTAGTCCACGGTCAGCTCCTTTGTCTTGCTCACGTTGAGGGAGAGGTTGTTGTCCTGTTATCACACTGCCAGGTCTCCGACCTCCTCCCTATAGGCTGTCTCATCGTTGGCGGTGATCAGGACCTCCACTGTTGTGTCGTCAGCAAACTTAATGAGGGTGTTGGAGTCGTGTGCGGCCACTCTGTCATGGGTGAACAGGAAGTACAGGATGGGACTAAGCACGCACCACTGAGGGGCCCCCATGTTAAGGATCAGTGCTGCAGATGTGTTGTCTACCCTTACCACCTGGGGGCGGCCCGTCAGGAAGTCCAGAATTCAGTTGCAGAGGGAGGTGTTCAGTCCCTGGGTCCTTAGTTTAGTGATGACCAGCATTCTCACGTAGGTGTTCCTTTGGTCCAAGTGGCAAGGTCAGCATGGAGTGCAATAGAGATTGCTTCATTTGTGGATCTGTTGGGTGGTATGTGAATTAGAGTGGGTCTAGGGTTTCTGGGATGATGGTGTTGATGTGAGACATGACCAGCCTTTCAAAATATTTCATGGCTACAGATGTGAGTGATACGGGGCAGTAGTCATTTAGGCGGGTTACCTTAGTTTTCTTGGGCAGGGACTATGGTGGTCTGCTTGAAACATGTAGGTTTTACAAACTCGTTCTGGGACAGGTTGAAAATGTCAGTGAAGACACTTGCCAGTTGGTCAGCGCATGCTCTGAGTACGTGTCCTGATAGTCCGTCTGTCCCTTCGCCCTTGGGAATGTTAACCTGTTTAAACCTGTCTTACTCACATCGACTATTGTTGTCCAGAACAGGTGGAAAATAAGCAAATTAGTTTAGGCACTACATGTCAGGAACCGAATAAGCACATTAGATTATACTAAATTCACACACAAGTTTTAGTTCATTTCCTGAAATTAGTGAATTCATCAAAATTCATCAAAATGTCAATGACCCCCCCCCCCCCACCCCCCCGGTTCTGCTCCAGACATGCCCAGTTCTGTTCCGGACATGCCCGGTTCTGTTCCAGACATGCCCGGTTCTGTCCAGACATGCTCGGTTCTGTTCCATAGACATGCCTGGTTCTGTTCCAGACATGCCCGGTTCTGTTCCAGACATGCCCGGTTTCCAGACATGCCCGGTTCTGTCCAGACATGTCCGGTTCTGTCCAGACATGCTCGGTTCTGTCCAGACATGCCCGGTTCTGTTCCAGACATGCTCGGTTCTGTTCCAGACATGTTCGGTTCTGTTCCAGACATGCTCGGTTCTGTTCCAGACATGCCCGGTTCTGTTCAGTCACGCCCGGTTCTGTCCAGACACGCCCGGTTCTGTTCCAGACACGCTCGGTTCAGTTCCAGACACGCTCGGTTCAGTTCCAGACATGTCCGGTTCTGTTCCAGACATGCTCGGTTCTGTTCCAGACATGCTCGGTTCTGTTCCAGACATGCTCGGTTCTGTTCCAGACATGCCCGGTTCTGTTCCAGACATGCTCAGTTCTGTTCCAGACATGCCCGGTTGTGTTCCAGACATGCCCGGTTCTGTTCCAGACATGCCCGGTTCTGTTCCAGACATGCTCGGTTCTGTCCAGACATACCCGACCCTGTCCAGACATGCTCGGTTCTGTTCCAGACATGCTCGGTTCTGTTCCAGACATGCTCGGTTCTGTCCAGACATACCCGACCCTGTCCAGACATGCTCGGTTCTGTTCCAGACATGCTCGGTTCTGTTCCAGACATGCTCGGTTCTGTTCCAAGCTTCGGCCACAATACCTGATGGACAAGACCATGGAAGCATCTTTCAATTACATCAACAAGAACATCAACAAGAAGCTCCTCAACAGCAACTTCAGGGGAAACCGTGTAAGTAGCTACACTCAATCCACCACAATAATTGTATACATTTTATATATATAATGATCATCTGACAAATGTGTCTAATCTGATTTGAATTGTTATCATTAATGAAAGCAGCAGCATCTGACAGGCATCCAGATACAGGAGTCTGAGGTGATGACCACCATGTCCCGTTACTATGACTTCAAACTAAATCAAACTTCATTAGTCACATGTGCCATATACAACAACCTTACCGTGAAATGCTTACTTAATTAAAAGCCTTTAACCAACAGAGCAGTTCAAGAAGAGATAAGAAAATATTTACCAAATCAAATTATTAAAAATGAACACAATAAAATAACAATAATGAGGTCATATACAGGGGGTACCGGTACCGAGTCAATATGAGGGGGTACAGGTTAGTCGAAGTAATTTGTACATGTAGGTAGGTGATGACGTGACTAGGAATAGATAATAACAGCGAGTAGCAGCAGTGTCAAGGGGGGGTCAATGTAAATAGTCCGGTGGCCATTTGATTAATTGTTCAGAAGTCTTACGGCTTGGGGGTAGAAGCTGTTAAGGAGCCTTTTGGTCCTAGACTTGGCGCTCTGGTACCGCTTGACGTGCGGTAGCAGAGAGGACAGTCTATGACTTGGGTGACTGGAGTCTTTGACACTTTTTTTAGCTTTCCTAATATATCCTAGTATATAGGTCCTGAATGGCAGGAAGCTTGGACCCAGTGATGTACAAAGCCATACGCACTACCCTCTGTAGCACCTTATGGTCAAATGCCAAGTAGTTGCCATACCAACCGGTCAGGATGCTCTCGATGGTGCAGCTGTAGAACTTTTTGAGGATCTGGGGACCCACACAAATCTTTTCAGTCTCCTGAGGGGGAAAAGGTGTTGTCGTGCCCTCTTCACGATTGTCTTGGTGTGTTTGGCCCATGATAGTTTGTTGGTGATGTGGACACAAAGGTACTTGAAACTCTCTACCCACTCCACTGCAGCCCCATCGATGTTAAGAATCCGCCAATTTTCGCCTAAAATGACATACCCAAATCTAACTGCCTGTAGCTCAGGCCCTGAATATGCATATTCTTGGTACCATTTGAGAGGAAACACTTTGAAGTTTGTGGAAATGTAACACAATAGATCTGGTAAAAGATAATAGAAAGAAAAAACTGATGGTTCTTTTGTATTTTCTTTGTACCATCATCTTTGAAATACAAGAGAAAGGCCATAATGTATTATTCCAGCCCAGGTGCAATTTTGAGCAGTATAGCAGTATATTCGCAAAGTTTTAGACTGATCCAATGAACCAGTGCCTTTCATGTTCAAAATTGTGCACTCTCCTCAAACAATAGTATGGTATTCGTTCACTGTAATAGCTACTGTAAATTGGACAGTGCAGTTAGATTAACACGAATGTAAACTTTCTGCCAATATCAGATATGTCTATATCCTGGGAAATGTTGTTGTTACTTACAACCCCATGCTAATCGCATTAGCCTACGAGATGTTAATGGGGGCCTGTTCGGCCCACCTTTTGCGGCTTTTTTGTCTTGCTCACATTTTCAGGATCGTGTTTATGAACTGCTGAATACAATTGTTTCCTGCCAGTGCTTCTTCATAGATGGCATGGAGTTCAGGGTGAGTCTTTCTATACCAGTGTTTCCCAAACCTCTCTTCCAGTACCCCCAGCCAGGTCCACTTATTTTATGTATTGCAGGTCAACTAATCATCAAGCCCTTCATTAGTTGATGTTCTGGAATAAATTAAATATGAGGAACTGTTCCATCCAGGTATTACTGCATTAGTATTCAAAGCACAAAACAAAAACATTTCCAAACTGGATTAACATATAAAGTGTTTGTTTTTCTCCCCCAACTGAAATAATATACTTTTAAGGGGAGTCAAATCGAGTTATTTTATTGTACAGAGGAAATTGTGTCCTGTGCCTCCTTCCTGTGATGAAGGTTTGTAGGGTGGTCATGTAATAATAAAGAGTATTATGATGATAATAATATAAAACACATCAATATGTCACCCAATTTCAGAATAGAAAATAGAAAAATATCTTAATGATGATACAACAAAATAATGCACTATGACGTCTCACCCAATTTTGTGGCATTTCTTTTTTAACCCACTATTTCGTGGTATCCAATAGGTAGTTACAGTCTTGTCTCGTCACTGCAACTCCCATATGGACTCAACCCAACCAAGCTGCACTGCTTCTTAACCTGGAATCCAGCCGCACCAATGTATCAAAGGAAACACCTGGCGTGCACTGCTCCCAGCCTGCCACAGGAGTCACTAGTGCGCAATGGGACAAGGACATCCCTGCCGGCCGAACCCTCTCCTAACCCAGACAATGCTGGGCCAATTGTGCGCCGCCCCGTGGGTCTCCAGGTCGCGGCCGGCTGCGACAGAGCCTGGTCTCGAACCCAGAATCTCGAGTGGTACAGCCTTAGACCGCTGCGCCACTTGGGAGGCCCTTTGGCTGTTGCATTTCTATAAAGCCTGTATAATACATAATGAACACATAACTCAAATAGCTTTTTTTAAAATGTATTGTGTAGTGGAAATGCATAAGTGTGGCTCTCCACTTTCTGGAGGATCATGTTTTGAAATCAGTGGAATTAGAGTATGATAGCTAAAAAGATGGAGGAATCACCTGTCTCCTGATTACATCTTCAAACTAAGGGTAACCGTGGCATGGCATTCCTGACAGGGAGACTCGTCCATGCACAATGATGTACACAGGTAAAATAGTCTAGCGTTAGCTAGCTAACGTTACATTTTCAGATATTACACGGACCTAGCTTCCAGCGCCGACAGAGATGGCCGCCTCGCTTCGCGTTCTTAGGAAACTGTGCAGTATTTAGTTTTTTTATGTATTATTTCTTACATTGTTACCCGAGGAAATCTTAAGTTTTATTACATACAGCTGAGAAGAACTAATGGATATAAGAGCAACGTTAACTCACCAACATTACGACCAGGAATACGACTTTCCCGAAGCGGGTCCTCTGTTTGGTCCACCACCTAGGACAATGGATCGGATCCCAGTCGGCAATCCAAAACAACGGCGCCGCAGAAGGGGCAGACGGAGTGGTCTTCTGGTCAGGCTCCGTAGACGGACACATCGCCGACCGCTCCCGAGTATACTACTCGCCAATATCCAGTCTCTTGACCACAAGGCATCCAGTCTCTTGACCACAAGGTAGACGAAATCCGAGCAAGGGTTGCCTTCCAGAGAGACATCAGAGACTGTAACTTTCTTTGTTTCACGGAAACATGGCTCACTAGGGATCCGTAATCAGAGTCAGTCCAGCCACCTGGTTTCTTCACACATCGCGCCGACAGAAACAAACATCTATCTGGTAAGAAGAGGGGCGGGGGTGTATGCTTTATGATTAACAAATCTGAAAACAGGGCTCCGTAAATTTGATCAGCATATCGAATGCGCGACCCGGGCTGGCAATACCCTAATTCATTGTTATTCTAACTTCTGCGATGCATACCAAGCCCTCGCCCGCCCTCCTTTCGGAAAATCTGACCACGACTCTATTTTGCTGCTCCCAGCCAATAGACAGAAATTCAAACAGGAAACGCCCGTGCTCAGGTCTGTTCAATGCTGGTCCGACTAATCGGATTCCACGCTTTAAGATTGCTTCGATCACGTGGACTGGGATATGTTCCGCATAGCGTTGGAACACAACATTGATGAATACGCTGATTCGGTGAGAGAGTTTATTAGCAAGTGCATCGGTGATGTTGTACCCACAGCGACAATTAAAACCTTCCCCAACCAGAAACTGTGGATTGAGGGCAGCATTTGCGCAAAACTGAAAGCGTGAACCACGGCTTTTAATCAGGGCAAGGCGACCGGAAACATGACCGAATACAAACAGTGTAGCTATTCCCTCCGCAAGGCAATCAAACAAGCTAAGCATGAGTATAGAGACAAAATAGAGTCAGACACGAGAGATATGTGGCAGGGTCTACAGTCAATCACGGACTACAAAAAGAAAACCAGCCCCGTCATGGACCACGATGTCTTGCTCCAAGACAAACTAAACAACTTATTTGCTCGCTTTGAGAACAATACAATGCCACTGACATGGCCCGCTACCAAAACCTGCGGGCTCTCCTTCACTGCAGCCAACGTGAGTAAAATATTTAAACGTGTTAACCCGTGGCATCCCTAGCCGCGTCCTCAGAGCATGCGCAGACCAGCTGGCTGGTGTGTTTACGGACATATTCAATCAATCCCAATCCCAGTCTGCTGTGCTCACATGCTCCAAGATGGCCACCATTGTCCCTGTTCCCAAGAAAGCTAAGGTAACTGAGCTAAATGACTATCGCCCTGTAGCACTCACTTCCGTCATCATGAAGTGCTTTAAGAGACTAGTCAAGGATCATATCACTTCCACCTTACCTGACACCCTAGATCCAGTCCAATTTGCTTACCACCCCAATAGAGCCACAGACGACGCAATCGCAATTACACTGCACACTGCCCTAACCCATCTGGACAAGAGGAATAACTATGCAAGAATGCTGTTCATCGACTACAGCTCAGCTCAGACCCTGGGTCTCGACCCTGCCCTGTGCATCTAGATCCTAGACTTCCTGACAGGCCGCTCCCAGGTGATGAGGGTAGGAAACAAAATCTCCACCCCGCTGATCCTCAACACTGGGGCCCCATAAGGGTGCGTTCTCAGCCCTCTCCTGTACTCCCTGTTCACCCATGACTGTGTGGCCATGCACACCCCCAACTCAATCATCAAGACGACACTACAGTGGTAGACTTGATTACCAACAACAATGAGATGGCCTACAGGGAGGAGGTGAGGGCCCTCGGAGTGGAAAATAACCTCACACTCAATGTCAACAAAACAAAGGAGATGATCGTGGACTTCAGGAAACAGCAGAGGTTGCAGCCCACTATCCACATCGACGGGACAGTAGTGGAGAAGGTGGAAAGTTTTAAGTTCCTCGGCGTACACATCATGGACAAACTGAAATGGTTCACCCACACAGACAGCGTGGTGAAGAAGGCACAGTAGCCTTCTAAGAAATTAGGCTTGTCACCAAAACACTCAAACTTTTACAGATGCACAATCGAGAGCGTCCTGTCGGGCTGTATCACCGCCTGGTACGGCAACTGCTCCGCCCACAACCGCAAGGCTCTCCAGAGGGTAGTGAGGTCTGCACAACACATCACAGGTGGCAAACTACCTGCCCTCCAGGACACCTACACCACCCGATGTCACAGGAAGGCCAAAAAGATCATCAAGGACAACAACCACCCGAGCCACTGCCTGTTCACCCCGCTATCATCCAGAAGGTGAGGTCAGTACAGGCGCATCAAAGCTGGGACCGAAAGACTGAAAAACAGCTTCTATCTCAAGGCCATCAGACTGTTAAACAGCCATTACTAACATTGAGTGGCTGCTGCCAACATACTTACTCAAATCTCTAGCCACTTTAATAATTAAACATTGGATGTAATAAATGTATCACTAGCCACTAAACAATGCACTTTATATAATGTTTACATACCCTACATTACTCTTCTCATATGTATATACTGTACTCTATACCATCTACTGCATCTTGCCTATGCCGTTCGGCCATCGCTCATCAATATATTTTTATGTACATATTCTTATTTATTACTTTACACTTGTGTGTATAAGGTAGTTGTTGTGAAATTGTTAGATTACTTGTTAGATATTACTGCATGGCTGGAACTAGAAGCACAAGCATTTCGCTACACTCGCATTAACATCTGCTAACCATGTGTATGTGACAAATAAAATTTGATTTGATTTGATTTCTAATTTTGACAGAAAGTAGTTTCATTTCAAGCTAAAGTGTACTGTTAGCTAGCTAGCTAACGTTAGCTGCTGGCTCCCTAGCTGATGTTATTTTTCATTTCCCAGAGCTGTGTGCTATTCTAGGTAGCTAGCTTACATTGAACATGGTTGGTTAGCTCCCAGCACTGTGCCATTGTTGGCACTGTTTATTGTTTAACTGCCTAACGTTGACTGGCTGGCTCGTTAGTTAATTACGTGACGTGTGTACAACACCTGTTGAATATGGCCGGTGTCAGTAAACGTCTGCAAAAAAGCGTAATGAAATTGTTGCCAGCAGAGCTGGTTAGGCTGTTTTCATGTTATCCAGGAGGTAAACAAATCATCGTCCAGAGCGCCAAGTGTGTGCTTTGAGAGCCTAACGTGATGGGTGGGGCTAAAGCTTAAGAGGGTGTGAACGATGCTGAATGGGTGTAGACAAAGAAGACCTCTTCACCAGATAGCAAAACATTCAAAGGCGATTTTCTCAAAAGTGAGTTTACAAGTTGATCAACTTTCAAAGCAGAATTACTTTCCCATTGTTCCTCAACTGCAGTGTATGATATACCATTTTGTAGCTCTGAGTCTCTACTTTTATATAATGCAAAACACTACATTTAAAATTTTGCTACAGAAGACTGAATCCAGGTGACGAGTCACCTATGAGGATAGCCATGACTAGCAGGTGTTAATTCCCTGTTGCCATCTGTACTGTTCCACTGCATTATTTGACGTCTGTACTGTTCGTCTGAATTATTTGACATCTGTACTGTTCCACTGAATTATTTGACATCTGTACTGTTACAGAGCAACATGAATGCATCAACCCACTGAATTATTTGACGTCTGTAGTGTTCCACTGAATTATTTGACATCTGTACTGTTCCACTGAATTATTTGACATCTGTACTGTTACAGAGCAACATGAATACATCAACCCACTGCATTATTTGACGTCTGTACTGTTACAGAGCAACATGAATGCATCAACCCACTGCATTATTTGACGTCTGTACTGTTACAGAGCAACATGAATACATCAACCCACTGCATTATTTGACGTCTGTACTGTTACAGAGCAACATGAATGCATCAACCCACTGCATTATTTGACGTCTGTACTGTTACAGAGCAACATGAATGCATCAACCCACTGAATTATTTGACGTCTGTACTGTTACAGAGCAACATGAATGCATCAACCCACTGCATTATTTGACGTCTGTACTGTTACAGAGCAACATGAATGCATCAACCCACTGCATTATTTGACGTCTGTACTGTTACAGAGCAACATGAATGCATCAACCCACTGCATTATTTGACGTCTGTACTGTTACAGAGCAACATGAATACATCAACCCACTGCATTATTTGACGTCTGTACTGTTACAGAGCAACATGAATGCATCAACCCACTGCATTATTTGACGTCTGTACTGTTACAGAGCAACATGAATGCATCAACCCATTGCATTATTTGACGTCTGTACTGTTACAGAGCAACATGAATGCATCAACCCACTGCATTATTTGACGTCTCTCCTGGCTGTACCGAGTCTGTGTTCTGACTACAGACTAACACTTTTTCAGGATCATATTTATGAACTGCTGAATAAAATTCAACGCTAGTGGATTTGTCCCTTAGGGCCACCGTAGGTGTCACACAGCACATGATAACTTGTAAGTTAGTTATCATGTTAACCTACTTTGTAACCCGCATCATTAATTCATTCAGTAATTCAATAATCGAATCACTTACTCATTCATCTATTCATTCATTCATTCAGTATTTCAGCAATTCATTAAGTCACTCACTAACTCACTCATTCAGTAATTCAGTAATTCATTCATCAGGCAGTCCATTTTTACTTCACCAAGAACTACCTGGAGCTCATTGTCACCTACACGTCCATCGTTGTCATGTTGTCACGTATTGATGAAGGTCCTGATGGCCATATACAACTGTGCTCATGAGACGCCCAACGGAAACAGGTAAGACTGGTTACATCTACCATCTATTTAAAGACAGTCGATTCAGGAAGGGATTCGGCATACAAATTTAAGAATAGAATGGAAACAGTCCTCATTGAAAATTATATTCTTTCATTGACATTTCTGAACAGACAATGAATTAATTTATTTTCATATGCAAATATATAACCAGATCACATACTCACACTGCAAGCTCATTTCACTCTCAATTCAATTCATGCTAGAAATAATCAGACATAGGCTTTTTACACTCATTCAATGGAGGATGGCATTTCAACATACATTTATGATTTTTTTTTAAATCTGATGTTCTCATCAGGATGGCAATAGCGTAAGCTAAGCAACTGCCCAGTCACGACAACTATACTTCTCTCAGCCATCGATATAGCCATGCATCTCAAAGATGATTACCCATAATTGCACACAGTTGTCTCCTCAACTAATAACTGGTTAATTGGCAGTAACAACACATCTGTCCCTTCCTGTCCAACCTTTCCCAGAGTGAAAAGCAGTACACTGACATTTTGAGTCTTCCCATTTCATGCCATATTTATTTATATCTACAAAACGGCAGGAGGAAGTTTATATTGATCAAAGATGCCGAGGAGGAGGAAATACAACAGGGAACAAAGAAATTGAATGTCACAGCAATTTTCCACCAGTCCCTTTATAATACGCCTCAGTAGCTTGGAGATAGAGAGTTGTGATCAAGCTAACGGAGTTTAGAAGGAGAGGTGTAACACCACAGTAGTGGAGAATGCCTCTCCTTCATCTCCTAATCAAAAACGGGTAAGTAGTAATGACAGAATGGGGAATCTGATTCACTTTTTGTGTGGCTGATGCCAACACAGGGTACTGCTGTTTGTATGACTTATTGCTGTACATGACAGTGTAAGTGTATACATGCATACATGTGTGGTTGATTGGCTAAGTCATGCGTGATTAATTGATTGATCCTCCAGTGACCCTGCGTATCCCCGCCTGGCTCAGATGTTTCTGAAGAATGAACTGCCCATGAAGAAACTCACTGAGGAGTTCGGACCTCACACTATGGTAATGTCAACTGTATGTTCACTAGGGTATATTCACTAGGGTCTATTCATCTGGGTATATTCGCTAGGGTATATTGACAGGCGTATATTGACTAGGGTATTTTCACTCGGGTATATTGACTAGGGTATGTTCACTAGAGTATATTCACTAGGGTATATTCACTATGGTATTTTCACTAGGGTGTATTCAATAGGGTATATTCACCAGGGTATATTCACTAGGGCATTTTCACGTGGGTATATTCACTAGGTTATATTCACTAGGGTATTTTCACTAGGGTATATTCACTAGAGCATATTCACTAGGGTATATTCACTAGGGTATATTCACTAAGGAATATCGACTAAGGTAATGTTAACTGTATGTTCACTAGGGTATATTCACTAGGGTGTATTCCCGAGAGTATATTCACTAGGGTATATTCACTAGGGTATATTCACTAGGGTATATTCACTAGGGTATATTCACTAGGGTATATTCACTAGGGTATATTCACTAGGGTATATTCACTAGGGTATATTCACTAGGGTATATTCACTAAGGAATATCGACTAAGGTAATGATAACTGTATGTTCATTAGGGTATATTCACTAGCTTATATTCACTAGGGCATTTCACTTGGGTATATTCACTAGGGTAAATTCACTAGGGTATTTTCACTAGGGTATATTCACTAGGGTATATTCACTAGGGTATATTCATCTGGATATATTCACTAGGGTATATTCATTAGGGTATATTCACTAGGGTATATTCAATATGGAATTTTCACTAGGGTGTATTCAATAGGGTATATTCACTAGGGTATATTCAATAGGGCATTTTCACGTGGGTATATTCACTAGGTTATATTGACTAGGGTATTTTCACTAGGGTATATTCACCAGGGTATATTCACTAGGGTGTATTCATCTGGATATATTCACCAGGGTTACTTCACTAGGGTATATTCACTAGGGTATATTCA
Organism: Salvelinus fontinalis; assembly: GCF_029448725.1. Classification (NCBI taxonomy): domain Eukaryota; kingdom Metazoa; phylum Chordata; class Actinopteri; order Salmoniformes; family Salmonidae; genus Salvelinus; species Salvelinus fontinalis. The sequence goes on from NC_074682.1 coordinate 51,868,417, forward strand.
CTAGGGTATATTCACCACGGAGTATTGACTAAGGTAATGTTAACTGTATATTCACTAGGGTATATTCACTAGGGTGTATTCACGAGAGTATATTCACTAGGGTATATTCACTAGGGTATATTCACTAGAGCATATTCACTAGGGTATATTCACTAAGGAATATCGACTAAGGTAATGTTAACTGTATGTTCACTAGGGTATATTCACTAGGGTATATTCACTAGGGAATCTTCACTTGGGTATATTCACTAGGTTATTTTCACTAGGGTATTTTCACTAGGGTATATTCACTAGAGTATATTCACTAGAGTAAATTCACTAGGGTATATTCACTAAGGAATATCGACTGAGGTAATGTTAACTGTATGTTCACTAGGGTATATTCACGAGAGTATATTCACTAGGGTATATTCACTAGGGTATATTCACGAGAGTATATTCACTAGGGTATATTCACTAGGGTATATTCACTAGGGAATCTTCACTTGGGTATTTTCACTAGGTTATATTCACTAGGGTATTTTCACTAGGGTATATTCACTAGGGTATATTCATCTGGATATATTCACTAGGGTATATTCACTAGGGTATATTCACTAGGGTATATTCACTAGAGTATATTCACTAGGGTATAGTCAGGGGGTATATTCACTAAGGAATATCGACTAAGGTAATGTTAACTGTGTATTCACTAGGGTGTATTCACGAGAGTATATTCACTAGGGTATATTCACAAGGGTATATTCACGAGAGTATATTCACTAGGGTATATTCACTAGGGTATGTTCACTAGGGTATATTCACTAGGGTATATTCACTAGGGTATATTCACTAGGGTATATTCACTAGAGTATATTCACTAGGGTATATTCACTAAGGAATATCGACTAAGGTAATGTTAACTGTATGTTCACTAGGGTATATTCACTAGGGTATATTCACTAGGGTATATTCACGAGAGTATATTCACTAGGGTATATTCACTAGGGTATATTCACTAGAGTATATTCACTAGGGTATATTCACTAAGGAATATCGACTACGGTAATGTTAACTGTATGTTCACTAGGGTATATTCACGAGGGTATTTTCACTAGTGTGTATTTATCTGGGTGTATTCACTAGGGTGTATTCACTAGGGTGTATTCACTAGGGTATATTCACTAGGGTATATTCACTAGGGCATATTCACTAGGGTATATTCACTAGGGTATATTCACTAAGGAATATCGACTAAGGTAATGTTAACTGTATGTTCACTAGGGTATATTCACTAGGGTATATTCACTAGGGTGTATTCATCTGGGTATATTCACTAGGGTACATATATTTACTAGGAAATATTCTTGTTTTTGAGAGAAAAGCAAATTGTTTGGTCCATTAAAATAAAATAAAATAAATTAGAAATACAGTGTAGACATTGTTAATGTTGTAAATTACATGGAATATCTACACAGGTTTACAGAGGCCCATTATCAGCAACCATCACTCCTGTGTTCCAATGGCACATTGTGTTAGCTCACCCAAGTTAATAATTTTAAATGGCTAATTGATCATTAGAAAACCAATTTGCAATTATGTTAGCACAGCTGAAAACTGTTGTCCTGATTCAAGAAGCAATTAAACTGGCCTTCTTTAGACGTTGAGTATCTGGAGCGTCAGCGTTTATGGGATCGATTACAGGCTCAAAATGGCCAGAAACAAAAGGCATTGTTCTGAAACTTGTGTATATTCTTGTTCTGAGAAAGGAGACAGAGTTACAAAGAAAAAGTCATATCTCAGACTGGCCAATAAAAAGTAAAGATTAAGATGGGCAAAATAAAACAGACACTGGAGAAAGATATGGCTTTTTCTTTGCCACTCTGCCTAGAAGGCCAGCATCCTGGAGTTGCCTCTTCACTGTTGACGTTGATACTGGTGTTATGCGGGTACTATTTAATGAAGCTGTCAGTTGAGGTCTTGTGAGGCGTCTGTTTCTCAAACTAGTGTACTAATGTACTTGTCCTCTTGCTCAGTTGTGCAGCGGGGCCTCCCACTCTTTCTATTCTGGTTAGAGCCAGTTTGCACTGTTCTCGCGCCCACCCTCTCCCTCCCACCTTATCCCTCCTTCCCCACCCTTCTCCCCCTCTCTTCCCAGGCTGTGATGGAGGCCCTGCTGTCCCTGCAGATGTTGCACCCCAGGAGGAACCTTCCAGCAGAACAGTGGAACAGCGCATCTTAGTCTCCTCAGCGAAACCCGCTACCATGCTGGAGCCTGCCACATGCGACACCGTGAGACCCCCCTTTATCTCCTCTCTTCCCCTCTTCTCTTCTGTTCTCCTCTCCTCTGGATGTTGTCTCCTGTGACTCCGTGACACTGTCCCTTCCCCCTTTCTCCTTGAATCAGTTTTCTTTTCTCTTTGTCTCTTCTCCTCTGCTCTGTTCTGTTCCGCTCTGCTCCGCCATGTTCCGCTCTTTTTTCCCCGCTCTGTTCCGCTCTGTTCCGCTCTGTTCCGCTCTGTTCTGTTCCGCTCTGTTCCGCTCTGTTCCGCTCTGTTCCGCTCTGTTCTGTTCCGCTCTGCTCCGCTATATTCCGCTCTTTTTTCCCCGCTCTGTTCCGCTCTGCTGTTTGGCTCTGCTCTGTTCTTCTGTGTTCTGCTCTGTCCTGCTCTGTTCTATTTTCTTCTATTCTCTCTCTCTTCTCTTCTCTTTTCCTATTTTATTTTCCTCTCCTCTCCTCCTCTCTTGACTGCCCTTTCCATGTCCAGGATGTTGATTTTCAAAGGGAGCTGCTGAAGTCTTTGAAGTACCAATGCGCTCTATGTTCACTGTTAGTCTCTGGGCCCTGTGACTCTCTACCTGTTAATCTCTGGGCCCTGTGACCTTCTACATGTTAATCTCTGGGCCCTGTGACTCTCTACCTATTAATCTCTGGGCCCTGTGACTCTCTACATGTTAATCTCTGGGCCCTGTGCCTCTCTACACGTTCATCTCTGGGCCCCGTGACTCTCTACATGTTAATCTCTGGGCCCTGTGACTCTCTACATGTTAATCTCTGGGCCCTGTGACTCTCTACATGTTTATCTCTGGGCCCTGTGACTCTCTACATGTTAATCTCTGGGCCATGTGACTCTCTACATGTTAATCTCTGGGCCCTGTGACTCTCTACATGTTAATCTCTTGGTCCTGTGACTCGCTACATGTTAATCTCTTGGTCCTGTGACTCTCTACATCAGGGGTGTCAAACTCATTCCACGGAGGGCCTAGTGTCTGCAGGTTTTTGGTTTTTCCTTTCAATAAAGCCCTAGACAACCAGGTGTGGGGAGTTCCTAACTAATTAGTGATGTTAATTCATCAATCAAGTACAAGGGAGGAGCGAAAACCCGCAGACACTCGGCCCCCCGTGGAATGAGTTTGACACCTGTGCTCTACATGTTAATCTCTTGGTCCTGTGACTCCCTACATGTTAATCTCTTGGTCCTGTGACTCCCTACATGTTAATCTCTTGGTCCTGTGACTCCCTACATGTTCATCGCTTGGTCCTGTGACTCCCTACATGTTAATCTCTTGGTCCTGTGACTCTCTACATGTTATTTTCTAGGCCCTGTGACTCTCTACATGTTATTTTCTAGGCCCTGTGACTCCCTACATTTTAATCTCTTGGTCCTTTGACTCTCTACATGTTAATCTCTTGGTCCTTTGACACTCTACATGTTATTTTCTAGGCCCTGTGACTCTCTACATGCTATTTTCTAGGCCCTGTGACTCCCTACATGTTAATCTCTTGGTCCTGTGACTCTCTACATGTTAATCTCTTGGTCCTTTGACACTCTACATGTTATTTTCTAGGCCCTGTGACTCTCTATATGCTATTTTCTAGGCCCTGTGACTCCCTACATGTGAATCTCTTGGTCCTGTGACTCCCTACATGTTAATCTCTTGGTCCTGTGACTCCCTACATGTTAATCTCTTGGTCCTGTGACTCCCTACATGTTAATCTCTTGGTCCTGTGACTCCCTACATGTTAATCTCTTGGTCCTGTGACTCTCTACATGTTAATCTCTTGGTCCTGTGACTCCCTACATGTTAATCTCTTGGTCCTGTGACTCCCTACATGTTAATATCTTGGTCCTGTGACTCCCTACATGTTAATCTCTTGGTCCTGTGACTCTCTACATGTTATTTTCTAGGCCCTGTGACTCTCTACATGTTATTTTCTAGGCCCTGTGAGTCCCTACATGTTAATCTCTTGGTCCTGTGACTCTCTACATGTTATTTTCTAGGCCCTGTGACTCTCTACATGTTATTTTCTAGGCCCTGTGACTCCCTACATGTTAATCTCTTGGTCCTGTGACTCCCTACATGTTAATCTCTTGGTCCTGTGACTCTCTACATGTTAATCTCTTGGTCCTGTGACTCTCTACATGTTATTTTCTAGGCCCTGTGGCTCTCTACATGTTAATCTCTTGGTCCTGTGACTCCCTACATGTTAATCTTTTGGTCCTGTGACTCTCTACATGTTATTTTCTAGGCCCTGTGACTCTCTACATGTTATTTTCTAGGCCCTGTGGCTCTCTACATGTTAATCTCTTGGTCCTGTGACTCTCTACATGTTATTTTCTAGGCCCTGTGACTCTCTACATGTTATTTTCTAGGCCCTGTGGCTCTCTACATGTTAATCTCTTGGTCCTGTGACTCTCTACATGTTATTTTCTAGGCCCTGTGACTCTCTACATGTTATTTTCTAGGCCCTGTGACTTTCTACATGTAAAGAAACAATGCATTCAACACGTCTGTAGTCACAAGCTGGATGTAGTCATTGCATAGGAATATGGGACCAAATAGGCCTTTGACTTCTGCAATACACGTTAAGTGAATTAGTGCAAACACTTATGATAAATAGATACATAAACTGCTTTCATTTATAAATGGTAAAAAAATACATGTATAAACATACCCTAAAGTGAAAGGTGTCATTTTGTAATGTCGCCTCATATGAAACATTTGATCTCATATCCAAAATGCTGGTGTATAGAGCCCCAAAAATTATAAATATATACAGACGGGAGTGTATCTGGGAATGATCCTACTGCCGTAGGGTCGACTTATGAACTTGGGTTTTCCACAGATGGCATGAGTACTTGTCCTTACAGGTGATGGAGCACTGGATACTTTGTGAGTACTAGCTTTCATCTTCAGACTCAGGAGCCGGTATAGGCGTATGCTGCATTCTGATAAATGTCTTCAGTGGTTGCACACTGTATTCCCATTGAGCTCTCCTCTCTAGTGGGTTTCCTGCTGTGTCACGGCAGTCTGAACACAAACCAGTCGTCTCAGGAGCTGTGGAAGACGTCCCTCCGCACCAGTCTTTATCTCACCGTCATCAGGGATGAGACACTTAACATCCACAAGTTCACAGAGGACTACTTTGATGGTCTGAAAGGGTACGACAATATTATGACATGCTGTATACTAGGTCCACTGAGTGATGGGCCTGGGACTCAAGTTTATTTTATTCTGGGCCCAGTGTCCCATTAGTGATGGCAAATCCCAGTTTCCCATTAGTGATGGCAAAGCCCAGATTCCCATTAGTGATGGCAAATCCCAGTTTCCCATTAGTGATGGCAAAGCCCAGTTTCCCATTAGTGATGGCAAAGTCCGGTTTCCCATTAGTGATGGCAAAGCACGGTTTCCCATTAGTGATGGCAAAGTCCGGTTTCCCATTAGTGATGGCATAGCCCGGTTTCCCATTCGTGATGACAAAGCCCGGTTTCCCATTCGTGATGACAAAGCCCGGTTTCCCATTAGTGATGACAAAGGTTTTGGTAAACCGTTTTAACCATGTTCATACGAAGGTTTGAATTCAACAAGATATTTTTGAGACACAAGGCCCTGTCTGGTAATGTTTTTGTATTATGATGGTAAGCTATTGTCAAATATATCTTACTACTGACAACATATTCTGTTTCTTCGTGTCAGGTACAGTAGGCGTGTTGCAGACATCAAAGAATGCAGGGAGCATGCCCTAGTTAACAGGTGATTTCCTTAGCATCCGTATAATAATCGTTAAAAGCCTGTTGCACAGCCCGTCAAACTGAGCCTGACCTTACTGGCCAGCTTCACATAGCAGGGCACCAAACAGCCATGGGCTGTGCATTTGACACAAGGTGCAAGTCTTTTTCATGGTCCTTCGAGACAGATTTGGACCAGCAGCCAGCGCAACCATATGCTTAACTGTTAAAAACAAGTCTGTCCACTTTCTAATGAGAACGTTGACCATAGGTGTGTGTGTTTTTTATCATGTCTATGTCAGTAGAGAGAGGAGAGGTTTCTTGAGGAATGCCTTGAGTCCTGGAGGATGACCCTGGACACCTTGGACTCATACTATACAACACTCACTCACACATTTCACTTCATCGGGCTAATAATGCCAATCTATTGCATGTTCAGCTTCCCTGTCTGTTTGAATATGATCATAATCTATTCTTTAAAGATGTATTACATAGACACTTTTAGCGTTGACCTCCTATCCTGTACCATAATAGATGCAGACAGAGAGCTCTGAAAGTAACACAGTACACCAGTTGCTGAATATGAACTTGTCTGTTTGTGTCTCTCTCTCTCTCTCACTCTCTTTCTCTCTCTCGCTCTCTCCTTCTCTCTCTCGCTCTCTCCTTCTCTCTCTCGCTCTCTCCTTCTCGTTCTATCTCTCTCTCTCTCTCGCTCTCTCCTTCTCGCTCTCTCTCTCTCTCTCTCTCTCTCTCTCTCTCTCTCTGTGTCTCTAAGACATTGTTTGTCTTCATGGCTCTGTCATTTTTCCCATGACGAGGTTCTGTGGCTCATCAGACATTCTGACAATATCCCCAAGATCAAGACCCCATAGGACTGCATAGACTCATACGTTTGAAGAAGCTGACACAAAGCAGACCTTCCTACCACATAAAACACTTTGCACACAACCAATTTCACATATCAAATATATACAGTACCATATTACTACTTCAGCTGTCAAGTCACAAAACTAAACATTGTAGCAAATGCTTATACAACAGTGGTCTGGATAAATAGTGCTACTGTTGATACAGTAGTCATTAGATTATGTGTTTATGTATAGTCCTTCTGTTGATACAGTAGTCATTAGTTTATGTGTTTATTTATAGTCCTACTATTGAAACATTAGTCATTAGATTATGTACAGTCCTACTGTTGGTATGGTAGTCATTAGATTATGTATAGTCCTACTGTTTATATGGTAGTCAGCCACTAGTTTACATATAGTAATACTGTTGATGCAAAAATCAAATGAAATGTATTTATATAGCCCTTCTTACATCAGCTGATGTCTCAAAGTGCTGTACAGAAACCCAGCCTAAAACCCTAAACAGCAAGCAATGCAGGTGTAGAAGCATGGTAGCTAGGAAAAACTCCATAGAAAGGCCAGAATATAGGAAGAAACCTAGAGAGGAACCAGGCTATGAGCGGTGGCCAGTCCTCTTCTGGCTGTGCCGGTGGAGATTATAACAGAACATGGCCAAGATGTTCAAATGTTCATAGATCACCAGCATGGTCAAATAATAATAATCACAGTGGTTGTCGAGGGTGGAACAGATCAGCATCTCAGAAATAAATGTCAGTTGGCTTTTCATAACTGATCATTCAGAGTATCTCTACCTCTCCTGCTGTCTCTAGAGAGTTGACAACAGCAGGTCTGGGACAGGTAGCACGTCCGGTGAACAGGTCAGGGTTCCATAGTCGCAGGCAGAACAGTTGAAATTGGATCAGCAGCACAGCCAGGTGGACTGGGGACAGCAAGGAGTCATCAGGCCAGGTAGTCCTGAGGCATGGTCCTAGGGCTCAGGTCCTCCGAGAGAGAAAAAATGAAAGAAAGAAAGAAAGAAAGAGAGAGAGAATTAGAGAGAGCATACTTAAATTCACAGAGGACACCGGATAAGACAGGAGAAATACTCCAGATATAACAGACTGACCCTAGCCATGTATATGTCAGTCACTAGTTTATGTGTTTATGTATAGTCCACCTGTACTGTTGATACGGTAGTCATTAGTTTATGTGTTTATGTATTGTCCTTCTGTTGATACAGTAGTCATTCGTTTATGTGTTTATGTATAGTCCTACTGTTGATATGGTAGTCACTAGTTTATGTGTTTATGTATTGTCCTTCTGTTGATACAGTAGTCATTCGTTTATGCGTTTATGTATAGTCCTACTGTTGATATGGTAGTCACTAGTTTATGTGTTTATGTAAAGTCCTACTATTGATACGCTAGTCAAGGGTGACTATTATTGTATAATTGCATCGATGACGTCATCCCCGCAGTGACTGTACGTACATACCCCAACCAGAAGCCATGAATTACAGGCACATCCGCACTGAGCTAAAGGGTAGAGTTGCCGCCTTCAAGGAGTGGGACTCTAACCCGGAAGCTTATAAGAAATGCCACTATGCCCTCCAACGAACCATCAAACAGGCAAAACGTTAATATAGGACTAAGATCGAAGCGTTCTACACCGGAACTGACACTCGTCGGATGTGGCAGGGCTTGCAAACCATTACAGACTACAAAGGGGAGCACAGCTGAGTGCTGCCCAGGGACACGAGCCTACCAGATGAGCTAAACTACTTCTATTCTCACTTCGAGGAAAATAAAACTGAAATATACATGAGAGCACCAGCTGCTCCGGAAGACTGTGTGATCACGCTCTCCGCAGCCGATGTGAGTAAGACCTTTAAACAAGGCCGCAGGGCCAGACGGATTACCAGGACGTGTACTGCGAGCATGCGCTGTGTCTTCACTGACATTTTCAACCTCTCCCTGTCCGAGTCTGTAATACCAAGATGTTTTTAGCAGACCATCATAGTCCCTGTGCCCAAGAACACTAAGGTAACCTGCCTAAATGACTACCGACCCTCAGCACTCACGTCTGTAGCCATGAAGTGCTTTGAAAGGCTGGTAGTGGCTCACATCAACACCATTATCCAGAAACCCGAGATCCACTTCAATTTGCATACCAACAGATCCACAGATGATACAATCTCTATTGCACTCCACACTGCCCTTTCCCACCTGCACAAGTGGAACAGCTACAGTATGTGAGAATTTGACTCATTGACTACAGCTCAGCGTTCAACACCATAGTGCCCTCAAAGCTCATCAATAAGCTAAGGACCCTGGGACTAAACACCTCCCTCTGCAACTGGATCCTGGATTTCCTGACGGGCCGTCCCCAGGTGGTAAGGATAGGTAACAATACATCTGCCACACTGATCCTCAACACAGGGGCCCCTCATGGGTGCGTACTCAGTCCCCTCCTGTACTCCCTCTTCACTCATGACTGCACTGCCAGGCACAACTCCAACAGCATCATTAAGTTTGCCGATGACACAACCTGATCACTAACAACGACAAGACAGCCTATAGGGAGGAGGTCAGAGACCTGGCCGTGTGGAGCCAGGACAACAACCTCTCCCTCAACGTGATCAAGACAAAGGAAATGATTGTGGACTACGGGAAAAAGAGGACCGAGCATGCCCCCATTCTTATCTGCAGTGGAGCAGGTTGAGAGCTTCAAGTTCCTTGGTGTCCACATCACCAACAAACTAACATGGTCCAAACACACCAAGACAGTCGTGAAGAGGCCACGATAAAACCTATTCTCCCTCAGGAGACTGAAAAGATTTGACATGGGTCTTCACATCCTCAAAGGGTTCTACAGCTGCACCATCGTGAGCATCCTGACTGGTTGTATCACTGCCTGGTATGGCAACTGCTCGGCCTCAGACCGCAAGTCACTATAGAGTGTAGTGCGAATGGCCCAGTACATCACTGGGGCCAAGCTTCCTGCCTTCCAGGACCTCTATACCAGGTGGTGTCAGAAGAAGGCCTTAAAAATTGTGAAAGACTCCAGCCACCCTAGTCATAGACTGTACCGCACGGCAAGCTGTACCGGACAGCCAAGTCTAAGTCCAAGAGGCTTCTAAACAGCTTCTACCCCCAAGCCAAAAGACTCCTGAACATTTAATCAAATGGCTACCCAGACTATTTGCATAGCCCCCCCCCCCCCTCCCCCCCCCTCTCCCCTCCCCCCCTGCTTCTCTCTGTTGTTATCATCTATGCATAGTCACTTTAATAACTCTACCTACATGTACATATTACCTCAACTAACCAGTGCCCCCGAACATTGACTCTGTACCGGTACCCCCCTGTATATAGTCTCGCTATTGTTATTTTACTGCTGCTCTTTAATTGCTTGTTACTTTTCTTTTTTATTCTTATCAGTATTTTTTTTAACTGTGTTGTTGGTTAGGGGCTCGTGAGTAAGCATTTCACTGTAAGGTCTACACCTGTTGTATTCGGCGCATGTGACTAATACATTTTGATTTTATTTGACTGTGATATTCCATGTTACAAGCATGCACCAGTGTATCATAGCCCCTAGGTACTTCTGTAAATCAGAACCAACCACTAGGTACATCTGTAGATCAGAAAGGATTGGATAAAATGATATCAAAACCATTTCAGATCCACATGATGTGCATAGGGACTAGGGTCTAGGGCAGGGGTTGCCAATTGGGTCTAGGGACTAGGGTATAGGAGATAAGGTCTAGAGACTAGGCCTGGGATCTAGGGACTAGGGTCTAGGATATAGGGACTAGGGTCTAGGGCAAGGGTCCCCAATAGGGTCTAGAGACTAGGATCTAGGGACTAGGGCCCACACATGTATTCAGAAAACTTAACAACTCTTGTCATTGATGATTTCAACATGTGAACCATTGATATCTTGAACCAACATGTTGATACACACCCTTTAGTTGTGTTTGTCTAGTTTCTACCCGTTGGTAGTCCACATGTACACTGTTCCCAAAGCATCTCTTTCCATTGACTAGGTTCATGTCTTCTGAGCCAATGTGTGTCTCAAATGGCACCCTATTATCTATGTGCCCTTGTCAAATGTAGTTCACTACATAGGCAATAAGGAGCCATTTGGGACTTAGTTAATACAATGTGTGTTAACTTCTAAAGACTGAACTATGACTCCTATATATTCCACTGCTAAAAACTGAACTATGATTCCTATATATTCCACTCCTAAAGACTGAACTATGACTCCTATACATTCCACTGCTAAAGACAGAACTATGACTCCTATATATTCCACTGCTAAAGACAGAACAATGACTCCTGTATATTCCACTGCTAAAGACTGAACTAAGACTCCTCTATATTCCACTGTTAAAGACAGAACTATGACTCATGTATATTCTACTGCTAAAGACTGTTATGGTTTTGCTTCTCTACCGGTTTCTCCTCTCAGAGCAGTGAGGAGGTTTCTATGCAGTGCTACATCATGTCTTTCCCTCTGCTCCCGCTGCAGCCAGAGTGTCCACCAGCTGTGTCCAGAAGAGGGCAGTACTGGGTTACGAGACACTATCTGGGTATTCAACCGTAGTAATATTTTAACTGGTTATGCTAAATTTAAAGATAGCCATGTCATTTTCCTGACTACATTACATGGACACGAAAATGGTTAGTTGTATTTTCGGCTGGTTAGTTTTTCAGGTCAGGTCACATCACGTCAAATACTGAATGGTGAAAGCAATTATTCCATTAGTGTGGAACATCTCAGTAAATTGTGGAAAAAAACACAGAAAAAAACAAATTGTTTATAAATATGGGAAAGTCTGAGAGACATCTCTTTGTGTTTCTTGTTCATGTCTAGACGGAGGCGGTTGAGAGGAGGTGCAACCTCAATAACCGCGTGTGTGTGTGTGCGTGAGTTTGTGCGTGTGTGTGTTCGAGATATGCGACCTCGATGACCAGGAATCTGGTGGAAGTGTACAGGTCACAGAGCTAATTAACTATAAGATTCATGCAGCCAATTGACAGTATTTCCAATTATATTATAACGCCCTCGTAGTCACTGCGCTAGATTTAAAGGTACAATCTGGCATCGGGGAATCTTTTCAATGGTAATTTCAATTCTACATATTTACCCGTTAATAAAGCAAATCCCAGATTGTACCTTTAATGTAGGAGAGTGCCAGTAGGAAAGTGAAGAGGAGGTGGTGTAACGAGAGAAGGTTGCTTCTCTCTATGCTGGAAAACATTGTGAGAGTGTTTAGTTTAGACTCCTGAGAGGTTGCAGCATAGCAGGAAAAAGTAAAATCACTCATTTATTTTTCTGTAAACACTGAAAGCAATGCATAACAGATTTTAATTGAAAACATTCTAATATTGTTTCATCTATGTGGTTCTCTTAATCATGTTCCTTATTATCTGTTGCCCAAACACTGTGGCCAGATCGTAAGTGCAGCTTGCCATAAGAAGCAGAAGAAGCAGGCGCCCAGAAAAGGAGAGGTGTCAAGAGAGAAATCTGGCACAGAGAGGCAGAGGACGGACCGCGCCATCGTCATCAAGTCAGCGCTTTTACCCCTCCATCCCCCTATAACTCTCCGTCACTCTCTATACCCCTCTATCCATCCCCCTATAACTCTCCATCCCTCTCTATACCCCTCCATTCCCCTATAACTCTCTATCCCTCTCTATACCCCTCCATCCATCCCCCTATAACTCTCTATCCCTCTCTATACCCATCCATCCATCCCCCTATAACTCTCTATCCCTCTCTATACCCCTACATCCATCCCCCTATAACTCTCTATCCCTCTCTATACCCCTCCACCCCTCTCTATACCCCTCCATCTCTCTCTATACCCCTCCACCCCTCTCTATACCCCTCCACCCCTCTCTATACTCCTCCACCCCTCTCCATACCCTTCCATCTCTCTCTATACCCCTCCACCCCTCTCTATACTCCTCCACCCTTCTCCATACCCTTCCATCTCTCTCTATACCCCTCCACCCCTCTCTATACTCCTCCACCCCTCTCCATACCCTTCCATCTCTCTCTATACCCCTCCTCCCTCTCTATACTCCTCCACCCCTCTCCATACCCTTCCATCTCTCTCTATACTCCTCCACCCCTCTCCATACCCTTCCATCTCTCTCTATACCCCTCCACCCCTCTCTATACTCCTCCACCCCTCTCCATACCCTTCCATCTCTCTCTATACTCCTCCACCCCTCTCCATACCCTTCCATCTCTCTCTATACCCCTCCACCCCTCTCTATACCCCTCCACCCCTCTCTATACTCCTCCACCCCTCTCCATACCCTTCCATCTCTCTCTATACCCCTCCACCCCTCTCTATACTCCTCCACCCCTCTCCATACCCTTCCATCTCTCTCTATACCCCTCCACCCCTCTCTATACTCCTCCACCCCTCTCCATACCCTTCCATCTCTCTCTATACTCCTCCATCCCTCTCCATACCCCTCCATCTCTCTCTATACCCCTCCACCCCTCTCTATACCCCTCCAACCCTCTCTATACTCCTCCACCCCTCTCCATACCCTTCCATCTCTCTCTATACTCCTCCACCCCTCTATCTCTCTCTATACCCCTCCACCCCTCTCTATACTCCTCCACCCCTCTCCATACCCTTCCATCTCTCTCTATACTCCTCCACCCCTCTCCATACCCTTCCATCTCTCTCTATACTCCTCCACCCCTCTCCATACCCTTCCATCTCTCTCTATACCCCTCCACCCCTCTCTATACCCCTCCACCCCTCTCTATACCCCTCGACCCCTCTCCATACCCTTCCATCTCTCTCTATACCCCTCCACCCCTCTCTATACTCCTCCACCCCTCTCCATACCCTTCCATCTCTCTCTATACCCCTCCACCCCTCTCTATACTCCTCCACCCCTCTCCATACCCTTCCATCTCTCTCTATACCCCTCCACCCCTCTCTATACTCCTCCACCCCTCTCCATACCCTTCCATCTCTCTCTATACCCCTCCACCCCTCTCTATACTCCTCCACCCCTCTCCATACCCTTCCATCTCTCTCTATACTCCTCCACCCCTCTCCATACCCTTCCATCTCTCTCTATACCCTTCCATCTCTCTCTATACCCCTCCACCCCTCTCTATACTCCTCCACCCCTCTCCATACCCTTCCATCTCTCTCTATACTCCTCCACCCCTCTCCATACCCTTCCATCTCTCTCTATACCCCTCCACCCCTCTCTATACTCCTCCACCCCTCTCCATACCCTTCCATCTCTCTCTATACTCCTCCACCCCTCTCCATACCCTTCCATCTCTCTCTATACCCCTCCACCCCTCTCTATACCCCTCCACCCCTCTCTATACCCCTCCACCCCTCTCTATACTCCTCCACCCCTCTCCATACCCTTCCATCTCTCTCTATACCCCTCCACCCCTCTCAATACTCCTCCACTCCTCTCCATACCCTTTCATCTCTCTCTATACCCCTCCACCCCTCTCTATACTCCTCCACCCCTCTCCATACCCTTCCATCTCTCTCTATACTCCTCCATCCCTCTGTGTGTCATTCTGGGTAAGTCTCTAAAAGCTTTGCAACATTTACACATTATTATTTAAAAAATGCTTTAAGCTCTGTTAAGTTGTTTGTTGATCGTTGCTCGACAGCTCCCATCTTGCCATAGGTTTTCAAGATGATTTAAGTCAAAACTGTAACTAGGCCACTCAGGAACATTCAATGTCATCTTGGTAAGCAACTCCAGTGTATATTATTTTGCCTTGTGTTATTGTCCTGTTGAAAGGTAAATGTCTCCCAGAGTCTGGTGGAAAGCAGACTGAACCAGGTTTTCCTCTAGGACTTTGCATTCGCTCAGCTCTATTCCGCTTCTTTTTATCCTAAATTCTCTAGTTCTTGTCGATGACAAGCATACCCATAACATGATGCAGCCACCACCATGCTTGAAGGTATGAAGATTGGTACTCAGTGATGTGTTGTGTTGGATTTGCCCCAAATGTAACACTGTATTTACGATAGAAAGGTAATTTCTTTGCCACATTTTTTGCTAAATTACTTTAGTGCCTTAATGCAAATGAGATGCATGTTTTGGGATATTTGTATTCTGTACAGCACTTCCTTCTTTTCACTCTGTCATTTAGGTTATTGCTGTTGTTGATCCATCCTCAGTTTTCTCCTATCAGAGCCATTCAACTCTGTAACTTTTTTTAAATCACAATTGGACTCAAGGTGAAATCCCTGAGCGGTTTCCTTCCTCTCCGGCAACTGAGTTATGAAGGACACCTGTATTTTGTAGTGACTGGGTGTATTGATATACCATCCAAAGTGTAATTATAAACTTCACCATGCTCAAAGCAATATTCAACGTGTGCTTTTTAAAATTTTTACCCATCTACCAACAGGCTCCCTTCTTCGCGAGGCATTGGGAAACCTCCCTGATCTTTGTGGTTGAATCTGTGTTTGAAATTCCATGGTGGATTGAGGGTCCTTACAGATAATTGTATGTTTGGAGTACAAAGATGAGGTAGTCAGTCACAAATCATGTTAAACAGTATTATTGCACCCAGAGTGAGTCCATGCAACTTATTATGTGACTTGTTAAGCACATTTTTACTCCCGAACATATTTTGACTTGCCATGACAAAGGGATTGAATTCGTATTTACTCAAGACATTTCAGCTTTTAATTTTTATAACAATTTGTAAGCACTTCTAAAAACATTATTTCACTTTGACATTATGGGGTATTGTGTGTAGCCCAGAGACACAAAATCTAAATGTAATACATGTTTTATTCAGGCTGGAACACAACAAAATGTGGAAAAAGTCAAGGGGTGTGTATACTTTCTGAAGGCACTGTATATTGTATGAATTCAGGAGGTCAGACAATCATAGTTAAGTTACTATTTTCTTTCAAAATTGACATTCATACAAATGCAGGAGACTCTAATGGATATGTGTACATGTTCTGCTTCGTCTCCAAGTCCCTACCAGATCATTATCTCTCCGTCATGCTGCCCCTAAAATTAGGCCTGCAGAGTGGCAGCTCAGCAGTATGATTGCTTCTATCCGAGTCACTAACGTAAATACAGGCAGCGGAGAGAGAGAGAGAGAGAAAGATGGAAAGAGAGAGTTAGATGAGAGGGAGAGAGTTAGAGATGGAGAGAGAGAGACAGAGGGTAGAGAGAGAGAACGAGAACAAGACAACGAGAGAGGAGGGGTTGTGCCGGTTTCTACTGAAAACAGACAGGAAAGGCCCTGGACTGGAGCTACTTTTCAACCAAGCCAACATGCTGGTCCAGAGTATCATATCCATCACATGGTCCATTGAGCCTGATTGTTGTACATTCAGACTGCCGTTCCAGTCCTGTTTGATGCTCATGACGTTGGTTTGTCCTTGTTGCAGGATCATGACCCATCACAACCAGACCACCCAGGAGATAGGACGTCCGTCGGACCTTCTGGTCGGGATTCGGGCCTTCACTGCCAGCCTGCACAACCTGTCATGTTACCTCAGTCTGGATGTCACTAGGCTGTTGAAGAATGTCCTGCTGCATTAGACGCTGGACTCGTACGGGAGACAGTCAATCACTACACCGTATACGAACTGGTAAAGTCTGACACACACATGCACACACACATATATATATATAAACTCAAACACACACAAGCACAACCACTGTACAGAGGACAGTGCATCACAATACTCTACACTGACTCATACAGGCTGACTCATACAGGCTGACTCATACATAGACACATCCACATAGACAGGGCTGAATTAGAGCAGGTTAAGAGCTTCTAGTTCCTCTGTATCCAAGTGGTCTAAACACATGCACACAGTCGTGAAGAAGGCCTCTCCCCATAAGGAGGTTGAAAAAGTTTGGCATGGGCCCTCAAATCCTCAAAAAAAGTTATACAGCTGTACCATTGAGAGCATTTTTACTGGCTGCATGACTGCTACGGCAATAGCACCGCCTCGATCACGGCGCAGCTACAGAGGGTGGTGCAGACAGCCCAGTACATCACTGGGGCCGAGCTCCCTGCCATCCAGGACCTCTATATCAGGCAGTGTGGTAGGAAGGCCCGGAAAATCCTTAAAGACTCCAACCACCCAAACCATCTCTGCTTTCGCATGGCAAGCGGTACCGGTGCAACAGGTCTGGCACCAACAGGCTCTTGAACAGCTTCTATCCCCAAGCAATAAGACTGATAACAAAATAGCGGCACAGACTATCTGAGTAAAATAAAGTAAAATCAATCGTTTTTTCTAAGTGGTGAGTGAATGATTTGATACAAGGCGGGACATGATTGTTTCGTTGCGATTCAAAGGGTCAAAAGGCAGGACCTTCCGGCACAATCCGGGACATGTAGTCACCCTAAGTTTATTCTACCTATAAGTTTATTCTACCTGGTGGTAGCCCTGTGTAGTAGCTGTGGTTCAGTAAGAGCTTTACTTGGTAAGTACTGTCACGTTCGTCATAAGGAGTAGACCAAGATGCAGCAGGATATACTGGGCCATGGAGGCTCACTGGAGGTCTGGAGTGTAGAGCTGGCACAGGATATACTGGGCCGTGGAGGCTCACTGGAGGTCTGGAGTGTAGAGCTGGCACAGGATATACTGGGCCGTGGAGGCTCACTGGAGGTCTGGAGCGTGGAGCTGGCACAGGATATACTGGGCCGTGGAGGCTCACTGGAGGTCTGGAGTGTAGAGCTGGCACAGGATATACTGGGCCGTGGAGGCTCACTGGAGGTCTGGAGCGTGGAGCTGGCACAGGATATACTGGGCCGTGGAGGCTCACTGGAGGTCTGGAGTGTAGAGCTGGCACAGGATATACTGGGCCGTGGAGGCTCACTGGAGGTCTGGAGCGTGGAGCTGGCACAGGATATACTGGGCCGTGGAGGCTCACTGGAGGTCTGGAGTGTAGAGCTGGCACAGGATATACTGGGCCATGGAGGCTCACTGGAGGTCTGGAGTGTAGAGCTGGCACAGGATATACTGGGCCATGGAGGCGCACAGGAGGTCTGGAGCGTAGAGCTGGCACAGGATATACTGGGCCATGGAGGCGCACAGGAGGTCTGGAGTGTAGAGCTGGCACAACGCGCCCTGGCTGGATGCTCACTTTAGCCCGGCAAGTGCAGGGCGCTGGCACAGGATGCACAGTGCTGTGAAGGCGCACTGGCGACACAGTGAGTAGAGCCGGCGCTGGATATCCTGGACCGAGGAGGCGTACTGGAGACCAGGAGCGCTGAGCCGGCACAACCCGTCCTGGCTGGATGCTCACTTTCGCACGGCAAGTGCGAGGAGCTGGCACAGACAGGGCTGTGGATGCGCACTGGGGAGACATTGCGTATCTCCGCAAAACATGGTGCCTGACTGGTCCCACGCTCCTCACGTCGACTGTCTTGCTCCAGACACCAAAACATCCACTCTACCTCATCACTCCCCTCAACTATCTCACAATACTCCTCGCTCAGTCTATCCCAATAATCCTCTTTGCTCTCAGACTCGCCTCTCTGCTTCTCCGACCAACCCATGTGCCCCCCCCCAAAAAACATTTTTGGGGCTGCCTCTCGGGCTTCCGTCGTGGTCGTGAACTTCGGAGTCGCCGTTGATCCTCCTGCGTCTGCTTCCATGGAAGGCTTTCGTCTCCTGCCATTATCTCCTCCCAAGTCCAGGATATCTTCTCCTCCTGGCCACGCTGCTTGGTTCGTTTGTGGTAGGATCTTCTGTCACGATCGTCATAAGGAGTGGACCAAGATGCAGCGTGGTATGTTTCCATCCTTTATTATGGGATAGAAAACTTCAAAGAACAAAAACAACAAAATGAACAAACGAAACGTGAAGCTATAATAATGCTCACAGGCAACTAAACATAGACAAGATCCCACAACGCACAATGGGAAAATGGCTACCTAAATATGATCCCCAATCAGAGACAACGATAAACAGCTGCCTCTGATTGGGAACCATACTAGGCCAACATAGAAATATAATTCACCTAGATAACCCACCCTTAATCACCCCGCGACCTAACCAACATAGAGAAATAAAGCTCTGTATGGTCAGGGCGCGACAATACAGCTGTTACGGCTGTCCTCGCTGACAGAAGGTGTGGACCAAAACGCAGAGTGGTTAGTGTTCATTCTTTTAATGAAAGTCAACAAAACGCTTCAAAATACAAAAAAAACAACCAACGTGACAAAACCGAAACCGTCCTGTGTGGCAACAAAACCTCCACAGGAACAAACACCCACAAAACACAAGTGAAACCCTGGCTGCCTAAGTATGATTCTCAATCAGGGATAACGATTGACAGCTGTCTCTGATTGAGAATCATACCAGGCCGAACGCAAAATCCCAACATAGAAAATCAACCATAGACAACCCACCCAACTCACGCCCTGACCAACTAAAATAAATACAAAACAAAGGAAAACAGGTCAGGAACGTGACAACAGTTGAAGTCGGAAGTTTACATACACGTTAGCCAAATACATTTAAACTCAGTTTTTCACAATTCCTGACATTTAATCCTAGTAAAAATTCCCTGTCTTAGGTCAGTTAGGATCACCACTTTATTTTAAGAATGTGAAATGTCAGAATAATATTAATAATAACAAAGAGAATGATTCATTTCAGCTATTATTTCTTTCATCTTATTCCCAGTTGGTCAGAAGTTTACAAACACTCAATTAGTATTTGGTAGCATTGCCTTAAAATTGTTTAACTTGGGTCAAACATTTCGGGTAGCCTTCCACAAGCTTCCCACAATAAGTTGGGTGAATTTTGGCCCATTCCTCCTGACAGAGCTGGTGTAACTGAGTTAGGTTTATTGGCCTCCTTGCGCACACACGCTTTTTCAGTTCTGCCCACACATTTTCTATGGGATTGAGGTCAGGGCTTTGTGATGGCCACTCCAAAACCTTGACTTAGTTGTCAAGCCATTTTGCCACAACTTTGGAAGTATGCTTGGGGTCATTGTCCATTTGGAAGACCCATTTGCGACTAAGCTCTAACTTCCTGACTGATGTCTTGAGATATTGCTTCAATATATCCACAGAATTGATTCTGCCACCCCCGTGCTTCACGTTTGGGATGGTGTTCTTCGGCTTGCAAGCCTCCCCCTTTTTCCTCCAAACATAACGATGGTCATTTTGGCCAAACAAGTTTATTTTTGTTTCATCAGACAAGAGGACATTTCTCCAAAAAATACGATCTTTGTCCCCATGTGCAGTTGCAAACCGTAGTCTGGCTTTTTTATGGTGGTTTTGGAGCAGTGGCTTCTTCCTTGCTGAGCGTTTTTTCCAGGTTATGTCGATATAGGACTCGTTTTACTGTGGATATAGATACTTTCTTACCTGTTTCCCCCAGCATCTTCACAAGGTCCTTTGCTGTTGTTCTGGGATTGATTTGCACTTTTCGCACCAAAGTACGTTCATCTCTAGGAGACAGAACGCGTCTCCTTCCTGAGCGGTATGACGGCTGCGTGGTCCCATGGTGTTTATACTTGTGTACTATTGTTTGTACAGATGAATGTGGTACCTTCAGGCATTTGGAAATTGCTCCCAAGGATGAACCAGACTTGTGAAGGTCTACAATTTTTTTCTGAGGTCTTGGCTGATTTCTTTTGATTTTCCCATGATGTCAAGCAAAGAGGCACTAAGTTTGAAAGTAGGCCTTGAAATACATCCACAGGTACACCTCCAATTGACTCAAATGATGTCAATTAGCCTATCAGAAGCTTCTAAATCCATGACATCGTTTTCTGGAATTTTCCAAGCTGTTAAAAGGCACAGTCAACTTAGTGTATGTAAACTTCTAACCCACTGGAATTGTGATACAGTGAATTATAAGTGAAATAATCTGTCTGTAAACAATTGTTGGAAAATGACTTGTGTCATGCACAGAGTAGATGTCCTAACCGACTTGCGGAAACTATGGTTTGTTAACAAGAAATGTGTGGAGTGGTTGAAAAACAAGTTTTAATTACTCCAACCTCAGTGTATGTAAACTTCCGACTTCAACTGTACATAGCTGAATGTAGGTTGGATTGAATTAAGCCACAGTCTAAACTACAGTCTAAACAACAGTATAACAGTCTAACATAGCACATCCATATTCTTCACGTCATCCCTAATCTGCCCAGAGATGCAGGTCCTGGCCCAGCTGATTGGTCCATATGGACGGTCTCAAATTCCTCAGTGAGAACCGGATGTGGCATATCACCTCATGAACTGGAGAACTGGGGGTAGGATTAAGCGTCAAACAATTACAGGTGGCTCATAAATATCTGACAGTGGCCTGATCTGCAGCTGTGGAACTATGAAGTCAGTTCTACTCACCTCACCCAGTCCAAAAGAGAAGGTAGTTGTGACCGAAACATCCCCTTTCAGTATCTCTATCCCATGGATAGATAATCCCATGGAGTGTTACAGCCTCCCACATCCCATGGAGTGTTACAGCCTCCATCCACATACAGTCTGATCTCTTGATCAATATGTTAGAACTCTTACAGTACATGATAGAAAGTTGACAATAAGATTGAACTTGACATCAACTTTGCGATTACACTCTTAACCTGGTAGTTTGACAGTATCCAAGATTTCTGTCCTTCCCTCCTTCTTCCTCTCCTCTCCTCTTCTCTCCCCTCGTTTCATATTTTTCTCTTTCTTCCCCAATTTCCTCTTCCTCTCCTATTCCTATCCTTTCTTTTATCTTATTCTCTTTTTCCTCTCCTCTCCTTTCCTCCCCTCTCACCTTCCTCTCTTCTCTTGTCTTCTCTTGTCTCCTTTCCTTTAATCGTATTATCTTTCTCTCCTCTCATCTTATTCTCTTTCTCCTCTCCCTCTCTTCTCCTCTCCTCTTCCTCTCCTCCTCTCTCACCTTCTCTCCTCTCCTCTTATCTTATTCAGTTTCTCCTCTCCTGTTCCTCTCCTCTCTTCTCATTTATATCGTATTCTCTTTCTCCTCTCCTCTTCCTCTCCTTACCTCTTTCGCCTCGCTTTCTTTCCTGTCAGAAACTAGAGATAGAGAACATGGACATGCTGTTTCAGATGAAAGCTAACGTTGACAAGCCTGAGGCCATGGCTAACCTCCAGAAGAGAGTGCCTGGTAAGACACACACAGACAGACGGACGGGACGGGACGAGACGAGACGACTAGCTGAGGAAGAGAAACAGAGTGAAGATGAGGAAACAGTCAAAAGGTATCACTCACTCCAAGAAGAATGCTTTATCAGTTGCAAGGAGAATTATGATGTGAAACCCCTCAAGCTTCAATAGGGTTGAAACCTGTCTGAGATCCATGTCCTGTCACGACATATTTATCACTCCAAACAGAATGCCTTAGAAATTTATTTAACTTCAGGATTGGTGGGTCCCCTGCGGGACGGTTGAGCTAACGTATGCTAATGTGAATAGCATGAGGTTGTAAGTAACAAGAACATTTCCCAGGACATAGACATATCTGATATTGGCAGAAAGCTTAAATTATTGTTAATCTAACTGCACTGTCCAATTTACAGTAGCTATTACAGTGAAATAATACCATGCTATTGTTTGAGGAGAGTGCACAATTTTGAAAGTTATTTCAGCCTCTGAATTTCAACCTTTTAAAATGTTCCCCTACAACAACATACCCAAATCTAACTGCCTGTAGCTCAGGCCCTGAAGAAAGCATACGAATATTCTTGGTACCATTTGAAAGGAAACACTTTGAAGTTTGTGGAAATGTGAAAGGATTGTAGGAGAATTTAACACATTAGATCTGGTAAAAGATAATACAAAGAAAAAAACTATTTTTTTTGTATTTTTTTTTGGTACCATCATCTTTGAAATGCAAGAGAAAGGCAACAACGAATTATTCCAGCCCAGGTGTAATTTATATTTTGGCCACTAGATGTCAGCTGTGTATGTTTCAGACTGATCCAACGAACCATTGCATTTCTGTTCAAAATGTTGTATCAAGACTGTCCAAATGTGCCTAATTTGTTTATTAAAGAACACCACTGTTCTGAATCTAAATATTCTTGAATCAATACTAGCTTGAGATCTGCATGTGTAACTGGAGCTTTGGTGGAAATCTCCCACTCCCATTGACGTCACTTCATGACCTACTGTAGAGTTACCTAAGGGAGATATTCCTGGTCTCCTCTTCCAGAATGTTCTGAAGAGGATGATGTAAGACACACTACCACTTATGATATACTGAATGGAGAATTTGGTAGTACTTTACCTTATAGCATGGTAATAACAGGGTAATAACCATGTTATTATTAGGTCATTATTATTAGTAACCAGTAGTAGTTTGTTAATTTCAGTCTTTTTGGGCATAGGCTTGTTGTGTGTATTGTTTAAGTCATGTTATAACAGTGTAAAGTCAGTTGTCATAAGGTGACTCCAGCTGCCATGAAAATCTCCTGACCCAAGGTATGACCAATCTAATCTCTCTGTTCCCTGTCTTCAGCTCATGCACAAGCTGATGAGCCCATTGAGAGCCTGAGGGACCTGGTTTCCCCTCAAACAGACATCAAGGTACAGTAGAAACATTTTACATCAGCCCTGGTCTAGAGTAGAGTTTTGATGTTAACATCCAGATGTCAGGAACGGCTAAAATATCACAGCAAATGCTCTGTTTTTTCATACATACAGTGTTCCCTATATAGATTCATTTCAGAATGTGCGAACATGTAGGCCTACATGCATGTTTTGTTGACCATTGGATAGAATACACTAGAACAGAATAGATAGAACGGAACGGAACATAATACAATAGAACACATGTCTTTATTTTAACTAGGCAAGTCAGTTAAGGACAAATTTTTCTTTACAGTGACGGCCTACCCGGCCAAATCCGGTACTGCAGTGACACCTCTTGCACTGAGATGCAGTGTCTTAGACCACTGCGCCATTCTGGAGCCCAGCAGAATGGAATACAACAGAACAGAATACAATAGAACAGAATACAATAGAACAGCATACAATAGAACAGAATACAACAGAACAGAATACAATAGAACATAACACAATAGAACAGAATACACCAGAACGGAATACAACAGAACGGAATACAATAGAACGGAATACAATAGAACAGAATACAACAGAACAGAATACAATAGAACACAATAGAACAAAATACAACAGAACAGAACAGAATATAATACAACAGAATACAACAGAATACAACAGAATAGAACATAATGGAACATGATAGAACATAACATAATAGAACAGAACATAATAGAACATAATAGAAAAGAACATAATAGAACATACCCTAATAGAACAGAATAGAATAGAACATAATAGAACAGAACAGAATAGAACATAATAGAACATAATATAATATAATAGAACAGAACAGAATAGAACATAATAGAACAGAATAGAACAGAACAGAATAGAACATAATAGAAAAGAACAGAATAGAACATAATAGAACATAATAGAACAGAACAGAATAGAACATAATAGAACATAATATAATATAATAGAACATAATAGAACATAATAGAACATAACAGAAAATAATAGAATAGAACATAATAGAACATAATATAATATAATAGAACAGAACAGAATAGAACATAACAGAAAATAATAGAATAGAACATAATAGAACATAATATAATATAATAGAACAGAACAGAATAGAACATAACAGAAAATAATAGAACAGAAAATAATAGACAAATTATTACCTTGTCAGCTCGGGGATTCAATCTTGCAACCTTTAGGTTACTAGTCCAACGCTCTAACCACTAGGCTACCTACCGGCCCACATAATATAATAGAATAGAATAGAACATAATAGAACAGAACATAAAAGAACAGAACAGAACATAATAGAACAGAACAGAATAGAACACAATAGAACTGAATAGAACATAATAGAACAGAATAGAACATGATAGAACAGAATAGAACATAATAGAATAGAACATAATAGAACAGAACATAATAGAACATAATAGAACAGAACAGAATAGAACAAAACAGAATAGAATAGAACAGAATAGAACAGAATAGAACAGAATAGAACATAATAGAACAGAACAGAATAGAACAGAACAGAACAGAATAGAACATAATAGAACAGAACACAATAGAACAGAACAGAACATAATAGAAGAGAACAGAATAGAACAGAACAGAATAGAACATAATAGAACACAATAGAACACAATAGAACAGAACATAATAGAGCAGCATATAATAGAACAGAATACAGTACAACAGAATAAAAGGGAATAGAATGAAAGACATTACAATAGATTAGAATGAACTGAGCCACTTACAGAAATGCTCTGCTGACTCTGCTATAGTAAGCTGCTCATCACAGAGAGATATAACTGAGTCCTTTGTGAAGTGGTGCGAGGCCAATTACTTGGACCTAAATGTACTTAAGACCAAGGAGTTAGTGGTAGATTTGAGGAAAAAGAAAGATGTTATTAATCCCATTTCTGTTAAGGGTGAAGAGATTGGCACCGTTGATTTTTATAAGTACTTGGGTGTAAAAGTGGACAACAAACTGAACTGGAAGGAGAATGCTCACCGTGTCAATAAAAATGACCTATCCACACTGTGCTTTATAAGGAAGCTTAGATCTTTTAAAGTATGTGACAAAATGCTTTGAATGTTCAATAGCAGTGTCGTGTCGAGTGTAATGACCTATTCCATTGTGTGCTGGAAAGGGAGTTTAATGAAAAAGGACTTACAAAAGATTGAACAAATCATTAAGAAGGACATTGCTACAAATGGCTGCAGCTTGGAATCACTGCAGGACATGATCATAACAAGGCTGCAAGTAACAACACATGATCATGGATAATGGCACCCACCCACTCCACAGGGCTCTGATGACACACACCAGCTCCACAGGGCTCTGATGACACACACCAGCTCCACAGGGCTCTGATGACACACACCAGCTCCACAGGGCTCTGATGACACACACCAGCTCCACAGGGCTCTGATGACACCCACCAGCTCCACAGGGCTCTGATGACACACACCCACACCACAGGGCTCTGATGACACACACCAGCTCCACAGGGCTCTGATGACACCCACCCACACCACAGGGCTCTGATGACACACACCCACTCCACAGGGCTCTGATGACACACACCAGCTCCACAGGGCTCTGATGACACACACCCACTCCACAGGGCTCTGATGACACCCACCCACACCACAGGGCTCTAATGACACCCACCCACACCACAGGGCTCTGATGACACACACCAGCTCCACAGGGCTCTGATGACACACACCCACACCACAGGGCTCTAATGACACCCACCCACACCACAGGGCTCTGATGACACACACCAGCTCCACAGGGCTCTGATGACACCCACCCACACCACAGGGCTCTAATGACACCCACCCACACCACAGGGCTCTGATGACACACACCAGCTCCACAGGGCTCTGGTGACACACACCCACTCCACAAGGCTCTGGTGACACACACCAGCTCCACAGGCCTCTGATGACACACACCAGCTCCACAGGGCTCTGATGACACACACCAGCTCCACAGGGCTCTGATGACACACACCAGCTCCACAGGGCTCTGATGACACACACCAGCTCCACAGGGCTCTGATGACACACACCAGTTCCACAGGGCTCTGATGACACACACCCACTCCACAGGGCTCTGATGACACACACCCACTCCACAGGGCTCTGATGACACACACCAGCTCCACAGGGCTCTGTTGACACACACCAGCTCCACAGGGCTCTGATGACACACACCAGCTCCACAGGGCTCTGATGACACACACCCACTCCACAGGGCTCTGAGGACACACACCCACTCCACAGGGCTCTGATGACACACACCAGCTCCACAGGGCTCTGATGACACACACCAGCTCCACAGGGCTCTGATGACACCCACCCACACCACAGGGCTCTAATGACACCCACCCACACCACAGGGCTCTGATGACACACACCAGCTCCACAGGGCTCTGGTGACACACACCCACTCCACAAGGCTCTGATGACACACACCAGCTCCACAGGCCTCTGATGACACACACCAGCTCCACAGGGCTCTGATGACACACACCAGCTCCACAGGGCTCTGATGACACACACCAGCTCCACAGGGCTCTGATGACACACACCAGCTCCACAGGGCTCTGATGACACACACCAGTTCCACAGGGCTCTGATGACACACACCCACTCCACAGGGCTCTGATGACACACACCCACTCCACAGGGCTCTGATGACACACACCAGCTCCACAGGGCTCTGTTGACACACACCAGCTCCACAGGGCTCTGATGACACACACCAGCTCCACAGGGCTCTGATGACACACACCCACTCCACAGGGCTCTGAGGACACACACCCACTCCACAGGGCTCTGATGACACACACCAGCTCCACAGGGCTCTGATGACACACACCAGCTCCACAGGGCTCTGATGACACACACCCACTCCACAGGGCTCTGATGACACACACCCACTCCACAGGGCTCTGATGACACACACCCACTCCACAGGGCTCTGATGACACACACCCACTCCACAGGGCTCTGATGACACCCACCAGCTCCACAAGGCTCTGATGACATGCACAAACTCCACAGGGCTCTGATGGCACACACCAGCTCCACAGGGCTCTGATGGCACACACCAGCTCCACAGGGCTCTGATGACACACACCAGCTCCACAGGGCTTTGATGACACACACCAGCTCCACAGGGCTCTGATGACACACACCAGCTCCACAGGGCTCTGATGACACACACAAACTCCACAAGGCTCTGATGACACACACCAGCTCCACAGGGCTCTGATGACACACACCCACTCCACAGGGCTCTGATGACACACACCCACTCTACAGCACTCTGATGCAACACAGGAGCAGCTTCAGTAGCAGGTTATTCCTGCCCAGATGTTTCACAGAAAGGTTTAGACAGTCATTTTTACCCACAGGCATTTAATGAGTGTAATTGATTAACTGTTTTGAGGTCGTCCTATTGGAAAATGATGCTGCCTTTTTCCCCCCCAGAGTAGGATAGAAAACAGCACTTGAATCAGACTATTGTTTTAGGGATACTGTGGTGCATGTGCCTTTATGTGTCTTCATGTGTGTTGTTTTTTAAATTGTGTTTGTCATTGTTAAGTGTCCTGTCATTGCAAGTCATTGATAATGCATGCTGTAATAAAACAGTTTCCCAAGTGGGGATTATTAAAAGTAATATTCTACTCTCTCTCTCTACTCTAGAACAAAATAGAATAGAACAGAAAATAACAGAATAGAACAGAATATAACATAGAATACAATGATAGCTAACTTGTTTACGGAACCTACGTATGAATTATAGCCACAGAATTAGCATTTTTAGCATCAGCATGTGCTCTAATTTGAGAGGCAATCAGAGCAGGCGAACGCTTATTTTAATAGTTGTCTCTGACTGTGGAATGCCCCCTGGTCTACTTACGTCACTCCCCTGAGAGTGAGAGTGGAACAGACCGAGCAGACATGCCAGACTTGGGTTTAAATACTATTGGAAATCATTTGAAAAATTGTATCTGTGCTTGATTGAGCTTGTCTGACAGAATGGAACCACTAGAAAAGTCCCAAAATTGAAAACGTTACCCACTTGGCACTCCAGGCAGGCTAAAGCAAACACTCAGAGTATTTAACAGACTTCTAATAGTATTTGAACCCGGGTCTGCAGCGCAAACAGTCGGGTCCAGGATATCCCCTAAGACGTCAGAACCACCAGGCACCAAGCAGAGGCAGGCTGACCTCCCTGAGAGAGACACATATCATGTCTGTCTGCTCTGAAACCTCTCCGCTAAAATAACCGCCTCAGTGGAAACATTCTGCCCCTCCCCTGCTTCCACCGCTGTCTGCTCCACAAAGAGGACATGGGTAGTTGTTAACTAATGATTTATTGTCTCAGTTTAGGAAAAATATTAACTTAATGCATGCCCTTTTCAAGTAAGTAAATGACATTATCAGTAAGAGATGTATTTTTAGAGATATGATACAGGTACCCATAAGGGTGTTTAAGATGGCGTCTAAGGCAGGTCTGACTTGTGACATTGCCCCTGGTCTGGGGGCAGCCATTGCTAGTATGCGAATAGGTAAACACAATGGCCTCTGGTGGAATGTCACTGTTCATACTGGTAATGGTCCAAGACAATTGATCCAATCCGGCTCGTAGGACCACTATATGGGTTTATGATAAGATCGGAGGATAATACAACCTATTCCCTTTGAAAGTTGGACTCTGCACAATACAGCTTTATGACAAAATTACATGTCTTATGATGCCTCTCTACCCCCAATCCAGAGCATCCCAAACATGCTCAATGGGTGACATGTCTGGTGATTATGCAGGCCATGGAAGAACTGGGACATTTTCAGCTTCCAGGAATTGTGTACAGATCCTTGCGACATGGGGCCGTGCATTATCATGCTGAAACATGATGTGATGGCAGCGGATGAATGGCACGACAATGGGCCTCAGGATCTCGTCACGGTATCTCTGCGCATTCTTGCCATCGATAAAATGCAATTGTGTTCATTTTCCGTAGCTTATGTCTGCCCATACCATAACCCCACCATAACCCTTACTATAGAAAACATTAGGGAGGTGACTCCAACTCTTATTATAGAAAACAGTAGGGAGATGAGTCCAACTCTTATTATAGAAAAGAGTAGGGAGGTGAGTCCAACTCTTACTATAGCAGACAGTAGGGAGGTGAGTCCAACTCTTACTAGAGCAGACAGTAGGGAGATGAGTCCAACTCTTACTATAGCAGACAGTAGGGAGGTGAGTCCAACTCTTTCTGTAGCAGACAGTAGGGAGGTGAGTCCAACTCTTACTATAGCAGACAGTAGGGAGGTGAGTCCAACTCTTACTATAGCAGACAGTAGGGAGGTGAGTCCAACTCTTACTATAGCAGACAGTAGGGAGGTGAGTCCAACTCTTACTATAGCAGACAGTAGGGAGGTGAGTCCAACTCTTACTATAGCAGACAGTAGGGAGGTGAGTCCAACTCTTACTATAGCAGACAGTAGGGAGGTGAGTCCAACTCTTACTGTAGCAGACAGTAGGGAGGTGAGTCCAACTCTTGCTATAGCAGACAGTAGGGAGGTGAGTCCAACTCTTACTGTAGCAGACAGTAGGGAGGTGAGTCCAACTCTTACTATAGCAGACAGTAGGGAGGTGAGTCCAACTCTTACTATAGCAGACAGTAGGGAGGTGAGTCCAACTCTTACTATAGCAGACAGTAGGGAGGTGAGTCCAACTCTTACTATAGCAGACAGTAGGGAGGTGAGTCCAGCTCTTACTATAGCAGACAGTAGGGAGGTGAGTCCAACTCTTACTGTAGCAGACAGTAGGGAGGTGAGTCCAACTCTTACTATAGCAGACAGTAGGGAGGTGAGTCCAACTCTTACTATAGCAGACAGTAGGGAGGTGAGTCCAACTCTTACTATAGCAGACAGTAGGGAGGTGAGTCCAACTCTTACTATAGCAGACAGTAGGGAGGTGAGTCCAACTCTTACTATAGCAGACAGTAGGGAGGTGAGTCCAACTCTTACTATAGCAGACAGTAGGGAGATGAGTCCAACTCTTACTATAGCAGACAGTAGGGAGGTGAGTCCAACTCTTTCTGTAGCAGACAGTAGGGAGATAAGTCCAACTCTTACTATAGCAGACAGTAGGGAGGTGAGTCCAACTCTTACTATAGCAGACAGTAGGGAGGTGAGTCCAACTCTTACTATAGCAGACAGTAGGGAGGTGAGTCCAACTCTTACTATAGCAGACAGTAGGGAGGTGAGTCCAACTCTTACTATAGCAGACAGTAGGGAGGTGAGTCAAACTCTTACTATAGCAGACAGTAGGGAGGTGAGTACAACTCTTACTGTAGCAGACAGTAGGGAGGTGAGTCCAACTCTTACTATAGCAGAATGTAGGGAGGTAAGTCCAACTCTTACTATAGCAGACAGTAGGGAGGTGAGTCCAACTCTTACTATAGCAGACAGTAAGGAGATGAGTCCAACTCTTACTATAGCAGACAGTAGGGAGGTGAGTCCAACTCTTTCTGTAGCAGACAGTAGGGAGATAAGTCCAACTCTTACTATAGCAGACAGTAGGGAGGTGAGTCCAACTCTTACTATAGTAGGGAGGTGAGTCCAACTCTTACTATAGCAGACAGTAGGGAGGTGAGTCCAACTCTTACTATAGCAGACAGTAGGGAGGTGAGTCCAACTCTTACTATAGCAGACAGTAGGGAGGTGAGTCCAACTCTTACTATAGCAGACAGTAGGGAGGTGAGTCCAACTCTTACTATAGCAGACAGTAGGGAGGTGAGTCCAACTCTTACTATAGCAGACAGTAGGGAGGTGAGTCCAACTCTTACTATAGCAGACAGTAGGGAGGTGAGTCCAACTCTTACTGTAGCAGACAGTAGGGAGGTGAGTCCAACTCTTACTATAGCAGACAGTAGGGAGGTGAGTCCAACTCTTACTATAGCAGACAGTAGGGAGGTGAGTCCAACTCTTACTGTAGCAGACAGTAGGGAGGTGAGTTCAACTCTTACTGTAGCAGACAGTAGGGAGGTGAGTCCAACTCTTACTATGGCAGACAGTAGGGAGGTGAGTCCAACTCTTACTATAGCAGACAGTAGGGAGGTGAGTCCAACTCTTACTATAGAAAACAGTAGGGAGATAAGTCCAACTCTTACTATAGCAGACAGTAGGGAGATAAGTCCAACTCTTACTATAGCAGACAGTAGGGAGGTGAGTCCAACTCTTACTATAGTAGGGAGGTGAGTCCAACTCTTACTATAGAAAACAGTAGGGAGATAAGTCCAAGTCTTACTATAGCAGACAGTAGGGAGGTGAGTCCAACTCTTACTATAGCAGACAGTAGGGAGGTGAGTCCAACTCTTACTAAAGCAGACAGTAGGGAGGTGAGTCCAACTCTTACTATAGCAGACAGTAGGGAGGTGAGTCCAACTCTTACTATAGCAGACAGTAGGGAGGTGAGTCCAACTCTTACTATAGCAGACAGTAGGGAGGTGAGTCCAACTCTTACTATAGCAGACAGTAGGGAGGTGAGTCCAACTCTTACTATAGCAGAGAGTAGGGAGGTGAGTCCAACTCTTACTATAGCGACAGTAGGGAGGTGAGTCCAACTCTTACTATAGCAGACAGTAGGGAGGTGAGTCCAACTCTTACTATAGCAGACAGTAGGGAGGTGAGTCCAACTCTTACTATAGCAGACAGTAGGGAGGTGAGTCCAACTCTTACTATAGCAGACAGTAGGGAGGTGAGTCCAACTCTTACTATAGCAGACAGTAGGGAGGTGAGTCCAACTCTTTCTGTAGCAGACAGTAGGGAGATAAGTCCAACTCTTACTATAGCAGACAGTAGGGAGGTGAGTCCAACTCTTACTATAGCAGACAGTAGGGAGGTGAGTCCAACTCTTACTATAGCAGACAGTAGGGAGGTGAGTCCAACTCTTACTATAGCAGACAGTAGGGAGGTGAGTCCAACTCTTACTATAGCAGACAGTAGGGAGGTGAGTCCAACTCTTACTGTAGCAGACAGTAGGGAGGTGAGTCCAACTCTTACTATAGCAGACAGTAGGGAGGTGAGTCCAACTCTTACTATAGCAGACAGTAGGGAGGTGAGTCCAACTCTTACTATAGCAGACAGTAGGGAGGTGAGTCCAACTCTTACTATAGCAGACAGTAGGGAGATGAGTCCAACTCTTACTATAGCAGACAGTAGGGAGGTGAGTCCAACTCTTTCTGTAGCAGACAGTAGGGAGATAAGTCCAACTCTTACTATAGCAGACAGTAGGGAGGTGAGTCCAACTCTTACTATAGCAGACAGTAGGGAGGTGAGTCCAACTCTTACTATAGCAGACAGTAGGGAGGTGAGTCCAACTCTTACTATAGCAGACAGTAGGGAGGTGAGTCCAACTCTTACTATAGCAGACAGTAGGGAGGTGAGTCCAACTCTTACTATAGCAGACAGTAGGGAGGTGAGTCCAACTCTTACTATAGCAGACAGTAGGGAGGTGAGTCCAACTCTTACTGTAGCAGACAGTAGGGAGGTGAGTCCAACTCTTACTATAGCAGACAGTAGGGAGGTAAGTCCAACTCTTACTATAGCAGACAGTAGGGAGGTGAGTCCAACTCTTACTATAGCAGACAGTAGGGAGATGAGTCCAACTCTTACTATAGCAGACAGTAGGGAGGTGAGTCCAACTCTTTCTGTAGCAGACAGTAGGGAGATAAGTCCAACTCTTACTATAGCAGACAGTAGGGAGGTGAGTCCAACTCTTACTATAGTAGGGAGGTGAGTCCAACTCTTACTATAGCAGACAGTAGGGAGGTGAGTCCAACTCTTACTATAGCAGACAGTAGGGAGGTGAGTCCAACTCTTACTATAGCAGACAGTAGGGAGGTGAGTCCAACTCTTACTATAGCAGACAGTAGGGAGGTGAGTCCAACTCTTACTATAGTAGGGAGGTGAGTCCAACTCTTACTATAGTAGGGAGGTGAGTCCAACTCTTACTATAGAAAACAGTAGGGAGATAAGTCCAAGTCTTACTATAGCAGACAGTAGGGAGGTGAGTCCAACTCTTACTATAGCAGACAGTAGGGAGGTGAGTCCAACTCTTACTATAGTAGGGAGGTGAGTCCAACTCTTACTATAGAAAACAGTAGGGAGATAAGTCCAAGTCTTACTATAGCAGACAGTAGGGAGGTGAGTCCAACTCTTACTATAGCAGACAGTAGGGAGGTGAGTCCAACTCTTACTAAAGCAGACAGTAGGGAGGTGAGTCCAACTCTTACTATAGCAGACAGTAGGGAGGTGAGTCCAACTCTTACTATAGCAGACAGTAGGGAGGTGAGTCCAACTCTTACTATAGCAGACAGTAGGGAGGTGAGTCCAACTCTTACTATAGCAGACAGTAGGGAGGTGAGTCCAACTCTTACTATAGCAGACAGTAGGGAGGTGAGTCCAACTCTTACTATAGCGACAGTAGGGAGGTGAGTCCAACTCTTACTATAGCAGACAGTAGGGAGGTGAGTCCAACTCTTACTATAGCAGACAGTAGGGAGGTGAGTCCAACTCTTACTATAGCAGACAGTAGGGAGGTGAGTCCAACTCTTACTATAGCAGACAGTAGGGAGGTGAGTCCAACTCTTACTATAGCAGACAGTAGGGAGGTGAGTCCAACTCTTACTATAGCAGACAGTAGGGAGGTGAGTCAAACTCTTACTATAGCAGACAGTAGGGAGGTGAGTCCAACTCTTACTGTAGCAGACAGTAGGGAGGTGAGTCCAACTCTTACTATAGCAGACAGTAGGGAGGTGAGTCCAACTCTTACTATAGCAGACAGTAGGGAGGTGAGTCCAACTCTTACTATAGCAGACAGTAGGGAGATGAGTCCAACTCTTACTATAGCAGACAGTAGGGAGGTGAGTCCAACTCTTTCTGTAGCAGACAGTAGGGAGATAAGTCCAACTCTTACTATAGCAGACAGTAGGGAGGTGAGTCCAACTCTTACTATAGTAGGGAGGTGAGTCCAACTCTTACTAAAGCAGACAGTAGGGAGGTGAGTCCAACTCTTACTATAGCAGACAGTAGGGAGGTGAGTCCAACTCTTACTATAGCAGACAGTAGGGAGGTGAGTCCAACTCTTACTATAGCAGACAGTAGGGAGGTGAGTCCAACTCTTACTATAGCAGACAGTAGGGAGGTGAGTCCAACTCTTACTATAGCAGACAGTAGGGAGGTGAGTCCAACTCTTACTATAGCAGACAGTAGGGAGGTGAGTCCAACTCTTACTGTAGCAGACAGTAGGGAGGTGAGTCCAACTCTTACTATAGCAGACAGTAGGGAGGTGAGTCCAACTCTTACTATAGCAGACAGTAGGGAGGTGAGTCCAACTCTTACTGTAGCAGACAGTAGGGAGGTGAGTTCAACTCTTACTGTAGCAGACAGTAGGGAGGTGAGTCCAACTCTTACTATAGCAGACAGTAGGGAGGTGAGTCCAACTCTTACTATAGCAGACAGTAGGGAGGTGAGTCCAACTCTTACTATAGAAAACAGTAGGGAGATAAGTCCAACTCTTACTATAGCAGACAGTAGGGAGATAAGTCCAACTCTTACTATAGCAGACAGTAGGGAGGTGAGTCCAACTCTTACTATAGTAGGGAGGTGAGTCCAACTCTTACTATAGAAAACAGTAGGGAGATAAGTCCAAGTCTTACTATAGCAGACAGTAGGGAGGTGAGTCCAACTCTTACTATAGCAGACAGTAGGGAGGTGAGTCCAACTCTTACTAAAGCAGACAGTAGGGAGGTGAGTCCAACTCTTACTATAGCAGACAGTAGGGAGGTGAGTCCAACTCTTACTATAGCAGACAGTAGGGAGGTGAGTCCAACTCTTACTATAGCAGACAGTAGGGAGGTGAGTCCAACTCTTACTATAGCAGACAGTAGGGAGGTGAGTCCAACTCTTACTATAGCAGACAGTAGGGAGGTGAGTCCAACTCTTACTATAGCGACAGTAGGGAGGTGAGTCCAACTCTTACTATAGCAGACAGTAGGGAGGTGAGTCCAACTCTTACTATAGCAGACAGTAGGGAGGTGAGTCCAACTCTTACTATAGCAGACAGTAGGGAGGTGAGTCCAACTCTTACTATAGCAGACAGTAGGGAGGTGAGTCCAACTCTTACTATAGCAGACAGTAGGGAGGTGAGTCCAACTCTTTCTGTAGCAGACAGTAGGGAGATAAGTCCAACTCTTACTATAGCAGACAGTAGGGAGGTGAGTCCAACTCTTACTATAGCAGACAGTAGGGAGGTGAGTCCAACTCTTACTATAGCAGACAGTAGGGAGGTGAGTCCAACTCTTACTATAGCAGACAGTAGGGAGGTGAGTCCAACTCTTACTATAGCAGACAGTAGGGAGGTGAGTCCAACTCTTACTGTAGCAGACAGTAGGGAGGTGAGTCCAACTCTTACTATAGCAGACAGTAGGGAGGTGAGTCCAACTCTTACTATAGCAGACAGTAGGGAGGTGAGTCCAACTCTTACTATAGCAGACAGTAGGGAGGTGAGTCCAACTCTTACTATAGCAGACAGTAGGGAGATGAGTCCAACTCTTACTATAGCAGACAGTAGGGAGGTGAGTCCAACTCTTTCTGTAGCAGACAGTAGGGAGATAAGTCCAACTCTTACTATAGCAGACAGTAGGGAGGTGAGTCCAACTCTTACTATAGCAGACAGTAGGGAGGTGAGTCCAACTCTTACTATAGCAGACAGTAGGGAGGTGAGTCCAACTCTTACTATAGCAGACAGTAGGGAGGTGAGTCCAACTCTTACTATAGCAGACAGTAGGGAGGTGAGTCCAACTCTTACTATAGCAGACAGTAGGGAGGTGAGTCCAACTCTTACTATAGCAGACAGTAGGGAGGTGAGTCCAACTCTTACTGTAGCAGACAGTAGGGAGGTGAGTCCAACTCTTACTATAGCAGACAGTAGGGAGGTAAGTCCAACTCTTACTATAGCAGACAGTAGGGAGGTGAGTCCAACTCTTACTATAGCAGACAGTAGGGAGATGAGTCCAACTCTTACTATAGCAGACAGTAGGGAGGTGAGTCCAACTCTTTCTGTAGCAGACAGTAGGGAGATAAGTCCAACTCTTACTATAGCAGACAGTAGGGAGGTGAGTCCAACTCTTACTATAGTAGGGAGGTGAGTCCAACTCTTACTATAGCAGACAGTAGGGAGGTGAGTCCAACTCTTACTATAGCAGACAGTAGGGAGGTGAGTCCAACTCTTACTATAGCAGACAGTAGGGAGGTGAGTCCAACTCTTACTATAGCAGACAGTAGGGAGGTGAGTCCAACTCTTACTATAGTAGGGAGGTGAGTCCAACTCTTACTATAGTAGGGAGGTGAGTCCAACTCTTACTATAGAAAACAGTAGGGAGATAAGTCCAAGTCTTACTATAGCAGACAGTAGGGAGGTGAGTCCAACTCTTACTATAGCAGACAGTAGGGAGGTGAGTCCAACTCTTACTATAGTAGGGAGGTGAGTCCAACTCTTACTATAGAAAACAGTAGGGAGATAAGTCCAAGTCTTACTATAGCAGACAGTAGGGAGGTGAGTCCAACTCTTACTATAGCAGACAGTAGGGAGGTGAGTCCAACTCTTACTAAAGCAGACAGTAGGGAGGTGAGTCCAACTCTTACTATAGCAGACAGTAGGGAGGTGAGTCCAACTCTTACTATAGCAGACAGTAGGGAGGTGAGTCCAACTCTTACTATAGCAGACAGTAGGGAGGTGAGTCCAACTCTTACTATAGCAGACAGTAGGGAGGTGAGTCCAACTCTTACTATAGCAGACAGTAGGGAGGTGAGTCCAACTCTTACTATAGCGACAGTAGGGAGGTGAGTCCAACTCTTACTATAGCAGACAGTAGGGAGGTGAGTCCAACTCTTACTATAGCAGACAGTAGGGAGGTGAGTCCAACTCTTACTATAGCAGACAGTAGGGAGGTGAGTCCAACTCTTACTATAGCAGACAGTAGGGAGGTGAGTCCAACTCTTACTGTAGCAGACAGTAGGGAGGTGAGTCCAACTCTTACTATAGCAGACAGTAGGGAGGTGAGTCCAACTCTTACTATAGCAGACAGTAGGGAGGTGAGTCCAACTCTTACTATAGCAGACAGTAGGGAGGTGAGTCCAACTCTTACTATAGCAGACAGTAGGGAGATGAGTCCAACTCTTACTATAGCAGACAGTAGGGAGGTGAGTCCAACTCTTTCTGTAGCAGACAGTAGGGAGATAAGTCCAACTCTTACTATAGCAGACAGTAGGGAGGTGAGTCCAACTCTTACTATAGCAGACAGTAGGGAGGTGAGTCCAACTCTTACTATAGCAGACAGTAGGGAGGTGAGTCCAACTCTTACTATAGCAGACAGTAGGGAGGTGAGTCCAACTCTTACTATAGCAGACAGTAGGGAGGTGAGTCCAACTCTTACTATAGCAGACAGTAGGGAGGTGAGTCCAACTCTTACTATAGCAGACAGTAGGGAGGTGAGTCCAACTCTTACTGTAGCAGACAGTAGGGAGGTGAGTCCAACTCTTACTATAGCAGACAGTAGGGAGGTAAGTCCAACTCTTACTATAGCAGACAGTAGGGAGGTGAGTCCAACTCTTACTATAGCAGACAGTAGGGAGATGAGTCCAACTCTTACTATAGCAGACAGTAGGGAGGTGAGTCCAACTCTTTCTGTAGCAGACAGTAGGGAGATAAGTCCAACTCTTACTATAGCAGACAGTAGGGAGGTGAGTCCAACTCTTACTATAGTAGGGAGGTGAGTCCAACTCTTACTATAGCAGACAGTAGGGAGGTGAGTCCAACTCTTACTATAGCAGACAGTAGGGAGGTGAGTCCAACTCTTACTATAGCAGACAGTAGGGAGGATAGTCCAACTCTTACTATAGCAGACAGTAGGGAGGTGAGTCCAACTCTTACTGTAGCAGACAGTAGGGAGGTGAGTCCAACTCTTACTGTAGCAGACAGTAGGGAGGTGAGTCCAACTCTTACTATAGCGACAGTAGGGAGGTGAGTCCAACTCTTCCTATAGCAGACAGTAGGGAGGTGAGTCCAACTCTTACTATAGCAGACAGTAGGGAGGTGAGTCCAACTCTTACTATAGCAGACAGTAGGGAGGTGAGTCCAACTCTTACTATAGCAGACAGTAGGGAGATGAGTCCAACTCTTACTATAGCAGACAGTAGGGAGGTGAGTCCAACTCTTTCTGTAGCAGACAGTAGGGAGATAAGTCCAACTCTTACTATAGCAGACAGTAGGGAGGTGAGTCCAACTCTTACTATAGCAGACAGTAGGGAGGTGAGTCCAACTCTTACTATAGCAGACAGTAGGGAGGTGAGTCCAACTCTTACTATAGCAGACAGTAGGGAGGTGAGTCCAACTCTTACTATAGCAGACAGTAGGGAGGTGAGTCCAACTCTTACTATAGCAGACAGTAGGGAGGTGAGTCCAACTCTTACTATAGCAGACAGTAGGGAGGTGAGTCCAACTCTTACTGTAGCAGACAGTAGGGAGGTGAGTCCAACTCTTACTATAGCAGACAGTAGGGAGGTAAGTCCAACTCTTACTATAGCAGACAGTAGGGAGGTGAGTCCAACTCTTACTATAGCAGACAGTAGGGAGATGAGTCCAACTCTTACTATAGCAGACAGTAGGGAGGTGAGTCCAACTCTTTCTGTAGCAGACAGTAGGGAGATAAGTCCAACTCTTACTATAGCAGACAGTAGGGAGGTGAGTCCAACTCTTACTATAGTAGGGAGGTGAGTCCAACTCTTACTATAGCAGACAGTAGGGAGGTGAGTCCAACTCTTACTATAGCAGACAGTAGGGAGGTGAGTCCAACTCTTACTATAGCAGACAGTAGGGAGGATAGTCCAACTCTTACTATAGCAGACAGTAGGGAGGTGAGTCCAACTCTTACTATAGCAGACAGTAGGGAGGTGAGTCCAACTCTTACTATAGCAGACAGTAGGGAGGTGAGTCCAACTCTTACTATAGCAGACAGTAGGGAGGTGAGTCCAACTCTTACTGTAGCAGACAGTAGGGAGGTGAGTCCAACTCTTACTATAGCAGACAGTAGGGAGGTGAGTCCAACTCTTACTATAGCAGACAGTAGGGAGGTGAGTCCAACTCTTACTGTAGCAGACAGTAGGGAGGTGAGTCCAACTCTTACTGTAGCAGACAGTAGGGAGGTGAGTCCAACTCTTACTATAGCAGACAGTAGGGAGGTGAGTCCAACTCTTACTATAGCAGACAGTAGGGAGGTGAGTCCAACTCTTACTATAGCAGACAGTAGGGAGGTAAGTCCAACTCTTACTATAGAAAACAGTAGGGAGATAAGTCCAACTCTTACTATAGCAGACAGTAGGGAGATAAGTCCAACTCTTACTGTAGCAGACAATAGGGAGGTGAGTCCAACTCTTACTATAGTAGGGAGGTGAGTCCAACTCTTACTATAGAAAACAGTATGGAGATAAGTCCAAGTCTTACTATAGCAGACAGTAGGGAGGTGAGTCCAACTCTTACTATAGCAGACAGTAGGGAGGTGAGTCCAACTCTTACTAAAGCAGACAGTAGGGAGGTGAGTCCAACTCTTACTATAGCAGACAGTAGGGAGGTGAGTCCAACTCTTACTATAGCAGACAGTAGGGAGGTGAGTCCAACTCTTACTATAGCAGACAGTAGGGAGGTGAGTCCAACTCTTACTATAGCAGACAGTAGGGAGGTGAGTCCAACTCTTACTATAGCAGACAGTAGGGAGGTGAGTCCAACTCTTACTATAGCGACAGTAGGGAGGTGAGTCCAACTCTTACTATAGCAGACAGTAGGGAGGTGAGTCCAACTCTTACTATAGCAGACAGTAGGGAGGTGAGTCCAACTCTTACTATAGCAGACAGTAGGGAGGTGAGTCCAACTCTTACTATAGCAGACAGTAGGGAGGTGAGTCCAAATCTTACTGTAGCAGACAGTAGGGAGGTGAGTCCAACTCTTACTATAGCAGACAGTAGGGAGGTGAGTCCAACTCTTACTATAGCAGACAGTAGGGAGGTGAGTCCAACTCTTACTATAGTAGGGAGGTGAGTCCAACTCTTACTATAGCAGACAGTAGGGAGGTGAGTCCAACTCTTACTATAGCAGACAGTAGGGAGGTGAGTCCAACTCTTACTATAGCAGACAGTAGGGAGATGAGTCCAACTCTTACTATAGCAGACAGTAGGGAGGTGAGTCCAACTCTTTCTGTAGCAGACAGTAGGGAGATAAGTCCAACTCTTACTATAGCAGACAGTAGGGAGGTGAGTCCAACTCTTACTATAGTAGGGAGGTGAGTCCAACTCTTACTATAGCAGACAGTAGGGAGGTGAGTCCAACTCTTACTATAGCAGACAGTAGGGAGGTGAGTCCAACTCTTACTATAGCAGACATTAGGGAGGTGAGTCCAACTCTTACTATAGCAGACAGTAGGGAGGTGAGTCCAACTCTTACTATAGCAGACAGTAGGGAGGTGAGTCCAACTCTTACTATAGCAGACAGTAGGGAGGTGAGTCCAACTCTTACTATAGCAGACAGTAGGGAGGTGAGTCCAACTCTTACTATAGCAGACAGTAGGGAGGTGAGTCCAACTCTTACTATAGCAGACAGTAGGGAGGTAAGTCCAACTCTTACTATAGAAAACAGTAGGGAGATAAGTCCAACTCTTACTATAGCAGACAGTAGGGAGATAAGTCCAACTCTTACTATAGCAGACAGTAGGGAGGTGAGTCCAACTCTTACTATAGTAGGGAGGTGAGTCCAACTCTTACTATAGAAAACAGTAGGGAGATAAGTCCAAGTCTTACTATAGCAGACAGTAGGGAGGTGAGTCCAACTCTTACTATAGCAGACAGTAGGGAGGTGAGTCCAACTCTTACTATAGCAGACAATAGGGAGGTGAGTCCAACTCTTACTATAGCAGACAGTGGGGAGGTGAGTCCAACTCTTGCTATAGCAGACAGTAGGGAGGTGAGTCCAACTCTTACTATAGCAGACAGTAGGGAGGTGAGTCCAACTCTTACTATAGCAGACAGTAGGGAGGTGAGTCCAACTCTTACTATAGCAGACAGTAGGGAGGTGAGTCCAACTCTTACTATAGCGACAGTAGGGAGGTGAGTCCAACTCTTACTATAGCAGACAGTAGGGAGGTGAGTCCAACTCTTACTATAGCAGACAGTAGGGAGGTGAGTCCAACTCTTACTATAGCAGACAGTAGGGAGGTGAGTCCAACTCTTACTATAGCAGACAGTAGGGAGGTGAGTCCAACTCTTACTGTAGCAGACAGTAGGGAGGTGAGTCCAACTCTTACTATAGCAGACAGTAGGGAGGTGAGTCCAACTCTTACTATAGCAGACAGTAGGGAGGTGAGTCCAACTCTTACTATAGCAGACAGTAGGGAGATGAGTCCAACTCTTACTATAGCAGACAGTAG
Source organism: Salvelinus fontinalis (assembly GCF_029448725.1). Lineage (NCBI taxonomy): Eukaryota > Metazoa > Chordata > Actinopteri > Salmoniformes > Salmonidae > Salvelinus > Salvelinus fontinalis. The sequence goes on from NC_074682.1 coordinate 51,910,396, forward strand.
GGAGGTGAGTCCAACTCTTTCTGTAGCAGACAGTAGGGAGATAAGTCCAACTCTTACTATAGCAGACAGTAGTGAGGTGAGTCCAACTCTTACTATAGTAGGGAGGTGAGTCCAACTCTTACTATAGCAGACAGTAGGGAGGTGAGTCCAACTCTTACTATAGCAGACAGTAGGGAGGTGAGTCCAACTCTTACTATAGCAGACAGTAGGGAGGTGAGTCCAACTCTTACTATAGCAGACAGTAGGGAGGTGAGTCCAACTCTTACTATAGCAGACAGTAGGGAGGTGAGTCCAACTCTTACTATAGCAGACAGTAGGGAGGTGAGTCCAACTCTTACTGTAGCAGACAGTAGGGAGGTGAGTCCAACTCTTACTATAGCAGACAGTAGGGAGGTGAGTCCAACTCTTACTGTAGCAGACAGTAGGGAGGTGAGTCCAACTCTTACTATAGCAGACAGTAGGGAGGTGAGTCCAACTCTTACTATAGCAGACAGTAGGGAGGTGAGTCCAACTCTTACTGTAGCAGACAGTAGGGAGGTGAGTCCAACTCTTACTATAGCAGACAGTAGGGAGGTGAGTCCAACTCTTACTATAGCAGACAGTAGGGAGGTGAGTCCAACTCTTACTATAGCAGACAGTAGGGAGGTAAGTCCAACTCTTACTATAGAAAACAGTAGGGAGATAAGTCCAACTCTTACTATAGCAGACAGTAGGGAGATAAGTCCAACTCTTACTATAGCAGACAGTAGGGAGGTGAGTCCAACTCTTACTATAGTAGGGAGGTGAGTCCAACTCTTACTATAGAAAACAGTAGGGAGATAAGTCCAAGTCTTACTATAGCAGACAGTAGGGAGGTGAGTCCAACTCTTACTATAGCAGACAGTAGGGAGGTGAGTCCAACTCTTACTATAGTAGACAGTAGGGAGGTGAGTCCAACTCTTACTATAGCAGACAGTAGGGAGGTGAGTCCAACTCTTACTATAGCAGACAGTAGGGAGGTGAGTCCAACTCTTACTATAGCAGACAGTAGGGAGGTGAGTCCAACTCTTACTATAGCAGACAGTAGGGAGGTGAGTCCAAGTCTTACTATAGCAGACAGTAGGGAGGTGAGTCCAACTCTTACTATAGCGACAGTAGGGAGGTGAGTCCAACTCTTACTATAGCAGACAGTAGGGAGGTGAGTCCAACTCTTACTATAGCAGACAGTAGGGAGGTGAGTCCAACTCTTACTACAGCAGACAGTAGGGAGGTGAGTCCAACTCTTACTATAGCAGACAGTAGGGAGGTGAGTCCAACTCTTACTATAGCAGACAGTAGGGAGGTGAGTCCAATTCTTACTATAGCAGACAGTAGGGAGGTGAGGGCTTGGATTTGATTTGTTAACTTTATTTTCCACTGGGGAAATTCTTCTTGCAGGGCCATATGTTTACCTTACCTTGATACATGTTCTTCACTCCAAAAAACAACATTAGTCAAATGTTTTCTTTTGGATATCAAAATGTGGTCCAATATTGCATTGCCCATGTGTCTGGACTCCATCATGCTAACTGGTTCAATCATTTTGACATTCCATGTGCATGGAGTCTACCGTGCTAACTGGCTCAATCTGGTTGACATTCCATGTGCATGGACTCTACCGTGCTGACTGGTTCAATCTGGTTGACATTCCACACCAGTTTAACAGAATTTTCGAGCACAGTGACATCAGCGTAGTAGCACAGTGACATCTTTGAATACTATTAATTCCCCACTGACTTTAACTGATGGACATCACAGGGACTCTGTCTGTTACCAGGGACTCTCAGACACTCTGTCTGTTACCAGGGGCTCTCAGAGACTCTGTCTGTTACCAGGGACTCTGTCTGTTACCAGGGACTCTCAGAGACTCTGTCTGTTACCAGGGGCTCTCAGAGACTCTGTCTGTTACCAGGGACTCTCAGAGACTCTGTCTGTTACCAGGGACTCTGCCTTACCAGGGACTATGTCTGTTACCAGGGACTCTCAGAGACTCTGTCTGTTTCCAGGGACTCTGCCTTACCAGGGACTCTGTCTGTTACCAGGGACTCTCAGAGACTCTGTCTGTTACCAGGGACTCTGCCTTACCAGGGACTATGTCTGTTACCAGGGACTCTCAGAGACTCTGTCTGTTACCAGGGACTCTCAGAGACTCTGTCTGTTACCAGGGACTCTGCCTTACCAGGGACTCTGTCTGTTACCAGGGACTCTCAGAGACTCTGCCTTACCAGGGACTCTGTCTGTTACCAGGGACTCTCAGAGACTCTGTCTGTTACCAGGGACTCTGTTTGTGTCCCAAATGACACCCTATCCTCAATAGTGTGTACTACCTTTGAGGTGGCACACCCCATAGGGCTCTGGTCAAAGTTAACGTACTATATAGGGAATAGCAGATTTTGTTTACAGGCAGGCAAATGTTGATGTGCTTTCATAAAGTTAGTCTTGGCCAACAGCCTGTTGACCTAAGTGACTTGGCACAGAGCCGGAATAAAAAGGAGTTAAAGGACACCTGAGATCTTGGAAATGCGCAGTTTCCTGCTGCACCACAAAGTGTTGTGTTTAACTTGTTTACTTGCTTTAGGTGGTACTGAAGGCATCTAAAAAAACACTTTGTTCTTCATGGAAGCTGCAAGGTCCTCCTTCTGATACCCGTGGTTGATGCTATCCAGCAATGTCTTCTGAGAGATCTTTGTCAATATAAAAATAAGACCTCCCATTTGGTTTCTCGATACCTGTGTGTTTGTGTCTTCTTTATGCAGGTCACCACAACAACATCCACTGTCTGGCTACGGCAGTCGACCAGCTGATTAATTGATTAAATTAATTTGTTGATTGATTGCAGGGCACCCCTGATTGTAAGTCGCTATGGATAAGAGCGTCTGCTAAATGACCAAAATATAAATGTTAAAAATTAACATTTGCAAAGCACATTACTGGGTATTATTCTAATGAGCTCCGCCCTCAAACTATTTGTATTTTGATCAAATTCTGTCTTGTTTGGGGGCGGAGCTCATTAGAATAATAACCACCAGTGTGCTTTGCAAATGTTCATTTTTAACATTCATATTTTGGTCATTTAGCAGACGCTCTTGTCCAGAGCGACTGACAGTCAGTGGAATCATCTAAGGTTGATTAAAAAAAAAAACATCACAGTCATAGAAAGTAAAAGGTATCTGTAACCGTTACTAGGAATGTTGTTGTAGTTGATGATACATTGGTCTTCAAAACCTCATCTTTTTGTAACAAGATATCTTTTGGTTGAATCTTAGTCCATTGCTACTTGCTCTTTGGGGTCCAGGCCATGTAGCTGTCTCTGTACCTGTACAAGCACTTAGTGACAGCTATTGAAGGGATTTATAAATAACATTAATTGATTGATTTGATTGGTAATTGATTTGGTACTATGCATAGCTAACAGAAGATACTGTATCTAACTTTGTAACTTTTCAGAAATGGTCTGTGCTTTAACTTTGTAACCTTTCAGAAATTATCTATGCTTTATTTAACCTTTAAAGGGTATATGAAACAAAATTAAGACGTTTTTGGAGAGGATTTGACAAAATGTAGACTAATAATTCGTACTAAATTCCCAATCTGGCCCTCAAACCATCATGGTCACCTAATAATCCCCAGTTTACAATTGTCTCATTCATCCCCCTCCTCTCCCCTGTAACTATTCCCCAGGTCGTTGCTGCAAATGAGAACGTGTTCTCAGTCAACTTACCTGGTAAAATAACGGTAAAATAAAATAAAAACTTCCATTTTCTATGAATAAAGATGGCTAACATGTATTAAATGACATGTTTACAGTAAAGGAGAACAACAACATGTAAATGAACGGTAATTTGAGTGTATTTCCAGCCCACTGGAACCTTACCATCCTATATCCACAATCCCCTGTGTTCACCCTGGGGTCTGTTGTTAGGCTGGGGAAAGGTGGATGATCACATTCTGGTGTGTGTGTTTGTACTGTGCTTCCCAATGGTCTAGATTAGAAGTTCTAGGTAGGACCTCTATGTACAGTACTCAGTGTAAGGACACAGTCTACTGGCTGGAGAGTTGGCGGGCCAAATGTAGCCTCAAACCAAGACACCCCACATCCCAGTGGACAGGAACACCCCACAGGTTTCATAACATCACTATTTATAACAATTTTACTTCCCCATACTACTAGCATGCTCCCTTTGTCACAATGCATACACAGTGAACGGTTAAGAAACACATTTTAATGAAATTGTGTAGACATGACTAACCTTGATCAGATAGGGATCGGATCATTTATTTTATTTTTTTATTTCACCTTTATTTAACCAGGTAGGCAAATTGAGAACACGTTCTCATTTACAATTGCGACCTGGCCAAGATAAAGCAAAGCAGTTCGACACATACAACAACACATAGTTACACATGGAGTAAAACAAACATACAGTCAATAATACAGTGAAAAATAAGTCTATATACAATGTGAGCAAGTGAGGTGAGATAAGGGAGGTGAAGGCAAACAAAATATATATATAAATAAATAAAAATATAAAAAGGCCATGGTGGCGAAGTAAATACAATATAGCAAGTAAAAAATAACACTGGAATGGTTGGTTTGCAGTGGAAGAAGGTGCAAAGTAGAAATAGAAATAATGGGGTGCAAAGGAGCAAAATAAATAAATACAGTAGGTAAAGAGGTAGTTGTTTGGGCTAAATTATAGATGGGCTATGTACAGGTGCAGTAATCTATGAGCTACTCTGACAGCTGGTGCTTAAAGCTAGTGAGGGAGATAAGTGTTTCCAGTTTCAGAGATTTTTGTAGTTCGTTCCAGTCATTGGCAGCAGAGAACTGGAAGGAGAGGCGGCCAAAGGAAGAATTGGTTTTGGGGGTGACCAGAGAGATATACCTGCTGGAGCGCGTGCTACGGGTGGGCGTTGCTATGGTGACCAGCGAGCTGAGATAAGAGGGGACTTTACCTAGCAGGGTCTTGTAGATGACCTGGAGCCAGTGGGTTTGGCGACGAGTGTGAAGCGAGGGCCAGCCAACGAGAGCGTACAGGTCGCAGTGGTGGGTAGTATATGGGGCTTTGGTGACAAACGGATGGCACTGTGATAGACTGCATCCAATTTATTGAGTAGGGTTTTGGAGGCTAATTTGTAAATGACATCACCGAAGTCGAGGATTGGTAGGATGGTCAGTTTTACAAGGGTATGTTTGGCAGCATGAGTGAAGGATGCTTTGTTGCGGAATAGGAAGCCGATTCTAGATTTAACTTTGGATTGGAGATGCTTGATGTGAGTCTGGAAGTAGAGTTTACAGTCTAACCAGACACCTAGGTATTTGTAGTTGTCCACATATTCTAAGTCAGAGCCGTCCAGAGTAGTGATGCTGGACAGGCGGGCAGGTGCAGGCAGCGATCGGTTGAAGAGCATGCATTTAGTTTTACTTGTATTTAAGAGCAATTGGAGGCCACGGAAGGAGAGTTGTATGGCATTGAAGCTCGCCTGGAGGGTTGTTAACACAGTGTCAAGAGAAGGGCCAGAAGTATACAGAATAGTGTCGTCTGCGTAGAGGTGGATCAGAGATACATGATACATGTTAGCGCAACGTGGCTTCTTTGTCTGTTTGTGTATGGGTGGGGTGGAATGGGAGGGAGGGGAGGGTGATAATGACAAAATAAGAATAGTGTGGCTCCTGACAAATGAAACTACAAAGCAGATATTTGGGTTTAGCTATAAAGTCCATTTATTTTTAGATATAAGGCTGTATATTCCAAATCTAAAGCCCTGTTTATACCTGGTGCTAACATGCATCATTTGTCCTAATCTTTGCCACATTCTGATTAAGCCCACATTTTTGGACAGCTGTAGATAATTAAAAGACACATTGTGATCTGTATGTGATCAAATCTTTCTGACCGTCTACGGAGGTAGTCAGGCACACATTGTTTCTGGATATCGATCAAGTGTAAACAGAACTGGATGGTCAAAGCATTTTAATCATCATTAACCCGACCTTTATAATCATTGACAGGTGGCACCATTGATTTATGACATCAGTAAATAAATGAATCCATATTATTTTTAAAGAATATCTGTCCAAAATATTTGCATACAGAGAGGAACCAACTAATCTGGTCACAATGCGGACACAATGGACAGATAAGAGACATTTTAATACAGTGTTTGGATCATATTGATCATATCACAGAACTCAAATGTTAGCGCAAGGCTTTTGATCAGTTGGTGAATGAACTTGCTTGAACCCTCTTATCACAGTGTATCCTCCCTGCCGGATCTTGTCCCTAGCTTCCTGTCAGAACTTGTACCTAGCTTCCTGTCGGGCCTTGTTCCTAGCACCACCTTGTTCATAGCTCCTTGTGAGGCTTTGTCCCTAGTGCCCTGTCAGGCTGTGTCTCTAGCTTCCTGTCAAACCTTGTCCCTAGCTTCCTGTCGGGCCTTGTCCCTAGCTTCCTGTCGGACCTTGTCTCTAGTGCCCTGTCGAACCTTGTCCCTTGCTCCCTGTGAGGCCTTGTCCCTAGTGCCCTGTCAGGCTGTGTCTCTAGCTTCCTGTCAGACCTTGCCCCTATCTCTCGGTCGGGCCTTGTTCCTAGCTCCATGTGAGGCCTTGTCTCTAGTGCCCTGTCGAACCTTGTCCCTTGCTCCCTGTGAGGCCTTGTCCCTAGTGCCCTGTCAGTCCGTGTCCCAAAAGCTCCATTTGAGGCCTTGTCCCTAGCTTCCTGTCGGACCTTGCCCCTATCTCTCTGTCGGGCCTTGTTCCTAGCACCATGTGAGGCCTTGTTCCTAGCTCCATGTGAGGCCTTGTTCCTAGCTCCCTGTGAGGCCTAGTTCCTAGCTCCATGTGAGGCCTTGTTCCTAGCTCCCTGTGAGGCCTAGTTCCTAGCTCCATTGACAGTGAGGACAAACACAGCCTGCCTCTCTCCATCCACACTGAGTCCACAAGATGGCGCCGACAGAGAGGGCTGCCTCGCTTTTAGTCCTTAGGAAACTTTGCAGTATTTTGTTTTTAGATGTATTATTTCTTACATTGCTAGCCCAGAATATCTTACATGTTATTGCATACAGCCTGGGAGAACAATTAGATATCAGAGCAGCGTCAACTTTCCAGCACTACGACCAGGAATACGACTTTCCTGAAGCGGATCCTTTGTCGAAACTACCCAGGGCATTTGAACTGATTCCAGAGGCTGACCCAAAACAACGCCGCCAAAGAAGAGGTAGAGAGAGCGGTCTTCTGGTCAAACTTCGGGGGGGGACGAACACCATCCACCGCTTCCGAGTATATTACTAGCTAATATCCAGTCTCTAGATAACAAGGTATACGAAATTAGGGCAAGGATTGCTTTCCAGAGCGACATCAGGGATTGTACCATACTCTGTTTCACAGAAACATGGCTCTCTCGGGATATGCTGTCGGAGTCGGTACAGCCACCTGGATTCTCTGTTCTCTAAACATATCTCCGGGAAAAAGAAGGGCAGGGGTGTATGTTTCATGATTAACAATTCATGGTGTAATTGTAACATCATACAAGAAATCAAGTGCTTTTGTTCACCTGACCTAGAATTCCTCACAATCAAATGCCAACCGTGTAGTTATTCCCTCCGCAAGGCAATCAAAAAAGTGAAATGGCAGTATAGAGACAAAGTGGAGTTGCAATTCAACGGCTCAGACACGAGACGTATGTGGCAGGGTCTACAGACAATCACGGAATACCAAAGAAAAACCAGCCACGTCACGAACACCGACGTCTTGCTTCCAGACAAACTAAACACCTTCTTTCCCTGCTTTGAGGATAATACAGTTCCACCAACGTAACCGTTAACAAGGACTTTGGGCTCTCCTTCTCCGTGGCCGACGTGAGTAAGACATTTAAACGTGTTAACCCTCGCAAGGCTGCCGGCCCAGACGGCATCCCTAGCCGCGTCCTCAGAGCATGCGCAGACCAGTTGGCTGGTGTGTTTTCGAACATGTTCAATCTCTCCCTATTCCAGTCTGCTGTCTCCACATGCTTCAAGATGGCCACCATTGTTCCTGTAACCAAGAAGGAAAAGGTAACTGAACTAAAAGACTACCGTAGCACTCACTTCCGTCATCATGAAGTTCTTTGAAAGGCTAGTCAAGGATCATATCACCTCCACCTTACCTGTCACCCTAGACCCACTTCAGTTTGCTTACCGCCCCAATAGGTCCACAGACGATGCAATTGCCATAACACTGCACACTTCTCTATCCCCTCTGGACAAGAGGAATACCTATGTAAGTGAAAGATTAGTGGAATCTGTGTGGGTAGCTGGACAGGTAGGATGACTGACAGTGAAGGTGAACAGGTGGTCACGTGTCAGGGGACAGAGGAATGGATGAGACTGATGCAGGAATTCCTTTAACCATAAAGTGGTATATTTACTGTATGTGCTGCATACTGTATACTGTATGTGCTGCATAACAAAGGAAACAAAATAACATGTATCCAATCAAATTCATAATCACAAATATCAAATCATAACACTCATTCATTATTAACATAATTAGGGAATTCAACAATCCAGTTTATTAAGAAGTCAATAGTAATCACCCGTGAGTCATTTAGGCTCTTAACTATTTATCATAAATCATGAAAGAATACAAACAGTGAATGGTCATTCAATCCATAATCCCCTTTAGTTTGATATCAAAGTCGATCAGTTAGCAAACAATGACGTTTCTCATTTCACCCTTTCAATTGTCGCCATGTGTACATGTAATTAATTTAATTACATATTAACCATATCGATTGCATAATTGGCCTATGAGGATCCGTATGGCCGTGATCATTGACAATTCACATTACACAATATGTTTGAAGCGTGCGCTTCAAGCCGCGCTTCGCGGTAATAACTATAAACAATAACTGATGGCCCACTCTCCCGATCGCAACAGATAGTTCAGATGAAAGGTAACAGAGTCGGTGGACTTACGTGGATTCATGGACGCACAGAACTTCTGGATTAGACGGAGTTAAGGAAGAGAAAGCAGCGAGATCAGGCGATGCCGTTTTCCTCCTTTTATGTGGATGAGATCTGTCGGTCATTGCCACCTGACCTAATTAAAGCGCCCCTGGCCCAGCTGAGTAAGTGGCCATGAATTAAAGGATTATTCCACCAACTCCATGGGCCTTTTCTACAGTAAGAATGCTGTTCATTGACTAAAGCTCAGCATTCAACACCATAGTACCCTCCAAGCTCATCGTTAAGCTTGAGGCCCTGGGTCTCAACCCACCCTGTGCAATTGGGTCCTGGACTTCCTGAGGGGCTGCCCCCAGGTGGTGAAGGTAGGTAACAACTCCACTTGCTGATCCTCAACACCCACAAGGGTGCGTGCATAGCCCCTTCCTGTACTCCCTGTTCACCCATGACTGTATGTCCATGCACGCCTCCAACTCAATCATCAAGTTTGCAGATGACACAACAGTAGTAGGTTTGATTACCAGTTGAGGGCACTCAGTGTGGTGTCAGCAAAACAACCTCTCACTCAACGTCAACAAAACAAAGGAGATAATCGTGGTCTTCGGGAAACAACAGGGGGAGCACCCCCTTATCCACATCGACGGGACAGCAGTGGAGAAGGTGGAAAGTTTTAAATTCCTCGGCGTACACATCACGGAAAAGCTGAAATGGTCTACCGACACAGACAGTGTGGTGAAGAAGGCGCTACAGCGCCTCTTCAACCTCAGGAGGCTGAAGAAATTTGTCTTGTCACCTAAAACTCTCATAAACTTTTACAGATGCACAATCGAGAGCATCCTGTCGGGCTGTATCACCGCCTGGTACGGCAACTGCACCGCCCACAACCGCAAGGCTCTCCAGAGGGTGGGGCGGTCTGCACAACGCATCACCGGGGGGCAAACTACCTGCCCTCCAGGACACCTACACCACCCGATGTCACAGGGAGGCCAAAAAGATCATCAAGGGCAACAACCACCCAAGCCACTGCCTGTTCACCCCGCTATCATTCAGAAGGCGAGGTCAGTACAGGTGCATCAAAGCAGGGACCGAGAGACTGAAAAACAGCTTCTACCTCAAGGCCATCAGACTGTTAAACAGCCACCATTAACACAGAGCTGTGTACTAGGTATTTGTTGTGGAATTGTTAGATTACATGTTAGATATTGCTGCACTGTCAGAACTAGAAGCACAAGACATCTGCTAATGCAATAACATCTGCTAACCATGTGTATGTGACCAATATAATTTGATTTCATTTGATGTGGGACCCTGTTCCTCGCACCATGTGAGGCCTTGTTCCTAGCTCCTTGTGAGGCCTTTTTCCTAGCTCCTTGTGAGACCTTGTTCCTAGCTCCTTGTGAGACCTTGTTCCTAGCTCCTTGTGAGACCTTGTTCCCAGCACCATGTGAGGCCTTGTTGAGGAGACATCCTCCTCCTATTGTACTCCACAGTGGCTGCTCTGCTATGTCCCGAGGCACTGATGACGGTCACTGATGGAAAAATGGGCTTACATAAAGACTCACAGCTTGTAGTGTTGGTGACACAGTTTGTAGAGATGCTCACCTGCTGAGAGCTGGGGAGCTGGAGATCTCTAAGGCGCAGGACCTCTGACACACATACTCACACACGTCACATACACTCTGTCACACACCTTCCAGATATACATTTACGCGCACAATCTCACACACACTCCAACCTCTGCAGCACCAACCAACAGCCAGGAACCACGCTATGCAGGCTAGAATATCGAACTCTGACATCCGCCTGGAGACATGGAAGACAAATTTCAAACAGTAAGAACCGAAGCTGTAATAGAACTATGCTATAGTTTCATAATGGTAGACAAAGTGGTAGGTAGTGGTTCCTAATGGATAATGTTAGATAAGAGAATGTTAAACTACAAATGTATGATCTGTTGGTGATTCATGTTTAAATATAAGACGAGACAATGTATTGTCTGTTTGCAGTTTGTACGTAAAGTTACTTTGAATCTTCAAACTGCTCCTGATAATGCTGAATCCTCACAACATTTTTAAACGGGGACTAAAGGTTCCCGTGTCTCTGGGATTTATAGAGATACTGTAAGAATTCAAGTCTCTGCAATAAAAGTAAATAGACAGTGAATTACATCTGCTCTGAGGTCAGTTCCTGGGCAGAGAGAGACCAGAGGTGGTGGTTGACATAGTTAATGGGGATAGAGAGAGGAGTGGAGAAGGAGAGAGAGATAGAGGGGGAGAGACAGGGGAGAGGGAAGGAGATACTCAGTGGGAGGAGAGGAGTGGCCAGGACCAGACTAGCACGTTTAATCTACACAAGATGAAGAGGTTTAATCTAGACTAGATGAAGAGGTTTAATCTAGACTAGATGAAGAGGTTTAATCTAGACTAGATGAAGAGGTTTAATCTAGGCTATATGAAGAGGTTTAATCTAGACTAGATGAAGAGGTTTAATCTAGACTAGATGAAGAGGTTTAATCTAGACTAGATGAAGAGGTTTAATCTAGACTAGATGAAGAGGTTTAATCTAGAATAGATGAAGAGGTTTAATTTAGACTAGATGAAGAGGTTTAAGCTAGACTAGATGAAGAGGTTTAATCTAGACTAGATGAAGTGGACGTCCAGCAGTCATTATAAAATCAGATCAATCCTTCTAAATGCAATCAAAAGACACTGAGAATCCTTGGCTAATGAACACTGGAAGACTCCTCCCACTCTGCTGTTTGATTGGTTCTCGGTTTTTAATTCTCCCACTGGGCACAGAGGTCAATTCAATTTCTAGTTTTGATTTACAATTGGTTGAAATTTCAACTAATAAGAAGTCAACAAAAAAAGTAACTATGTGATTGGATTTAGGTTAAATGTTGGGTGTAAAAATACAAAATTCTCTTACGTTGAATACTATTTTCAAATCATGTCATTTTCCCACGTTGATTCAGCATCCTCATCACATATATTGTTGTTGTTGAAATGACGTGGAAACAAATATGATTCAACCAGTTTTTGGCCAGAGGGCTAATACTTCCACTAAGTCATTATATCCGGTTAAAGATTCATTATCCTTTTTAGCATTTTTTCCCCTTGCGATGGTGAAGATTTTCCCCAACCACCCTGATGCCAAAGCGTAAACGTAATTTTTGGCAACATATCAAACATTTAACAACCAACTAATTAAAATTGCCTTTGAATGTAACAACAACAAAAAATGATGGAAATTGAAACCTCTGAATCGACTTAATCCATAAGAGTCTATTGATGCACACGTGCTTCAATCTCAGTAACATCATTTAAAAAATCCCAATCAAAATCCGTATATATCGGCCTTCCACATCTTCAGTGGAAGGTGGCCGAGCTACAGCGGTGTTTGTCAGACCATGAGATGTCCCGAAAATGTCTTCTCACGAAAAATTACCATTTAGCGTTTTGCTCGCCACAAGTGTCATGAAACTCATGTGAAGGTAACCCATACAAATGAATGGAAGTATGGAGATATATATAGATATTAAACCTTCATCTGATAGTTTTGTGCCAACAAAAATAAGGGGTTAAATATGTGTCCCAAAAAGCAAAAATATTTCTGGATCTTTCTTGGTAAAGAACAGACACTTCAAAACCTTATTCCTTCTGATAAATGTTTTGACTATCCTTTTTTGTTTGTCAATTTATGAAAGCAAAAAAAATAAAAATAATAAAAATGAAATAAGAATGCGTCTATGGTCTATAGTAGTGAAGCACAAATTCTATATTTTTTGTATACCTAAAGAGGTCCTACAATTCAAAACCAAATCGCTAAATGATCCATGGTATGACCATCTTAAAACAGTTCTATTTGTTCTCTTAGTAGAACCCACCCCCTTTTATACAATTCTCAGAATGAAATGCAGTCATACGCTCTGAAATGAAGAGGCAAGTCAAAGAGCATGGGAGCATGGGAGTGACCCAGCCACCAAGCAAGACAAGCAACCAGGGAAAGTCACTCTGCTGCATTTCCCCAGTGACGTCGCCAGACAGCTCTCACAGCCTCACAGTTATAAAATGAGGCTTAATGAATTGAAGCTATACATGATGTATGTATGCCCCAGCAGTGCTTCAAGTTAAAAATGAATTGAATGTCATCTCTGATCTTGTACTGTAAATGACTAGAATCTCTTAGATTTTTTTTGCATGAAAGCTATGAAAGAGAAGGAGATGAAGGTGGGTAGAGAAGATGACACTATACCAGATAATACTGTAGCTTCAGCCTCCACATCTGACATGTTGTTGGTTATTGACTCTTGTTATGGTTGTATGTTTTCATTTGACCTGGCCTGTAAGGTTGTTATTTTTCTGGGTAGTCGAAGAGTAGTTAGCCTGCGGAGAATTGTTGTGGGTGACTTTCCGGGACAGTTTTTATTGGTTTATTTTGGTTTGGTCATTCTATCACACAGGCTCTGTAGTGAACAAGACTTTGGTCTGTGCTTTGCCATTGCAGTGGAAAATTCTCATTGGGGTTTAGAGTACACACACACATTGCCTCGAAAGCAACACCCCAACAGTGAGGTTGCCTCGCCCTCTCTCTCTATTTCTATCTATCTCTCCCTCCAGCCCAGCCCTGCTTCCTTTCACAGCATTGACAGAACTGACACACTTTGGCCTGGACGAATCACAGTTCAGCTAGGTCCCCTCAGATGTGGGTGCTGGCTACGCAGGCTGGGGTGTACCAGAAGTCTTTCTCGGGACAGAGAACTTTGGGTGATTCAGTTGAACAGTAGGCTATCTGAGAGAACTTTTTGCTTTCTAGTATTTTCTGGATAGTCTCTCTCTGTTCTCTGTGTCACTGCGCCTGAGCTCTGAGCTTAGGGCTAAGAGAGAAGAGACAGTACCTTTGGGCTGTGCAGGCAGTGTCTAACTGTGGGCTATAAGGGGTTGTAAAGGTTTTGCCTTACTGTGGGCTGGATGGCTGAGTTGGTGAGAGTGAGGAAGAAACATCTCCAGACACCTATCTCCAGGTAAGAGAAGGGGAAGGAAAAGTGAGTAGCAATGAAGTTCTGAACCGTATTAACCTTTCCTGTCTGTGATAAGGTAGGAAGTAAGGGGTTATACTGTACATACTGAGGTTACTGTAACATTCTGAGGTTACTGTAACATACTGAGGTTACTGTGCATACTGATGTTACTGTAACATGCTGAGGTTACTGTACATACTGAGGTTACTGTAACATCCTGAGGTTACTGTACGTACTGAGGTTACTGTGCATACTGATGTTACTGTGCATACTGATGTTACTGTAACATGCTGAGGTTACTGTACATACTGAGGTTACTGTACATACTGAGGTTACTGTACATACTGAGGTTACTGTAACATCCGGAGGTTACTTCAACATCCTGAGGTTACTGTACGTACTGAGGTTACTGTAACATCCTGAGGTTATTGTACATACTGAGGTTACTGTACATACTGAGGTTACTGTACGTACTGAGGTTACTGTACATCCTGAGGTTACTGTACATACTGAGGTTACTGTACATACTGAGGTTACTGTACATCCTGAGGTTACTGTACGTACTGAGGTTACTGTAACATCCGGAGGTTACTGTAACATCCTGAGGTTACTGTACATACTGAGGTTACTGTACATACTGAGGTTACTGTAACATCCTGAGGTTACTGTACATACTGTGGTTACTGTAACATACTGAGGTTACTGTAACATACTGAGGTTACTGTGCATACTGATGTTACTGCACATACTGAGGTTACTGTACATACTGAGGTTACTGTACATACTGAGGTTACTGCACATACTGAGGTTACTGTACATACTGAGGTTACTGTACATACTGAGGTTGCTGTTAAATCCTGAGGTTACTGTACATCCTGAGGTTACTGTACATCCTGAGGTTATTGTACATACTGAGGTTACTGTACATACTGAGGTTACTGTACATACTGAGGTTACTGTAACATCCGGAGGTTACTGTACATACTGTGGTTACTGTAACATCCTGAGGTTACTGTACATCCTGAGGTTACTGTAACATCCTGAGGTTACTGTACATACTGAGGTTACTGTAACATACTGTGGTTACTGTAACATCCTGAGGTTACTGTACATACTGAGGTTACTGTACATCCTGTGGTTACTGTAACATACTGAGGTTACTGCATGTACTGAGGTTACTGTAACATCCTGAGGTTACTGTACGTACTGAGGTTACTGTACATACTGAGGTTACTGTAACATCCTGAGGTTACTGTATATACTGAGGTTACTGTACATCCTGAGGTTACTGTACATCCTGAGGTTACTGTAACATCCTGAGGTTACTGTACATACTGAGGTTACTGTAACATCCTGAGGTTACTGTACATACTGAGGTTACTGTACATCCGGAGGTTACTGTAACATCCTGAGTTTACTGGACATACTGAGGTTACTGTAACATCCTGAGGTTACTGTACGTACTGAGGTTACTGTAACATCCTGAGATTATTGTACATACTGAGGTTACTGTAGATACTGAGGTTACTGTACATACTGAGGTTACTATACATCCTGAGGTTACTGTAACATCCTGTGGTTACTGTATATACTCTACTGTGGTTACTGTAACATCCTGTGGTTACTGTAACATCATGTGGTTACTGTATATACTCTACTGTGGTTACTGTAACATCCTGTGGTTACTGTAACATCATGTGGTTACTGTATATACTCTACTGTGGTTACTGTAACATCATGTGGTTACTGTATATACTCTACTGTGGTTACTGTAACATCCTGTGGTTACTGTACATACTATACTGTGGTTACTGTATACACTCTACTGAGGTTACTGTAACATCCTGTGGTTACTGTACATACTCTACTGTGGTTACTCTACATACTCTACTGAGGTTACTGTACATTCTGAGGTTACTGTACATCCTGTGGTTACTGTACATACTCTACTGTGGTTACTGTAACATCCTGAGGTTACTGTAACATCATGTGGTTACTGTATATACTCTACTGTGGTTACTGTAACATCCTGTGGTTACTGTAACATCATGTGGTTACTGTATATACTCTACTGTGGTTACTGTAACATCCTGTGGTTACTGTACATAATATACTGTGGTTACTGTAACATCCTGAGGTTACTGTAACATCATGTGGTTACTGTATATACTCTACTGAGGTTACTGTAACATCCTGTGGTTACTGTAACATCATGTGGTTACTGTATATACTCTACTGAGGTTACTGTACATACTCTACTGAGGTTACTGTACATACTCTACTGAGGTTACTGTAACATCCTGTGGTTACTGTACATACTATACTGTGGTTACTGTATATACTCTACTGAGGTTACTGTAACATCCTGTGGTTACTGTAACATCCTGTGGTTACTGTAACATCCTGTGGTTACTGTACATACTATACTGTGGTTACTGTATATACTCTACTGAGGTTACTGTAACATCCTCTGGTTACTCTACATACTCTACTGTGGTTACTGTAACATCCTGTGGTTACTCTACATACTATACTGTGGTTACTGTATATACTCTACTGAGGTTACTGTAACATCCTGTGGTTACTGTAACATCCTGTGGTTACTGTAACATCCTGTGGTTACTGTACATACTCTACTGTGGTTACTGTACATACTCTACTGTGGTTACTGTAACATCATGTGGTTACTGTACATACTCTACTGTGGTTACTGTAACATACTCTGGTTACTGTAACATCCTGAGGTTACTGTAACATCCTGTGGTTACTGTAACATCATGTGGTTACTGTATATACTCTACTGAGGTTACTGTAACATCCTGTGGTTACTGTACATACTCTACTGTGGTTACTGTAACATCCTGTGGTTACTGTACATACTCTACTGTGGTTACTGTAACATCCTGTGGTTACTGTAACATCATGTGGTTACTGTATATACTCTACTGTGGTTACTGTAACATCCTGTGGTTACTGTACATACTCTACTGAGGTTACTGGACATACTAAGGTTACTGTAACATCATGTGGTTACTGTATATACTCTACTGTGGTTACTGTAACATCCTGAGGTTACTGTACATACTCTACTGAGGTTACTGGACATACTGAGGTTACTGTACATTCTGAGGTTACTGTAACATCCGGAGGTTACTTCAACATCCTGAGGTTACTGTAACATCATGTGGTTACTGTATATACTCTACTGTGGTTACTGTAACATCCTGAGGTTACTGTAACATCATGTGGTTACTGTATATACTCTACTGTGGTTACTGTAACATCCTGTGGTTACTGTAACATCCTGTGGTTACTGTACATACTATACTGTGGTTACTCTACATACTCTGCTGTGGTTACTGTAACATCCTGTGGTTACTGTAACATCCTGTGGTTACTGTAACATCCTGTGGTTACTGTACATACTCTACTGTGGTTACTGTAACATCATGTGGTTACTGTACATACTCTACTGAGGTTACTGTAACATCCTGTGGTTACTGTAACATCCTGTGGTTACTGTACATACTCTACTGTGGTTACTGTAACATCCTGTGGTTACTGTACATACTCTACTGAGGTTACTGTACATACTGAGATATTACAACTGGTACTGTACATACTCTACTGAGGTTACTGTACATACTGAGATATTACAACTGGTACTGTACATACTCTACTGAGGTTACTGTACATACTGAGATATTACAACTGGTACTGTATCTCATGAAACTGACACAGTACATGAAACACATGTTTTACTTCCTCTTTGATCCACAACAAAGCAGTCACATTATCAAACAGACTATTATAAATTCACCATCAAGCATGAAGCCCTCCCGCTGTGTCGCAGCCTTCCCATGCCTGCTATTTTTATGACTGGACAGCTTTCAGATCCCCCTCGCTGACGTGTGATAAACACACAAGCGTCTCATGTCACTTTCATGGAGTTGGCGCCGTCTTCATTTGTTGGCCAACAGTGCAACTGTGATTAGAAATAAAGTGATTGTGGTCCCACTGTGACTAACCTCTTCATAATGCATTCTAAGTACATGCTGTGCGTAACGCATTATAATGCAGGCTAGATCTTAATAGCTGCTCATAAACATCGGTAACAACATTCATAGAGCATTATGAGCAGGCAGCTCAATGGTTAAGCACGAGAACTTGAACACTCATAAACCCTATTTTATGAGAAATGGATTATCACCATCCCTTAAATCAATTTTCAAATGCCAGTGGTTGTTTTTGAACCCTTGAAGTGCAGTGTAGTCTACTCGGGGGGTATTTTATGTTCTAAGATTGGCATATGAGGTCAGAGCAATAGTATGTGAGTTAGTGTTACTGATTTCCCTGTCAATTTTATTTCCTGTGAATGTATTATTCCTTGGGGGGGCTGTAGTTTTAGCCTGGGCTGTGTTGTGTTTGATCCAGCGCGTTATAGGCTACATGTGTTTTTTTATATTCTTGAATTAGTAACTGTAGACCATAATGGATAGCAGCCTTATAACAGAAATGTAGTGAAACACTTGTGGTGTCAAGAGTCAGTTTGAAGCACCAACTAGTAACGCACCAGAGAAAAAGTTCTGATTTGCATTATATATGGAGAAAAGCACTTACTGTATGTATCGCTAGGATGCACTATCAGCATTCTATGAGCTATCCATCTGGATTCTATCAGCATTCTATGAGCATTCCATCTGGATTTTATCAGCGTTCTATGAGTATTCCATCTGGATTTTATCAGCCTTCTATGAGCATTCCATCTGGATTTTATCAGCATTCTATGAGCAGTCCATCTGGATTCTATCAGCATTCTATGAGCATTCCATCTGGATTCTACCAGCGTTCTATGAGCATTCCATCTGGATTCTATCAGCATTCTATGAGTATTCCATCTGGATTTTATCAGCATTCTATGAGTATTCCATCTGGATTCTACCAGCATTCTATGAGCATTCCATCTGGATTCTACCAGCGTTCTATGAGCATTCTATCTGGATTTTATCAGCCTTCTATGAGCATTACATCTGGATTCTATCAGCATTCGATGAGCATTCCATCTAGATTCTATCAGCATTCTATGAGCATTCCATCTGGATTTTATCAGCGTTCTATGAGTATTCCATCTGGATTTTATCAGCGTTCTATGAGTGATCCATCTAGATTCTATCAGCATTCTATGAGCATTCCATCTGGATTCTATCAGCGTTTTATCAGCACTCAATCAGCCGATTCGACCCTTTGAATTGATATACACTAAATATACAAAAGTATGTGGACACCCATTCAAATGACTGGATTCGGCTACTTCAGCCACACCCGTTGTTGATAGGTGTATAAAATTGAGCACACAGCCATGCACAAACGTTGGCATATTTATTTTTATTTATTTATTTTACCTTTATTTAACTGCATAAATAAACATTTGCAGCAGAATGGCCTTACTGAAGAGCTCAGTGACTTTCAACGTGGCACCGTCATAGGATGCCACCTTTCCTACAAGCTAGTTCCTCAAATTCCAGCCCTGCTAGAGCTGCCCCGGTCAACTGTAAGTGCTGCTTTAGGAAGTGGTAGGCCACACAAGCTCACAGAACGGAATCATCGACTGCTGAATAGCGTAGTGCGTAAAAATCGTCTGTCCTTGGTTGCAACATTCACCACCGAGTTCCAAACTGCCTCTGGAAGCAATGTCAGCACAATAACTGTTCATCGGGAGCTTCATGAAATGGCTGAACAGGCTGAACAGCCACAAGCCTAAGATCACCATGCGCAAAGCGTTGGCTGAAGTGGTGTAAAGCTTGCTGCCATTGGACTCTGCAGCAGTGGAAGCGTGTTTTCTGAAGTGATGAATCACACTTCACAATCTGGCAGTCCGAAGGACGGGTTTTGTTTATGCCAGGAGAACGCTACCTGCCCCAATGCATAGTGCCAACTGTAAAGATTGGTGGAGGAGGAATAATGGTCTGGGGCTGTTTTTCATGGTTCGGGCTAGGCCCCTTAGTTCCGGTGAAGGGAACGCTTAATACTACAGTATACAATGACATTGTAGATGATTCTGTGCCTTCAACTTTGTGGAAACAGTTTGGGGGAAGGCCCTTTCCTGTTTCAGGATGACAATACCTCCGTGCACAAAGCGAGGTTGTCACGTCCTGACCATAGTTTTTATGTGTTTTGCTTGTTTAGTGTTGGTCAGGACGTGAGCTGGGTGGGAATTCTATGTTGTGTGTCTAGATTGTCTGTTTCTGTGACCAGCCTAATATGGTTCTCAATCAGAGGCAGCTGTCTATCGTTGTCCCTGATTGAGAATCATATATAGGTGGCTTGTTTTGTGTTGGGGATTGTGGGTGGTTGTTTCCTGTCTCTGTGTTTGTGTTCTGCACCAGATAGGACTGTTATCGGTTTGCCTCATTTTGTTATTTTGTTATTTGTGTTAAGTGTTAAGTGTTAAGTGTTCACTGTTTATTAGTGTTATTAAACATGTCGAGCACTGGCTACGCTGCATGTTGGTCCGATCCCTGCTACACTCTCTTTTCTAGTGAAGAGAGGGAAGGCTGCCGTTACAGAACCACCCACCAATCTCGGACCAAGCAGCGTAGCAACGGGCAGCAGCGGCAGCAGCAGCAGCGGGACCAGGAGAAATGGACTTGGGAGGACGTATTGGACGGAAAGGGTTGCTACACATGGGAGGAGATCCTGGCTGGTAAGGATCGCCTTCCATGGGAACAGGTGGACGCAGCTAGGAGAGCGAAAGCAGCTGATAAGGGGAACCGGTGTTATGAGGGAACACGGCTGGCCAGGAAGCCCGAGAAGAAATCCCAAAAATGTCTTAGGGGGGAGGCTAAAGGGTAGTGTGGCGAAGTCAGGTAGGAGACCTCCGTCCACTTCCCATGCTTACCGTGGAGAGCGGGAGTACGGGCAGACACCGTGTTATGCGGAAGAGCGCACGGTGTCTCCTGTACGTGTGCATAGCCCGGTGCGGGTTATTCCACCTCCCCGCACTGGCCGGGCTAGATTGAGCATTGGGCCAAGTGCCATGAAGCCGGCTCTACATATCTGGCCTCTAGTACGTCTCCTCGGGCCGGTGTACATGGCACCAGCCTTACGCATGGTGTCCCCGGTTCGCCAACACAGCCCAGTGCGGGTTATTCCACCTCCCCGCATTGGTCGGGCTACGGGGAGCATTCAACCAGGTAAGGTTGGGCAGGCTCAGTGCTCAAGGGAGCCAGTACGCCTGCACGGTCCGGTATATCCGGCGCCACCTTCCCGCCCCAGCCCAGTACCACCAGTGCCAACACCACGCACCAGGATTCCTGTGCGTCTCCAGAGCCCTGTTCCTCCTCCACGCACAAGCCCTATGGTGCGTGTCTCCAGCCCGGTACCACCAGTTCCGGGACCATGCACCAAGCCTCCTGTGCGTCTCCAGAGCCCTGTTCCTCCTCCCCGCAATAGCCTTGAGGTGCGTGTCTCCAGTCCGGTACCACCAGTTCCGGTACCACGCACCAGGCCTACTGTGCGCCTCAGCAGGTCAGAGTCGGCCATCTGCCCAACGCCGCCTGCACTGCTCGTCTGCCCAACACCGCCTGCACTGCTCGTCTGCTCAACGCCGCCTGCACTGCTTGCTTGCCCAGCGCCGTCTGAGCCATCCGTCTGCCCAGCGCCATCTGAGCCATCCATCTGCCCAGCGCCATCTGCCCAGCACCATCTGAGCCATCCATCTGCCCAGCGCCATCTGAGCCATCCGTCTGCCCAGCGCAATCTGAGCCATCCGTCTGCCCAGCGCCATCTGAGCCATCCGTCTGTCCCGAGCCGTCAGAGCCGCCCGTCTGTCCCGAGCCGTCAGAGCCGTCCGTCAGTCAGGAGCCGCTAGAGCCGTCAGTCAGTCAGGAGCCGCTAGAGCCATCCATCAGTCAGGACCCGCTAGAGCCGTCCGTCAGTCAGGAGCCGCCAGAGCCGCCAGCCAGTCAGGAGCCGCCAGAGCCGCCAGCCAGTCAGGAGCCGCCAGAGCCGCCAGCCAGTCAGGAGCCGCCAGAGCCGCCAGCCTGTCAGGAGCTGCCCTTCAGTCATGAGCTGCCTTCCAGTCATGAGCTGCCTTCCAGTCATGAGCTGCCTTCCAGTCATGAGCTGCCTTCCAGTCATGAGCGGCCTTCCAGTCATGAGCTGCCTTCCAGTCATGAGCTGCCCTCCAGTCATGAGCTGCCCTCCAGTCATGAGCTGCCCTCCAGTCATGAGCTGCCTTCCAGTCATGAGCTGCCCTTCAGTAATGAGCTGCCCTCCAGTCATGAGCTGCCCTCCAGTCATGAGCTGCCCTCCAGTCATGAGCTGCCCTCCAGTCATGAGCTGCCCCTCAGCCCGGAGCTGCCCCACATCCCGGAGCTGCCCCTCAGCCCGGACGTGTCCCTCAGCCCGGAGCTGCCCCTCAGTCCGGACCTGCCCTTCAGTCCGGAGCTGCCCTTCAGTCCGGAGTTGCCCTTCAGTCCTGAGCTAACTCTCTGTCCTGAGGTGCCTCTCTGTCCTGAGCTACCTCTCTGTCCTGAGCTACCTCTCTGTCCTGAGCTGTCTCCTAAATCATGTGGTGGCCTTGGGGAAGATTCCTAGGCCAAGGTCGGGGGCGAGGGTCGCCACTCAAAGGACGCTAAGGAGGTGGACAAAGACAGTGGTGGAGTGGTGTCCTCGTCCACCGCCGGAGCCGCTACCGCGGACTGATGCCCACCCAGACCCTCCCCTTGAGTTTTAGGGGTGCGTTCGGAGTCCGCACCTCAGGAGGGGGGTACTGTCACGTCCTGACCATAGTTCTTATGTGTTTTGCTTGTTTAGTGTTGGTCAGGACTTGAGCTGGTTGGGAATTCTATGTTGTGTGTCTAGTTTGTCTGTTTCTGTGTCCAGCCTAATATGGTTCTCAATCAGAGGCAGCTGTCTATCGTTGTCCCTGATTGAGAATCATATATAGGTGGCTTGTTTTGTGTTGGGGATGGTGGGTGGTTGTTTCCTGTCTCTGTGTTTGTGTTCTGCACCAGATAGGACTGTTATCGGTTTGCCACATTTTGTTATTTTGTTATTCGTTAAGTGTTAAGTGATCACTGTTTATTAGTGTTATTAAACATGTTGAGCACTGGCTACGCTGCGTGTTGGTCCGATCCCTGCTACACTCTCTTTTCTAGTGAAGAGAGGGAAGGCTGCCGTTACAGAGGTCCAAACAGAAATGGTTTGTTGAGATCGGTGATGAAAAACTTGACTGGCCTGCACAGAGCCCTGACCTCAACCAATGTTCCTTCTAATTCTAATTGACCAGCCAATGCATTGTTGTTCTGGACATTTATTTAAATTATATTTGAACATTTGAGGTAGGCTATATGATCACAGGCTATAATAGATCCGTTGTTGTATTGCTTTTGAGGCACAGCCGTACAATTAAATCATTTCTTTTTCTTTTTTTTACTGGGCTGAAGATATATGCATCTTATGGTCAGTCGGACGGAGAGAGCATGCCTCCACTCTCCCTTTCCTCCACTGACACTGACCAAAAAAGGACACAGTATTCAAGCTGATGGCTAAACTCTAAACATCTTTGTAATCTCTCAGTATTGATTTTTCAGTAACATTATTTTATGCCTGCTATGTTACTGAGACATCCGATTGGCCTGCAGCAGGCCTATAGTGCACTTGATTTACTCTCTGTGCCCGCCGGGAAGGCAGAGTTTGTACCTTCAGACACTTTAAATGATTAAAAATGGCAACAATTGGCCTACCCTGGGCAGCTGAATCAGGTGCACCTACTGCCAACAGCCCAAGACGAATACAAATAATAGGAACACAAGACTTTATAGTTGGGTTTTTACAGAAATGTTTGGTGATCGACTAGGAATGCCTTGGAGATCGACCAGTCGATCGTGATCGACCGGTTGGTGACTACTCCTCTAGAAAGTTGAGTGAAGTTCAAGCTCGTGTTTCTCTCCGTGGGCTGATATTTGACCTCCACCCCATCGAACACCTTCGGGATGAATTGGAACACCAGCTGCCAGTTCTAATTGCCCAACATCAGTACCCGACCTCACTAATGCTTTTGTGGCTGAGTGGAAGTAAGTCCCCGCAGCAATGTTCCAACATCTAGTGGAAAGCCTTCCCAGAAGAGTGGAGGCTGTTATAGCAGTAAAGGGGGACCAACATATTAATGCCCATGATTTTGTAATGAGATATTCGATGTGCAGGTGCCCACATACTTTTGGTCATGTACTGTATCTAATTCTGTTTGCATTTTAAGACAATGCGGCGGCCGTATAACCAAATGATGGAACGTTTGGGCAGTTTCCCTATTTAATGGAAAATGTGGGGCTAATGATGCCTTCTTGCCACTGGTTCTCTGGTCCGCTCCACACATCACGGAATAGTATTACAACTATTCCAAATGATTGATATTTATTAATTTTCTCTCTGTCCCTCTCTCTCCCTCCATCTCTCACTTTCTCTCTTGCTCTTTCTCTCTCTCTCTCACTCTTCTCCCCCTCTCTCTCTTTCCCTCTCTCCCAGTTTCCCAGACCTTTCATCCTATTGTCAAAGCATTGCCAGTTCATAACATTGAACCATAACATACAAACACAAGGCTTTTCGGGGGGAAATTGCTTAGTAATTGCTCCCATCACATACCTGACTGTGTTTTGAAAACACTGCTGTCTTACTGATTATCTTGTTGTTGATGATAGTTTTGTGCTATGACAGGAACCAAGGTTATTCATCAACAAAATGACGTCCTCCACTCCTACTTTAAATGAAACACAACTTTAAAGGCTTTAAAGCTCTGATGAAGGCCGTGAGGCTGATACTAAGCAAGTGCAGCGTGCAGGATTTTCTTTCCTCTAAAAGTTCATTAGTAACACCATCATAAATCCTTTATATTGCCTATATCATGTATAAAGTGCTTATGCAGACATTTCTAAGCTGTTTGTTCAAAGTGGTACTCTCTTTCCAGGCTGAGGTGTATGGTCAAGCAACTGGAAGAGAAAGACGTGGACTTTGAAGATCTGAAGAAGAACTTGGACTACACAGCATCATTACTGGAGGCTGTTTACATTGATGGGACCAGGTACAGTGTGGCCTTTAGTGTGATTATATTGTATGATACTGTAAGGCCCTACTGCCTGCTTAAGGCCTGAAACGCACACACACACCAACTATATCAGCATATCCTTGTTTCCACTCTGAACACAATGCTCCACATTATGTGTTGTCTATATTTAATATTTGAGCCATAAGGTGTTCCAAGGCAACCCTGTCTACTTGTCTATGTTTAGTATTTCCCTAAGCAACCCTGTCTCCTTAAATATGAACGCAAAGCACCTTGATGAAGGCTGTGATGAAGGCTGTGATGAAGGCTGTAATGCAGGATATAAAGAAGGCTGTGATGAAAGATATAAAGAAGGATATAAAGAATGCTGTAATGAAGGATATGAAGAAGGATATAAAGAAGGATGTGATGAAGACTGTGATGAAGGCTGTAATGAAGGATATAAAGAAGGATGTGATGAAGACTGTGATGAAGACTGTAATGAAGGATATAAAGAAGGATGTGATGAAGGATATAAAGAAGGATATAAAGAATGCTGTAATGAAGGCTGTAATGAAGGATATAAAGAATGCTGTAATGAAAGATATAAAGAAGGATGTGATGAAGACTGTGATGAAGGCTGTAATGAAGGATATAAAGAAGGATGTGATGAAGACTGTGATGAAGGCTGTAATGAAGGATATAAAGAAGGATGTGATGAAGACTATGATGAAGGCTGTAATGAAGGATATAAAGAAGGATGTGATGAAGACTGTGATGAAGGCTGTAATGAAGGATATAAAGATGGCTGTAATGAAGGATATAAAGAAGGCTGTGATGAAGACTGTGATGAAGGCTGTAATGAAGGATATAAAGAAGGATGTGATGAAATATATAAAGAAGGATGTGATGAAGACTGTGATGAAGGCTGTAATGAAGGCTGTCATGAAGGATATAAAGATGGCTGTAATGAAGGATATAAAGAAGGATGTGATGAAGACTGTGATGGCTGTAATGAAGGCTGTGATGAAGGCTGTAATGAAGGATATAAAGATGGCTGTAATGAAGGATATAAAGAAGGATGTGATGAAGACGGTGGTGAAGGCTGTGATGAAGGCTGTAATGAAGAATATAAAGAAGGCTGTAATGAAGGATATAAAGAAAGATGTGATGAAGACTGTGATGAAGGCTGTGATGAAAGGTATAAAGAAGGCTGTGATGAAGGCTGTGATGAAGGGTATAAAGAAGGCTGTGATGAAGGCTATGATGAAGGGTATGAAGAAGGCTGTGATGAAGGGTATAAAGAAGGCTGTGATGAAAGATGTGATGAAGATTGTAATGTTTCCATTTACTTAAATGTATCATTCAACAGAGTGTGATTGCTGTACCGCTTAGAAATAAGGGAAAAATAATAATAATGTGTCCCTGTCCCTGTCTCTCCTCTCTAAGGCAGGTCTGATTTGCAATCTCTCCTCTCTCAGCCAGGTCTGATTTGCTCTCTCTCTCCTCTCAGGCAGGTCTGATTTGCTCTCTCTCTCCTCTCAGGCAGGTCTGATTTGCTCTCTCTCTCTCCTCTCTCAGGCAGGTCTGATTTGTCCTCTCCTCTCTCAGGCAGGTCTGATTTGCTCTCTCTCTCCTCTCTCAGGCAGATCTGATTTGCTCTGTCTCTCCTCTCTCAGGCAGGTCTGATTGGCTCTCTCTCTCCTCTCTCCGGCAGGTCTGATTTGCTCTCTCTCTTCCTCCTTCAGGCAGGTCTGATTTGCTCTCTCTCTCCTCTCTCAGGCAGGTCTGATTGGCTCTCTCTCTCGCTCTCTCCGGCAGGTCTGATTTGCTCTCTCTCTCCCCTCTCAGGCAGGTCTGATTTGCTCTCTCTCTGCCCTTTCAGACATGGTCTGATTTGTTCTCTCTCTGCCCTTTCAGACATGGTCTGATTTGCTCTCTCTCTCCTCTCTCAGGCAGGTCTGATTTGCTCTCTCTCTCCTCTCTCAGGCAGGTCTGATTTGCTCTCTCTCTCCTCTCTCGAGCAGGTCAGATTTTTTTCTCTCGCTCCTCTCTCAGGCAGGTCTGATTTGCTCTCTCTCTCTCCTCTCTCAGGCAGGTCTGATTTGTCCTCTCCTCTCTCAGGCAGGTCTGATTTGCTCTCTCTCTCCTCTCTCAGGCAGGTCTGATTTGCTCTGTCTCTCCTCTCTCAGGCAGGTCTGATTGGCTCTCTCTCTCCTCTCTCCGGCAGGTCTGATTTGCTCTCTCTCTTCCCCCTTCAGGCAGGTCTGATTTGCTCTCTCTCCTCTCTCAGGCAGGTCTGATTGGCTCTCTCTCTCGCTCTCTCTGGCAGGTCTGATTTGCTCTCTCTCTCCCCTCTCAGGCAGGTCTGATTTGCTCTCTCTCTGCCCTTTCAGACATGGTCTGATTTGTTCTCTCTCTGCCCTTTCAGACATGGTCTGATTTGCTCTCTCTCTCCTCTCTCAGGCAGGTCTGATTTGCTCTCTCTCTCCTCTCTCAGGCAGGTCTGATTTGCTCTCTCTCTCCTCTCTCGAGCAGGTCTGATTTTTTTCTCTCGCTCCTCTCTCAGGCAGGTCTGATTTGTCCTCTCTCTCTCTCTCCTCTATCAGGCAGGTGATATGCTCTCTCTGTCCTTTCAGACAGGGTTTGGACGCAGAGGACGACCTCCAGAAGCTGCACTCTGATGGCGTGCCCACGGAGGTCACTGATTGGCTGGCTTCAACCTTCACTCAGAGGGCCCGCCGCCCCGCCCGCCGCTCTGACGACAAACCAAAGTTCCGCAGCATCGTCCACGCAGTGCAGGCTGGGATCTTTGTCGAGAGGTAGATGGAAAATGTTATTATCTTCAATGAGGACATGAATTTGTAATATAAAGTAAAGGAGGCTCGCTCTGGTCCTCCTCATTAATTTGTAATATAAAGTAAAGGAGGCTCGCTCTGGTCCTCCTCAATTTGTAATATACATGTAAAGGAAGCTCGCTCTGGTCCTCCTCATTAATTTGTAATATAAAGTAAAGGAGGCTCGCTCTGGTCCTCCTCATTAATTTGTAATATACATGTAAAGGAAGCTCGCTCTGGTCCTCCTCATTAATTTGTAATATAAAGTAAAGGAAGCTCGCTCTGGTCCTCCTCATTAATTTGTAATATAAAGTAAAGGGAGCTCGCTCTGGTCCTCCTCATTAATTTGTAATATACATGTAAAGGAAGCTCGCTCTGGTCCTCCTCATTAATTTGTAATATAAAGTAAAGGAGGCTCGCTCTGGTCCTCCTCATTAATTTGTAATATACATGTAAAGGAAGCTCGCTCTGGTCCTCCTCATTAATTTGTAATATAAAGTAAAGGAAGCTCGCTCTGGTCCTCCTCATTAATTTGTAATATAAAGTAAAGGAAGCTCGCTCTGGTCCTCCTCATTAATTTGTAATATACATGTAAAGGAAGCTCGCTCTGGTCCTCCTCATTAATTTTTAATATAAAGTAAAGGAAGCTCGCTCTGGTCCTCCTCATTAATTTGTAATATACATGTAAAGGAAGCTCGCTCTGGTCCTCCTCATTAATTTGTAATATAAAGTAAAGGAAGCTCGCTCTGGTCCTCCTCATTAATTTGTAATATAAAGTAAAGGAGGCTCGCTCTGGTCCTCCTCATTAATTTGTAATATAAAGTAAAGGAAGCTCGCTCTGGTCCTCCTCATTAATTTGTAATATAAAGTAAAGGAAGCTCGCTCTGGTCCTCCTCATTAATTTGTAATATAAAGTAAAGGAGGCTCGCTCTGGTCCTCCTCATTAATTTGTAATATACATGTAAAGGAAGCTCGCTCTGGTCCTCCTCATTAATTTGTAATATAAAGTAAAGGAGGCTCGCTCTGGTCCTCCTCAATTTGTAATATACATGTAAAGGAAGCTCGCTCTGGTCCTCCTCATTAATTTGTAATATGAAGTAAAGGAGGCTCGCTCTGGTCCTCCTCATTAATTTGTAATATACATGTAAAGGAAGCTCGCTCTGGTCCTCCTCATTAATTTGTAATATAAAGTAAAGGAAGCTCGCTCTGGTCCTCCTCATTAATTTGTAATATAAAGTAAAGGGAGCTCGCTCTGGTCCTCCTCATTAATTTGTAATATACATGTAAAGGAAGCTCGCTCTGGTCCTCCTCATTAATTTGTAATATAAAGTAAAGGAGGCTCGCTCTGGTCCTCCTCATTAATTTGTAATATACATGTAAAGGAAGCTCGCTCTGGTCCTCCTCATTAATTTGTAATATAAAGTAAAGGAAGCTCGCTCTGGTCCTCCTCATTAATTTGTAATATAAAGTAAAGGAAGCTCGCTCTGGTCCTCCTCATTAATTTGTAATATACATGTAAAGGAAGCTCGCTCTGGTCCTCCTCATTAATTTTTAATATAAAGTAAAGGAAGCTCGCTCTGGTCCTCCTCATTAATTTGTAATATACATGTAAAGGAAGCTCGCTCTGGTCCTCCTCATTAATTTGTAATATAAAGTAAAGGAAGCTCGCTCTGGTCCTCCTCATTAATTTGTAATATAAAGTAAAGGAGGCTCGCTCTGGTCCTCCTCATTAATTTGTAATATAAAGTAAAGGAAGCTCGCTCTGGTCCTCCTCATTAATTTGTAATATAAAGTAAAGGAAGCTCGCTCTGGTCCTCCTCATTAATTTGTAATATAAAGTAAAGGAGGCTCGCTCTGGTCCTCCTCATTAATTTGTAATATACATGTAAAGGAAGCTCGCTCTGGTCCTCCTCATTAATTTGTAATATAAAGTAAAGGAAGCTCGCTCTGGTCCTCCTCATTAATTTGTAATATACATGTAAAGGAAGCTCGCTCTGGTCCTCCTCATTAATTTGTAATATAAAGTAAAGGAAGCTCGCTCTGGTCCTCCTCATTAATTTGTAATATACATGTAAAGGAGGCTTGCTCTGGTCCTCCTCATTAATTTGTAATATAAAGTAAAGGAGGCTTGCTCTGGTCCTTCTCATTAATTTGTAATATACATGTAAAGGAAGCTCGCTCTGGTCCTCCTCATTAATTTGTAATATAAAGTAAAGGAGGCTCGCTCTGGTCCTTCTCATTAATTTGTAATATAAAGTAAAGGAGGCTCGCTCTGGTCCTCCTCATTAATTTGTAATATACATGTAAAGGAAGCTCGCTCTGGTCCTCCTCATTAATTTGTAATATAATTTAAAGGAGGCTTGCTCTGGTCCTCCTCATTAATTTGTAATATACATGTAAAGGAGGCTCGCTCTGGTCCTCCTCATTCATTTGTAATATAAAGTAAAGGAAGCTCGCTCTGGTCCTCCTCATTCATTTGTAATATACATGTAAAGGAATCTCGCTCTGGTCCTCCTCATTAATTTATAATATAAAGTAAAGGGAGCTCGCTCTGGTCCTCCTCATTAATTTGTAATATACATGTAAAGGAAGCTCGCTCTGGTCCTCCTCATTAATTTGTAATATAAAGTAAAGGAGGCTCGCTCTGGTCCTCCTCATTAATTTGTAATATACATGTAAAGGAAGCTCGCTCTGGTCCTCCTCATTAATTTGTAATATAAAGTAAAGGAAGCTCGCTCTGGTCCTCCTCATTAATTGTAATATAAAGTAAAGGAAGCTCGCTCTGGTCCTCCTCATTCATTTGTAATATAAAGTAAAGGAAGCTCGCTCTGGTCCTCCTCATTAATTTGTAATATAAAGTAAAGGAAGCTCGCTCTGGTCCTCCTCATTAATTTGTAATATAAAGTAAAGGAAGCTCGCTCTGGTCCTCCTCATTAATTTGTAATATAAAGTAAAGGAAGCTCGCTTTGGTCCTCCTCATTAATTTGTAATATAAAGTAAAGGAAGCTCGCTTTGGTCCTCCTCATTAATTTGTAATATAAAGTAAAGGAGGCTCGCTCTGGTCCTCCTCATTAATTTGTAATATACATGTAAAGGAAGCTCGCTCTGGTCCTCCTCATTAATTTGTAATATAAAGTAAAGGAAGCTCGCTTTGGTCCTCCTCATTAATTTGTAATATAAAGTAAAGGAAGCTCGCTTTGGTCCTCCTCGTTAATTTGTAATATAAAGTAAAGGAAGCTCGCTTTGGTCCTCCTCATTATTTTGAGAAAAACAATGCCACATTAAAAAACCCTCCTTCTATATAATATTGTGAATGGGGTTTGTAAAGTATGTGTCATAGGGTCAGGATAAATTCACTTCTGTACATTTGCAGTGGAATTCTTGATCCACATTGTGTTATAACAAGGACATTACAGATTCACTACTGAGATTGTCCGATGCAAAGCATTTAATGTGCTGTTGTTCCAGGATGTTCAGAAGGGCCTACACTGCTGCCATGCCTGACCAGCCTGCAGCAGTAGTTAACTGTCTCAGGGTAAGAATATATGATCTGTTATCATTTCTAAAGTCTTTAATTGGGCTACAACATAAGGAGCAGAGCCAGGAGTTTCCCTGACCGTATGACTACAGTATGAGCTTTTTCAATTTCAGACCCTAATTCTTGAAAAACTCAATGTGCATTGGACATAAACAGATATCTGTTATCTGTTTGTCTCTATCATCTCCATCTTTAGGACATTGACCGGTGGAACTTTGATGTGTTTGCCCTGAACACAGCCAGTGATGACCACGCACTACAGACCCTGGTCTTCGAGCTGGTGACACGATACGAACTCAACAGCAGATTCAAGGTCTCCACATATCAGTCTGCATGTCCTCACTATTTTACCATAACTCCTTCTGTTTCTTTACAGCTTTCATTTTACATTAGCCTCTAAAAATTCTAACTTTTCTCACTGCCATAAACAGCTGACGCAAACACACCTATTATTGTCTACCTTTTCTAGTGTGTAAAACGGTTCCCATAAGTAGTACCCTAGAGGGCAGACTCAGACACAGGACAGTTAGCTGATGTAGCTCCAACTCAACAGATGAACTCCGTGTGAACTTTCCATGTCATTCTGTGTGGTATTACAGATCCCAATCTCCTGTCTGATGTCCTTCTTGGAGAAGCTGGAGAAAGGCTACAGTAAACACAGCAACCCGTACCACAGCAGTGTCCACGCAGCCGACGTCACACAAACCCTACACTGTCTGCTCTTACGTACAGGACTAGTGGTACAGTACAGTTCGTCTTCTCTCAGTTTACAACAGGTCATCCCTGTCATGTATTTGTTTGTCATAGCTCAGGAAAGGAGATTTCCCAAATTGTGTCTGCCTGGTCAGGTCACTAGCTACAGTGTATGCATGGACTTGTATGAAATAGCAGAAGAAAATGTATAGGATTTGTGGGAAATAATAAAGGAAAATATATTTTTTAAAGATATGTATGTTTCTATGTGTATTTGTATGTCTGTGTATATTTATGTATATATATATTTACCCCAAAAATATATGGGGGATTGGAAATGACGAAGACAATTACATTGATGGAATCTACAATCAAAAAAAGGGGGAAAACATTATCCAATATAGAAGATGTATTTACTGTAAGCCAATGTAAATGAAGGGGTGTCTGTGTTGGTCTAGCCTCCAGCACTGGTTACTCTATAATAACGATACACTAACTCTATATGAAAGGTATATGTAGGTTATGTATGTGATGTTTATAACAAGGGTATCCGTGTGGTTCTCACGTGCAGCACTGGTTGACTGAACTGGAGGTCCTGGCGTCCCTGTTTGCTGCGGCCATCCATGACTACGAACACACTGGAACTACAAACAACTTCCACATTCATACAAAGTAAGAGAAAGTAAAGAAATACTGAGGTGTTTTTAAGATGCATTTGATTTCAGAGTGAAATCAAATCCACATTTACACCAACTAAGATAAACAATAATTGTATGTTTTATTCTCTGAATTTATTAAATGACTGAGGTGCTCAAAATGCATTGAAGAGTGGGAAAGGGAGAGAGAGAGAGAGAGAAAGAGAGTGAGAGAGTGAGGGAGAGAGCAAGAGAGAGACAGAGGGCTAGAGAGTGTGTGTGTGCGTGCGTACTTGCGAGAGAGAGAGAGAGAGAAAGGGGGCAGGACGGAGAAAGAGAGAGAGAGAAAGGGGGCAGGACGGAGAAAGAGAGAGAGAGAAAGGGGGCAGGACGGAGAAAGAGAGAGAGAGAAAGTGGGCAGGACGGAGAGAGAGAGAGAGAGAGAGAGAGAGAGAGAGAGAGAGAGAGAGAGAGAGAGAGAGAGAGAGAGAGAGAGAGAGAGGGAGGAAGATGCTTACAGCTCCTATTTCTTCTTAAGCAAACATGTCTTATGGAGGGAAGCTGCTAATTTTAGCAGTAGATTTTCCACATAGAGACACAGAGACACAGAGGCACCTAAGAACTCTGTCTCCTGGCACACAGATCAACTCGTTATTTTGGGAACAAAAACACGAGGGCCTATCAACACTACAAAGAACAACACTGTGATCACACTTCACCAGCCCCGGCGCCAGGATACAGTGATTAAGGGGGCAGTTGAAATCGGCAAGGGGTAAACATTTTTGAGGGTTCTTGCATTGGAATTATAGTGAATAGTCACACTATACATAGATAAACAATAAACATAAAGTTCAAATGCAGAGACTCTGAGATCATAGAGTGCTTTCGACATTTGTGGCATATATCTGCTGCACTGCATCAGCACACTGGACAGCGCCATACAGCTAGGACATGTTGGTAATGAATATAGGCTACAAGATAGATAGTGAAATTCACCAAATACAAACAGCCTATGTGAATGCAGGCGTACACACAGCTGTCTTAACTAAAATAATGCTAACTAAGTGCTGAAAGTAGTAGCCTAGTTATGCACGCATGCTAACAAAAATGTGAACAGCAGTTTAGCTTAGAATACCGACACAACGAATGAGAACAGAACAAAACAGCGATACCAAGTAGCAGGCCTAGTAAACTAAATATCTGATTGATAAAGACATGACACAATCTATATTCAGGCTAGTTACATGAACAGTAAACTAAATATCTGATCGATAAAGACATGACACAATCTATATTCATGCTAGTTACATGAACAGTAAACTAAATATGTGATCGATAAAGACATGACACAATCTATATTCATGCTAGTTACATGAACAGCAAACAGGCGAATGGACATCCAAATAACCAAAACAGCCTACTACAGTGAGATGCAGCCCTGCACAGCCGTCTATACAGGCCCATTTCAAACATGGAGAATCATGCCTCTCGCTCATGAGTTCAGCAACATGCTGTGATATGGAACAATACACTTCTGTGACTCAAATTCGACGCGCGTAATCAATTCAGCAATGCCGGCCTACCATAAACATGTTTCCAATATGTACAGTTCCATTTACAGCAACAAAAACCAACAGGCTACCAAGAAAACCATAATAGAATGTAGCCTATGTAATTTCTTGTACTTTTTTATTAGGATCCAAATTAGCTAACGCCGTAATGCTAGCTAATCTTCCTGGGGTCCAACACCAATTAACAAGACATTATAAACAACCATAATCAAGACTTCACAAAAATTCAACAAGTAGACAATAAAAACAATTAAAATACCGGGCAGGAAACACATTTAACATTCAATTGATTTGCTATTTGCTGTCTAGTCACATGGTCTATTGCATTAGATGTTCTGTTATTTTTATCTTGAAGGTGGATTTAATTTTTGTCGGAGAAATATGGATTGGTAGAGTTCCATTCAGCTATGGCTCTATATAAAACTAGATTTAATGCGATTTGTCCTTGGGTTGTTTTAGCTGCCCTGAATTTGCCTGTCTGGTTTGGTGCTTATGTGTGTTGCTAGTATGTACTAACTAGACTGACAAATACTGTGTGTTTTAAAAAAATATAACATTCCTAAAGAAAATCAGAAGACTAGAAAGTAATATGTTTTTAACATGAAGCCATGAGAGATTCTGATAATATTTGGATAATATTCATACGGTCAGATAATCTGGCAGCCCTGCTTTGAGACTTTTGGAGTTTTTTATATATTTCTTTGCTGCAGATGACCATATAACTGGACAGTACTCTAAGTGTGATAGGACCAGGGATTGACCATATAACTGGACAGTACTATAAGTGTGATAGGACCAGGGATTGACCATATAACTGGACAGTACTATACGTGTGATAGGACCAGGGATTGATCATATAACTGGACAGTACTCTAAGTGTGATAGGACCAGGGATTGACCATATAACTGGACAGTACTATACGTGTGATAGGACCAGGGATTGATCATATAACTGGACAGTACTATAAGTGTGACAGGACCAGGGATTGACCATATAACTGGACAGTACTCTAAGTGTGATAGGACCAGGGATTGACCATATAACTGGACAGTACTCTAAGTGTGATAGAACCAGGGATTGACCATATAACTGGACAGTACTCTAAGTGTGATAGGACCAGGGATTGACCATATAACTGGACAGTACTCTAAGTGTGATAGGACCAGGGATTGACCATATGACTGGAGAGTACTCTAAGTGTGATAGGACCAGGGATTGACCATATAACTGGACAGTACTCTAAGTGTGATAGGACCAGGGATTGAATCCCCTGATTCAGTGTGCTAGATGTTACATACTCTGAACATTTTCTTGTGACAGCAATTCCCTTGCTCATCTTAATAACAATATGATCTATGTGTTCTGACCAGGGTAAAGCTGCGTCCAACATGACACCTAGTAGTTTCATTTTTTTCACTCACTCACTACATGCGTTCTATTTATCGACAAATTCATTAGGGGATCATCAACAAGCATATATCTTGAACCAAATACAATACATTTAGTTTTAGAAATGTTCAACACCAATTTGTCCATATCAACCCATTCAGACACCATTCTTAGTTCACTGCTCTGTTAGCTCATTACATTCTGATGCTGCGCAATACGTTGTAGAATCATCAGCATATATTACCACTCTTGCTTTGTTCATTACTGAAGGTAAATCATTAGTAAAGATAGAGTAGAGAAGTGGGCCTAGGCAACTTCCTTGACGAACACCACAGTGTATATCTTTACTGTTTGAAAAGCTACCATTAAAGAACCATTGTTGCCTTCTGGATAGATAGCTTTCCATCCAGGATAGAACTGCAGACTTAAAACCATAACATTTGAGTTTACCTAGTAACAGTTCATGATCAATTACATCAAAAGCAGCACTGAAATCTAGCAACACTGCACCAACTAACTTCCTGTCATCCATACTCTTTAACCAATCACCTGTCATTTGTGCTGAGGCCGTACTCGTCTCTTCTTTGTATGCATGCTGGGAACCCGTTATCAGACCATTGCATGAGAAATTATCCTTGATTTGTACAGATACAATTGACTTAACACAGGCAGCAAGCTTATAGGATGACTATTAGGACCAGTGAATGCAGATTTTTTATCCTTAGGTAATGTATCTCTTTAATGAAACATGCCAATATGTAGCTATTACCAGGGGAATCGTTTGGTTCTTGCTTTGGAATTATATTGAATTCTGCTTATATCACACTATACCACAATAAAAATACGTTTTAAACAATTATTTTGACCAAGAAGTGACAGACTCAATCCCATGGAATCTCGTTGCACTCGATCAGCATCATGGACAGCTCCATGCACACTAAAGCAAGATTTTGATTTAAAAAAAACTACCAGCTAGATTGTTTCAATCTTACTTTTTTCAAAAGAGTTACAGCTTCCTTGACTCTCTGTGGAATTTCCTGAGTAATTGATTATTCCATTCTCCCCGAAATCTTCTGGTAAGATCCCCTTCAAATGCCAATTGGATTAGTTGAGCTTTCCTCGTGTGCAGCATATCTCTTCTGTGTTGACTGAACACGTTTGTCAAAGTGGAAAATGAGTTATCGCATGTAGCTGTGGATGCCCCAAAAGTCAGTCCATGTTTAATTGAGGTAAGCAGAGAGCGGCACAGAGAATCATCGCAGCATATCAAGTGGGATCCATTTGTTCTCATTGGAGCCAGAGCGAGCGATTTCAGTCTGCAAAAACTGCCGAGCGACACTAAACTCAGCTTCCCATCTAATCTTTTGCTTTGATTAAGCAGTGGTTTCACAGTTTTCACATCTAGAAAGTCATGGAGAGCGAGAGAGGGGAATGCCACAATCCTATACTCAGAAAGGGCCACGTCATGACACATGTCATAGCTGTTCATCTCATTAAACAAACTACTGTGACCTGACCTAGCTGTTCATCTCATTAAACTAACTACTGTGACCTTACCTAGCTGTTCATCTCATTAAACAAACTACTGTGACCTGACCTAACTGTTCATCTCATTAAACAAACTACTGTGACCTTACCTAGCTGTTCATCTCATTAAACAAACTACTGTGACCTGACTTAGCTGTTCATCTCATTAAACAAACTACTGTTTTTTTGTTTTAACTGGGACATTATAGACATATCTTTTTTATGTTAATAGGCATATTATACAATAAATTGTGTGTGTATGTACTGTACTGCCCACCACCCTATCACACCTGGGCAAGAAGAACACCTGTGTGAGAAAGCTGCTCATCGACTCCAGCTCGGCTTTCAACACCATAGTGCCCCCCAACCTCATCACTAAGCTTGTTCCCCTGGTACTGAACCCCTCCCTGTGCAACAGGGTCCTAGACTTCCTGACGGGTCGCCCCCATGTGGTGAGGATAGGCAACAACACCTTTGCCATGCTGACCCTCAACACGTGGCCCCTCAGGGGTGTGTGCTCAGCCTCCTCCTGCACTCCCTGTTCACACATGACTGCGTGGCTACGCACGACTCCAACTCTTATCATCCAGTTTGCTGACGACACAACAGTGGTGATTACCAACAGTGATTAGCAACAACGACGAGAAAGCCTACAGGGAGGAGGTTAGTGCCCTGGCAGAGTGGTGGGAATAACCTCTCCCTGGACAACAGGAGACAGCGGAGAGAGCACACCCCCATCAACATCGACGGGGCCACAGTGGAGAGGGTCAAAAGCTTCAAGTTCCTTGGCGTGCACATCACTGACGACCTGAAGTGGTACCAGCTAACCAACACAAGGCACATCAGGCACCTCTTCAACTACAGGAGACTGAAGAAATTTGGCAGATGCACCATCAACAACATTCTGTCGGGCTACATCCCCACCTGGCAGGGAAACTGCACCGCCTGCAACCGCAGCCCCCGCAACCGCAACGCCCAAAAAACGCAATGCCACAACAGCACCGCCCGCATCCGCACCGCCCGCAAATACAATGCCTGCAACCGCAACTCCCACAACCGCAATGCCCGTAACCGAAACGCCCGCAAACACAGCGCCTGCAAACACCCCTCCCACACCCGCATTGGTCTCCAGAGGGTGGTGCGGTCAGTCCAACGCATCAGCGAGGGCACACTGCCTGCCATCCAGGACATCTACAGCACCCGGTGTCACAGGAAGGCCAAGAAGATCATCAAGGTCCCCAGCCACCCAAGCCGCGGACCATTCACCCCAGGTCATCAGACTATTGAACAGCCACCACTGACCGTCCACCGCCCACTGGCCTGCACTGAAACTTAGACACTGTTATCAGCTGGCTAAAACTTGGAACTCTACCCTGCACCTTAGAGACTGCTGCCCCATGTATATAGACATTGAACACTGGTCATTTTAATAATATTTACATTGTGTTTTACACACTTTATATGTAAATACTGTATTCTAGTCAAGGCTCATCTTTATAACTACTGCTGTACACACCTTTTCTATTTACATGCTGTCCATACTGTCTACACACCCCATTTACATATACATTTGAAGTCGGAAGTTTACATACACCTTAGCCAAATACATTTAAACACAGTTTTTTTTCCCAATTCCTTACATTTAATCATAGTCAAAATTCCCTGTCTTAGGACAGTTAGGATCACCACTTTATTTTAAGAATGTGAAACGTCAGAAAAATAATAGAGAAAATGGTTTATTTCAGGTATTATTTCTTTCATCACGTTCCCAGTGGGTCAGAAGTGTACATACACTCAATTAGTATTTGGTAGCATTGACTTTAAATTGTTTAACTTGGGTCAAACGTGTCGGGTAGCCTTCCACAAGCTTCCCACAATAAGTTGGGTGAATTTTGGCCCATTCCTCCTGACAGAGCTGGTGTAACTGAGTCAGGTTTCATTGGCCTCCTTGCGCACACACACTTTTTTAGTTCTGCCCACAAATGTTCTATGGGATTGAGGTCAGGGCTTTGTGATGGCCACTCCAATACCTTAACTTTGTTGTCCTTAAGCCATTTTGCCACAATTTTGGAAGTATGCTTGGGGTCATTGTCCATTTGGAAGACCCATTTGCGACCAAGCTTTATCTTCCTGACTGATGTCTTGAGATGTTGCTTCAATATATCCACACAATTTACCTTCCTCATGATGCCATTTATTTTGTGAAGTGCACCAGTCCCTCCTGCAGCAAAGCACCCCCATAACATGATGCTGCCACCCCCGTGCTTCATGGTTGAGATGATGTTCTTCGGCTTGCAAGCGACCCCCTTTTTCCTCCAAACATAACAATGGTCATTATGGCCAAACAGTTATATTCTTGTTTCATCATTCCAGATGACATTTCTCCAAAAAGTACAATCTTTGTCCCCATGTGCAGTTGCAAAACCTAGTCTGGCTTTGTTATGGCGGTTTTGGAGCAGTGGCTTCTTCCTTGCAGAGCGGCCTTTCAGGTTATGTCGATATAGGACTCGTTTTACTGTGGATATAGATACTTTTGTACCTCTCTCCTCCAGCATCTTCACAAGGTCCTTTGCTATTGTTCTGGGATTGATTTGCACTTTTCACACCAAAGTGCGTTCATCTCTAGGAGACAGAACGCGTCTCCTTCCTGGGCAGTATGACGGCTGCGTGGTCCGATGGTGTTTATACTTGCGTACTATTGTTTGTACAAATGAACGTGACACCTTCAGGCATTTGGAAATTGCTCCCAAGGATGAAGCAGACTGATTTTTTTCTGAGGTCTTGGCTGATTTCTTTTGATTTTCCCATGATGTCAAGCAAATAGGCACTGAGTTTGAAGGTAGGCCTTGAAATACATCCACAGATACAACTCCAATTGACTCAAATTATGTCAATTAGCTTATCAGAAGCTTCTAAAGCCATGACATAATTTTCTGGAATTTTCCAAGCTGTTTAAAGGCACAGTCAACTTAGTGTAAACTTTTGACACACTAGAATTGTGATACAGTGAATTATAAGTGAAATAATCTGTCTGTAAACAATTTTAGGAAAAATGATGTTCTAGCCAACTTGCGGAAACTATGGTTTGTTAACAAGAAATTTGTGGAGTGGTTGAAAAACTAGTTTTAATGACTCCAACCTAAGTGTATGTAAACTTCTGTCTTCAACTGTATATTCCGTTCTGATATTTCCGATATTCTTTTACTTGTGGATAATGTGTGTATGTTGTTGTACTGCTAGATGTTACTGCACTGTTGGAGCTAGAAACACAAGCATTTCACTGTACCTGAGATAACATCTGCAAATCTGTATACTTACCAATAAATGTTGATTTGATTTGTGTGTGTGTGTGTGTGTGTGTGTGTGTGTTTGTGTGTGTGTGTGTGTGTGTGTGTGTGTGTGTGTGTGTGTGTGTGTGTGTGTGTGTGTGTGTGTGTGTGTGCAAAGCTTCATGTTTTATTTTGATTTCAGCCATGTTTACTCCCCAGTAAAATGTTATTTTTACTCCTGAATCTTGGGCACCTCCATTGGGATTATTCAGTTGCATTGCATCGCATTTCCTCATTATACTGTTACAACAGAATTACATATATGCTCTTTTTGTTCTGCTTGCAAATGGAAGCAGATGAATCCTAAAAACACATACTAAGCTGTTGCTGCAGTCTTGAAAATGTGTTGTACATCCAAAACATTGAAAATTAAATGTCTCCTTTTTTTGCACTTGCCTAAGTTTTCTATGCAGTGTTTATCCCTACGGGGAGTCCCATTTACTGTGTAGCGCTGATATCTGTTTATTATCCATTTCTAAGTGCCTAGTAAACATGTATGCAAATTACTTTCGACAGGGGGCTTGATAATGGATGTGACTCAATTAACTAGCTCCTGCTCCTTTCTCCTGAGTCATTTATGTCCATCTGTTCTCTTCTCTCATTACCACATCTCTTTCTTCCAGTTCCACCACTCAGAATCTCACTATATGGTGCTGTCTCTATACATATGAGCCTGGTCATCTATGTACAGTGCCTCGGAAAGTATTCAGACCCCTTGCCTTTTTCAGCATTTTGTTATGTTACAGCCTTATTCTAAAATTGATTAAATTATTTCTTTCCCCTCATCAATCTGCACACAATACCCTGCAGTGACAAAGCAAAAACAGGTTTTTCGAAATGTTTGCTAAATTATTAAAAATTTAAAACGGAAATATTACATTCACATAAGTATTCAAACCCTTTGCTCAGTACTTTGTTGAAGCACATTTGACAGCGATTACAGCCTCGAGTCTTCTTGGCTTTCTTGTGCCTTTGCATGAGGAGTGGCTTCCGTCTGGCCACTCTACCATAAATGCCTGATTGGTGGAGTGCTTCAGAGATGGTTGTCCTTCTGAAAGGTTCTCCCATCTCCACAGAGGAACTCTCGAGCTCTATCAGTGACCATCTGGTTCTTGGTTATCTTCCTGACCAAGGCCCTGGTACTTCAATTGCTCAGATTGGCCGGGTGGCCAGCTCTAGGAAGAGTCTTGGTGGTTCCAAACTTCTTCCATTTAAGATTTGTCAATTCCTTTGACCTCAGGGCTTGGTTTTTGCTCTGACATGCACTGTCAACTGTGCTACCTTATATAGACAGGTGGGTGCCTTTCCAAATTAATTGAATTTACCACAGGTGGACTCCAGTCCAGTTACAAAAACATCTCAAGGGATCAATGGAAACAGGTTGCATCTGAGCTCAATTTCCAGTCTCATAGCAAAGGGTCTGAATACTTATGTAAATAAGGTATTTCCTTTTTTTATTATTAATACATTTGCAAGAATGTACAAAAACCTGCTTTTGCTTTGTCATTTTGGGCTATTGTGTGTAGAT
Organism: Salvelinus fontinalis; assembly: GCF_029448725.1. Lineage (NCBI taxonomy): Eukaryota > Metazoa > Chordata > Actinopteri > Salmoniformes > Salmonidae > Salvelinus > Salvelinus fontinalis. Next base: position 51,952,466 of record NC_074682.1, read on the forward strand.
TGCGGAGGATTTTTTTGCATTTAATCTATTTTAGAATAAGGTTGTAACGTAACAAAATGTGGAAAAAGTCAAGGGGTCTGAATATTTTCCGAATGCACTGTATGTGCTTTAGCCAACCCCTCTGACTGTCATTGTCATGCTATACATGTTTCTGTAAGACAAAGGACAAATTATACCCTGGTCCCAGATCTGTAGGATTAGGGTTAAAGCTAAGGCATGACAACAGTAGTCAGATGATTTAGCTAAAGCCCGATCATTGTAGTAGAACCAATCTAGCTATTACTTCATGATTGTTTTTCATCTGTGTGTGTTTTGTGTAGGTCAAACTTTGCTATGATCTACAACGACCGGTCAGTCCAGGAGAGCCACCACATCAGTGCTGCGTTCCATCTTCTACAGGACGACCAATCCAACATCTTCACGAACCTCTCCAGAGAACAGTGGATGTAGGAGAGATGTACTATATCAATATGCTGTGAGACAGACAGACAGACAGACAGACAGACAGACAAACCCAACCTCAACTCTGCTTTGAGCAGCACAAATCTATGTTACCATGGGAACAGGGAAACCCATCAGGACAGTCTGGAAAGGTTAGATGGGTTTGTTTATGCGTTTGTGTGTGAAAGGGCAGTCTGGAAAGGTTAGATGGGTGTGTTTCTGTGTGTGTGACAGGGAGCTGCGAGCGCTGGTGATAGAGATGGTGTTGGCTACAGACATGTCGTCTCACCTTGTCCAGGTCAAAGCCATGAAGGGGTGTCTGCAGCAGCATGAAGGGTACGTGCTGTTCCACACTTTACCCAGGTCACATCATCAACCGAGATGTAGAATTTGGTGGTACAGATGTAGGATCCTAATTTGAGACAACTTGCTACAGCAGGAAAATAATCCTGCAGCAACAGGAAATGTGATGCATTATGTGGATTATAATGAATGTATGGGTTGATATAATTTTCGTTAGGAGCAAGTCGAGTCTGACATTTTTAAGTGGAAATGACAAACGTTAGAAGACTTTTTAATCCTCAAATATACTACAAGTTTGCATTTCCTGCCATGCAGGGAAATTCTCAGCAACAAATAATGATCAAATTAACTGTAGGCCTACTAGATAGCACATTGTGAGAAAGGTACTATATTAAATGTCATCATATTTTTTTTGACATATTGATGGATTTCATTCCTGTTATTACTTGAAGAGCAATTTATTTTTCACAACTTAAAATGAATGTGCTGTGTAATTCTCCCATTGACTCCAATGATTAACATGACAGCCAAAGAAGCTCAAGTTCTGTTCTGGTTCATATCCAGCAGTCACTCGTGGTCATTTGTTTCCTGTGGTCAACAGCATAGACAAACCAAAAGCGCTGTCCCTACTACTGCACACTGCAGACATCAGCCACCCGTCTAAGCCCTGGAGTCTACACTCTCGCTGGACCAAAGCCCTCATGGACGAGTTCTTCAGACAGGTAGGACCCATGGAGGAACATACAACTAGGTACAGGGTTTTCTTGACTGTTTCAGTTTTAGATAGTCTTTGGTACTGTGTTGGTCCTGTATCGTCTTGTGTACTGTGTCGGTCTTGGATCGTCTGTGTATTGTGTCGCTCCTGGATTATCATTGTTGCTGATTGTCTTTGAAACATTTTTTCTCTCTTTCTGTCTCTCTGAGGGTGACAGAGAGGCAGAGCTTGGTCTTCCCTTCTCTCCACTGTGTGATCGGAACAGCACCCTGGTCGCAGAGTCACAAATAGGCAAATTATAAGACATTACTGCACATGGTCATCACTGAGTCATCCATTTGAGTCATCACTGAGTCATCCCTGAGTCATCATCAACAATCAATATATATGCTCTCATTTTATATACTTTGGACAATGTGTACGCAAAACCATACTGTCTAAAGCACATATGCAGGTTGTGTATGAAGATGTGATCTTTAACATATAAAAAACAGAGTTGTTACATAATGTATAATATTAGTATTATTAGACATACATGTTAGTCATTTAGCAGACGCCCTTATCCAGAGCCACTTGTAAGTGCATACATTTTCATACTACGTAGCAATTTTTTTCATAGTATATAGCTAACAATACTGTTTTTGTGCGCAGGTTTCATAGACTTCATAGTTGACCCTACGTTCTCCCTACTGACTGACGTGGCTGAGAAGATAGTCATTCCCCTGGTGGAAGACAACCCAGGCCCACCAGACCCCTGCAATCGACATAGGTGGCATTCAAAGCATGTTTATGAGACTAGAACCCCAGCCGAGACATTAGTTAGCTAGTTGGTTTCTTAACTTGTACCTACACACGACAAATACTTTCAAACACTTGGGCTGTTGTACAATGGAACCAATGGAATAGTCCCAAAAGCACAACCCCAATTACATTTGACATATGTGTTTGACTCAGGTCTGATGCATTTTTTGTCGTCGTTCCAGTAATCTGTGGAAGGAGAGTTCCAGAGGACTACAGTGGAGCTTGTCTCACATCACCTCAGAACTGGTCAGCTTCAGATCCACCTGGACACGACACACAGAAGACAACAAGTTCAAATGGAAAGAGAGCGGCTCCAATGGTAATGTGACAGACTTCTATTAACACCTTGTTGTAGCCCAGAGGTGGGCAATCTTACCATGCCTGGTGTAACGGATGTGAAATGGCTAGCTAGTTAGCGGTGGTGCGCGCTAATAGCATTTCAATCGGTTACGTCACTCGCTTTGAGACCTTGAAGTAGTGGTTCCCCTTGCTCTGCAAGGGCCGCGGCTTTTGTGGAGCGATGGGTAACGATGCTTCGTGGGTGACTGTTGTTGATGTGTACAGAGGGTCCCTGGTTCGCGCCCGGGTCGGGGCGAGGGAACGTTCTAAAGTTATAGTGTTACACAGGCATGGCTGGTTGGGGTGGTGTTTTGACGCTTGGCTGGAATCCCGACACCAGCTGTCGCAGTGTATGATTGATTGCTCTCCACTTGGCTTGGCTCTATGAATACTCAGTGGCTGCATCCCAAATGACACCCTATTCCTATGCAGTACACTACTTTCGACCAGGGCCATTAGGGCTCTAGTCGTAAGTAGTTCACTATATAGGGAATAGGGATCCATTTGGGGCGCCGCCAGTGCCTCTCTTTGATTTCCAAAATGATTGAGGAGATATAAAGGAGATGAACAGACATACATTATGCCATGTTTATACCTGGTACTAACATCCATCTTGTGTCTGGATCATGTCCACATTCTGATTATGCCCACATTTTCAGCCAGGTTTAGATGATGAAAAGAAGCATTATGAACTGATTTCGATCAGTGTAAATGGACAAGATCAGGATGAATATACTGTAGATATGGTTTTCTTTCCAACCTATTGTATTTCAATCAAACTATCAGACTATCATACTATCATGTTATCATACCATCATGCTATCATGCTATCATACAATCATACTATCACGCTATCATACCATCATACTATCATACCATCCTGCTATCATACCATCATACTATTATGCTATCATACCATCATGCTATCATGCTATCATACAATCATACCATCCTGCTATCATACCATCATACTATCATACCACCCTGCTATCATACCATCATACTATTATGCTATCATACCATCATGCCATCATACTATCATGCTATCATACCATCATACTATCATACCACCCTGCTATTATACCATCATACTATCATGCTATCATACCATCATGCTATCATACCATCATGCTATCATACCATCCTGCTATCATACTATCATACTATAATCATACTAAATATATTTGAATCCTCTTCCCCTCTCAGGGCTCTTGGATCAGATCGTGTCGAAGGAGCCGTCGGCTGGTGAAGACAATGAGCTCTCTGAACAACTGCTGCAGTCCCCTTCTAATGATGCTAAACAGTAGATAGGCCTCTCATGTAGTATGATGCCTATGTAAACGATATGTAAACGGAGGGTTGGGGAGTAACTGTTCACATGTAATCATTTACATGTAATCTGATAATAATACAAAAATGTAAGTGTAATCAGCTACTTTACCAGATAAAATATTGTAAATGGATTACAAATACTTTTGAAAAACTAGATGATTACTTCTTCAATTACTTTTAAATTCAGAAAGGATGTTTGGGAAAGAATACAGTACGCCAGCTTTCTGTTTTCTCAATGACATTCAATTCAGCCCTGAAAAAAGGTGCCAGTTTAAGTTTGTTCCACCTGGTTTTATGGATCATTTTCATATTCTTCTGAAGTCTCTTAAGAGGAAAGTAATCAGTTGACATTACTGAGTGGGGGGGAAAGTAATCCAAAAGTAACTGAAAGTAATCAGATTATGTTACTGAGTTAAGGGGAAAGTAATCCAAAAGTAACTGAAACTGAGTTTGGGTATCTAAAAGTTAAGTTACTGATTACAATTTTGGACAGGTAACTAGTAACTGTAACTGATTACATTTAGAAAGTCATCTATCCAACCATGTGTAAATTATAGTAATTTAATGAAGATTACCAAAACATGCTGGTCATGTTATATGCTAATTCCAATATATGTTTTTACAGTGGCTTGCTTGCAATCACACATTGTTTAACCAGTTAAAAAACGTTCATGGAGAAACTTAGCAAAGATCATGTATCATGGGTAACATGGGTAGCATGTATGTTACATGGAATAGATGGGTAATGTCAAAGGTGCCGGCAGTGAAAGGCTGGCCTTATCATGTGGAAGATGTACGATGTAATCATGTGACTGTTGTTGTTGATGTAAAGTACAAGACAAAGAGTTTTCTACTTCTTTATATACCACCCGTACCACTGAGATGTTGATGTGCTTTATATTCTACCCGTACCACTGAGATAGATGTTGATGTGCTTTATATTCTACCCGTACCACTGAGATAGATGTTGATGTGCTTTATATTCTACCCATACCACTGAGATAGATGTTGATGTGCTTTATATTCTACCCGTACCACTGAGATAGATGTTGATGTGCTTTATATTCTACCCGTACCACTGAGATAGATGTTGATGTGCTTTATATTCTACCCATACCACTGAGATAGATGTTGATGTGCTTTATATTCTACCCGTACCACTGAGATAGATGTTGATGTGCTTTATATTCTACCCATACCACTGAGATAGATGTTGATGTGCTTTATATTCTACCCGTACCACTGAGATAGATGTTGATGTGCTTTATATTCTACCCGTACCACTGAGATAGATGTTGATGTGCTTTATATTCTACCCGTACCACTGAGATAGATGTTGATGTGCTTTATATTCTACCCGTACCACTGAGGAGATGTTGAAGAGTGATTATTTATCTAATTCTTCATCTGCTTTCTTTGAATCCAAAGAATTGGAATCGTGAACTATACTGAACATACAGGATATGAGTAGCCAATGTCCCAGATCATTAGCCAATCTTCTGACTATCAGCCAGGAACATAGCCTGGCGACCATCTATGGCCAAACTAGTGTTTCTTCTCCACGATGAGTCTTGATTTGCTTGCCTCCCTTAAGTTTTGTAGAATGCGTACACATTCTGATCATTCTGATTTGTTCCAGAAACCGGTGGGTTGGGCCAGAGCCGGCCTACATGAAGATTGTATCAACTTTGATACTCTGATTGGTTAGATTGGTTAGAGACGATCCAATCACTGATTCAATTGTTTTGTACAACGCCCCTCGTTTTCACACCGGCACTAATTACTTCTAGGATGGCACGGTCATAGAGCATCAGGCAACCCAGAACTGCCATACTGTACAAGTCTTATATCTTTAATGTTGTGATTCTGAGGCCGTCCTAATATGGACACAGCACATCAAAAGCATGACAGACAGTAATAGTCAGAAGAGTTGAATGAAGCACTGCAGATCTGGGACCAGGCTGAGATATCAGTCCAATCCTTCAGCATAGTCCCGTTCACTGGCCCTCCAGTAGGAGGAGCCAAAACTGTGGGGAGGAAGATTGAACCAGGCTTCAGTTGAATTATGAAATGCATTGGGTGAAAACTGGTCACGTTGTGAAATATTTATGTGTTTTATGCTCGCAGCACCACGTCTATTGAATAATTGATAATAGGGTTTTGTTATAAGTCAACTTTACTTACTCAACATTATAGGTCAGTGATGCAACACTAAAGTCAGAGCCGTATTGTTGGCCTACTATGGGTAGTTCTTGGCATGAATTAAAATGGATTATAAATTGGGTGGTTCGAGCCCTGAGTGCTGATTGGCTGACAGCCGTAGTATATCAGACCGTATACCACGGGTATGACAAAATATTTATTTTTCCTGCTTTAATCACATTGCTAACCAGTTTATAATAGCAATAATGCACCTCAGGGGTTTGTGGTATATGGCCAATATACCACGGCTAAGGGCTGAATCCAGTCACTCTGCTTTGCGTTCTTGCCTAAGAACAACCCTTAGCCGTGTTATATTGGCCATATACCACACCCCCTTGGGCCTTATTGCTTAATTATAGCATGGATTATGATTGGAATAATATGTTTTGTTTAAAGAAGTAAACACAAACGTTTGTCCAATTTCAACACTTTATTATAGCAAACCATTTTTTTATTTATTACATATGTATTCATTACCAGGTCAAACAAAGTTAAACTAAAATACAGATATAGATGGATTTGATGTACCGTAATTTATCATTAATAAAATTAAATAAATACACAATAATTTATGGTGTTCATACATTGAAAATTAATTACAAGATAATGTTTTTAACAAATGTAGAGTGTTCAATGCTAAATAACTGGAAAACTTTCTAAAAGCAGAATATAATTTTGGGTCAGATTCCCGGGACCACCCGTACATAAAACGTAGGAACACATGACTTTTATGTTGAAATCCTTACACCTGTCTAATTCAGTAGACCTCTCTAGATTGACATGTCATTCATTTGCTGTATACTATACATACAGTACATGGAAGTAACACGCCTAATCTGTCATCAAAATGATATGATGACACTGACGAATATTAGGTCTAAAATGTCACCCAATCAGGACCCTAATGTCACATTAGTGAAGCAGAGTATGGGATTGAACTAGTGGAAAACAAATATAATTACCAAAGATAAAATAAGTTACATATGCTTCTGGACAGTGTTATGGTACATAAAACAATACGATATACTTATATACTGGTAGTGAAATAAAAACTTTGAATGATGTACTGGGGGGAGTACAGCACTAAGGTGTGTGTAGTACTAAAGTTGTACTATGCATGACTGGTATGTCAATAGACACGTAAATAAATGTTGTTTTAGTTTTTAAAACGTCAAAGTTCACCGAGAGTCCTGTCCAATGAATTGGTCCCTTAATCAGATATGTCATGGAGACTTCAGAGACTCAAATAGACGGAGACTCAAAACAGACTCTGATCACAGCTCCAGATTGGATCATTGATGATTCCCAGGATGCCTCCCAAATAAGCACCGTGTCCCCAATAATACAGTAGTACTCTACTCCACTTGGCTCTGGTCAAAGGTAGTGCACTATATGAGGAATGATGTGCCCCAAGTGATGTAGTGATACTGCCCTGTGACTCTTAAAAATAGACAATGTGTCGTGGCACAAATATGAATAAGGACTAAATGCTGTTCTTGTTGTTGTTTATGAGAGTCTCTTTTGGCCCATCGAGGTCTAGTTCCTTCAAGAGTCCTGGACGGAATGTCTAAAACATCAAATCAATCTTAGAATAATCTTGAGACAATATTTGGATTTGTGAGTATTATACAGGGGCCATATTAGACATGTGAGTGCTAGGTTGTTACAGTTTGTGTATACAACAAACCAAAAACTGTCATGAAAAATAGCCAAATATTTCCTGTCCTGGTTTGGAACATTAGACAATGAGTTACAGATTAGTAGGGGCAATCAAATGAGTAAAGCAATAGAAACAATGAACTGTATAATGGACTCAGATCATAAATAAACACCTAGTCATCTCTCCACCTGCACGGTATAGTACCTGGCCGGACATATATCCTGATGTCTCCGTATCTACAGTGTGTCTGTTTATCAAAAGGATGATCACTTGTCTGTCTGTTGTCTGTAGTTATTGACTGAGCATTCATGTCCCAAATGGCAACCTATTCCCTACATAGTGCACTATTTTTGACCAGAGCCCTGTGGGAATAGGGATCCATTTGGGACAGACTTCAGGTTGGTGTGGAGGCTGTTCCATGGTTCTATTTGTCTTCTTTTTCCTGGCTGGGTTTCTTTGTGTTCTTCTCCTCTGGACTCACTACGGATGCAGATTTTGTGTCTGTGGTTGAAATATTGGACACATATGCACACACACAGGGAGAGAAAGAGGGAGAGAGGGATAGAAAGATAGAAAGATGGAGAGAGATAAATCAGTGAGATCAGGCTAGATATGTGAGAGCTTGTGAGCTTATTCCTACAGTATTTCTTTGACATTTTTTAATTAAACATTTCTTAAAAATGTTGATCCATGTAAAATTTTAGAGTCAGTATGCAGTAGGTTATAAAAATTGCTCCATTGTTGGCACACATTCAAACTATTGCAGGCGTATTGCAAAAAGTTGCTGTGTTCTGAAGCTACGTGATCAAAGCACTATTACAGATGCTAGCTTCATTATTATGCAAAATGAAGCCAAATCGTTAAATAGTTTAACAGATGAAAATAAACACTGTCTGGCTGAATTCTAAAGATTGCCATTGATTATATCAAAGGGATTAGGATAGTGTAACACTACTGTCTGCCATGGGTGCAGGGGCTCCACCTACCTGCTTGTGTGTGTTGTTTTTGTTGTGATGAGGATGTTGCTGCCATGGGGACGGTGGAACATCCCACTTCTTCCTTGGAGAGGGAGCACTCATGTCCCCCTGCAGCGTCTGATAGACTGTCCCGCGAAAACTCTGCTGGAAACACACAAAGTGTCCTTTACAGAATAGATGTGGTTAGCAGGTCAATGGAACACAGACTGTGAAGAATGGCGCCGGATTAATTCAACAAATCAAAGTGGATATTCTTTAAATCCGTCATGATTGATGTATTGTAACAGGCCCACAATGTGGTGACTAAGTTATTAGATATGTGTGTCTGCGAGTAGGGGTTGTAGGAGAGATTTCAATTCTGTACAGATATGAGATATACATTTTAAAATAGATTATAAATATAGTTTATTTATTTATTGTCCTATCATGATGGAATGGTCCCCAACCCTACAGCCTAGACACCCACCTGAGCGATCCATACTCTAAGGAGAAGTCCCTATCTGTTTTATGGGTCTACTGTAAGTAGCCTGTACACAGCCAAGACGGAAAAATGAATGCAGTCAGAGACCAACTAAAGCAGCACCGCCCCCTCTAGACTCTGAGCCTGCCTGGCAGGGTTGGTCCTACAAAGCCAAAGCCCCCTGATGGGAGAGCATAATATACCAGGAATTGCTCAAAGATGCTAATGAGAACCTTGATGACCTTGTACCTAGCCGGTGGGAGTCCCGATGGGGTGCCCCCACCCAGGCAGTAGCTGTGCTGACAACACTAGCTGCAGTAACCCATGGGGAAGGGGTCACAGTCAGACATTCAGAGAGGGAGAAAATGATGGTGGCCCTGGTGGCACAGAATAATCAAAGGTCTGACTTCACAGAGAATCTTGGGAAAATGGTCAGAACTGGAGACCAGCGTGTTTCAGGTGAAGTGTGTATATTATTTTGCTCAAATTTGCATGCCTTCTCAAACAGCTGTAACTGTATATACATTCGCACATCAAGTCCTTTCTTGAGTTGGGCTCGGGGATGGAACTACTGTTGACCATCTGAGCTTGTGGTTGTTTGTGGGGGAATGGGATCGAGTTTGTATGTGTATGTGTATGTGTGTATGTATCCCACATCTGTTGCTATGGGGTAATGATGTTAGGGACAATATAGGATGAATCACAGTAATTGTTTGCTAAAATTCTAATTGCTTGTCAGAAATATAAATGTTGGAAGGTCAATCCTGGTTATAGGTAACTGCCTACAATATTAAGCATATTATTTGTTAATTGTGTGAATTAAGATATGCAAGATTTTTTTATATATACATATTTTCTTACATCTATATACACTGCTCAAAAAAATAAAGGGAACACTTAAACAACACAATGTAACTCCAAGTCAATCACACTTCTGTGAAATCAAACTGTCCACTTAGGAAGCAACACTGATTGACAATAAATTTCACATGCTGTTGTGCAAATGGAATAGACAAAAGGTGGAAATTATAGGCAATTAGCAAGACACCCCCAATAAAGGAGTGGTTCTGCAGGTGGTGACCACAGACCACTTCTCAGTTCCTATGATTCCTGGCTGATGTTTTGGTCACTTTTGAATGCTGGCGGTGCTTTCACTCTAGTGGTAGCATGAGACGCAGTCTACAACCCACACAAGTGGCTCAGGTAGTGCAGCTCATCCAGGATGGCACATCAATGCGAGCTGTGGCAAGAAGGTTTGCTGTGTATGTCAACGTAGTGTCCAGAGCATGGAGGCGCTACCAGGAGACAGGCCAGTACATCAGGAGACGTTGAGGGCAACAACCCAGCAGCAGGACCGCTATCTCCGCCTTTGTGCAAGGAGGAGCACTGCCAGAGCCCTGCAAAATGACCTCCAGCAGGCCACAAATGTGCATGTGTCTGCTCAAACGGTCAGAAACAGACTCCATGAAGGTGGTATGAGGGCCCGACGTCCACAGGTGGGGGTTGTGCTTACAGCCCAACACCGTGCAGGACGTTTGGCATTTGCCAGAGAACACCAAGATTGGCAAATTCGCCACTGGCGCCCTGTGCTCTTCACAGATGAAAGCAGGTTCACACTGAGCACATGAGCACGTGACAGACGTGACAGAGTCTGGAGACGCCGTGGAGAACGTTCTGCTGCCAGCAACATCCTTCAGCATGACCGGTTTGGCGGTGGGTCAGTCATAGTGTGGGGTGGCATTTCTTTGGGGGGCCGCACAGCCCTCCATGTGCTCGCCAGAGGTAGCCTGACTGCCATTAGGTACCGAGATGAGATCCTCAGACCCCTTGTGAGACCATATGCTGACATATGCACATTCCCCGTCATTTCTGGGGGGAATGGCCCTAGCCCTCACCCTCCGATCCAACAGGTCCCTGATGTGCTCAATGGGATTGGGATCCGGGTTCTTCGCTGGCCATGGCAGAACACTGACATTCCTGTCTTGCAGGAAATCACACACAGAACGAGCAGTATGGCTGGTGGCATTGTCATGCTGGAGGGTCATGTCAGGATGAGCCTGCAGGAAGGGTACCACATGAGGGAGGAGGATGTCTTCCATGTAACGCACAGCATTGAGATTGCCTGCAATGACAACAAGCTCAGTCCAATGATGCTGTGACACACCGCCCCAGACCATGACGGACCCTCCACCTCCAAACCGATCCCGCTCCAGAGTACAGGCCTCGGGGTAACGCTCATTACTTCGACGATAAACGCAAATCCGACCATCACCCATGGTGAGACAAACCATGACTCGTCAGTGAAGAGCACATTTTTCCAGTCCTGTCTGATCCAGCGACAGTGGGTTTGTGCCCATAGGCAACGTTGTTGCCGGTGATGTCTGGTGAGGACCTGCCTCACAGCAGGCCTACAAGCCCTCAGTCCAGCCTCTCTTAGCCTATTGTGCACAGTCTGAGCACTGATGGAGGCATTGTGCATTCCTGGTGTAACTCGGGCAGTTGTCGTTGCCATCCTGTACCTGTCCCGTAGGTGTGCTGTTCGGATGTACCGATCCTGTGCAGGTGTAGTTACATGTGGTCTGCCACTGCGAGGACGATCAGCTGTCCGTTTTGTCTCCCTCTAACGCTGTCTTGTCTCACAGTACGGACATTGCAATTTATTGCCCTGGCCACATCTGCAGTCCTGATGCCTCCTTGCAGCATGCCTAAGGCACATTCACTCAGATGAGCAGGGACTCTGGGCATATTTCTTTTGGTGTTTTTCAGAGTCAGTAGAAAGGTTTCTTTAGTATCCTAAGTTTTCATAACTGTGACCTTAATTGCCTACTGTTTGTAAGCTGTTAGTGTCTTAACGACCGTTCCACAGGTGTATGTTCATTAATTGTTTATGGGTCATGAACAGGTATGGGAAACAGTGTTTAAACCCTTTACAGTAAAGATCTGTGAAGTTATTTGGATTTTTACAAATTATCTTTGAAAGACAGGGTCCTGAAAAAGGGACGTTTCTTTTTTTGCTGAGTTTATTATGATAAATAGAATTGAAACTTGTGTCTCATTATGGTAAATGGTGAAATAAGTATAGCCAGTTATAAGTGTAATGGCTAGCAGGTAATATGAAAAGACAATCAGTATTTACCTGGCTAAAAGAGAAGGAATATAATATCTATTGCTTACAGGAAACTCATTCAACAATTTTAGATGAAGTTGTGTAGAAAAAAGTGTAGAAAAAGGACTGGGGGGGGGGCAAAATATACTTCTGCCATGGGCAAAGTAACTCAAAAGGGATGATGATATTAATTAACAATAATTTTGATCCGAATGTGCAAATTGTCCAAACAGATCCGCAAGGTAGATGGATGATTTTAAATATGTAATTGAATCATAAACAGATATGGCTCATTAATCTATACCGGTGCAAATAATGATCAAACCTACAAGCAAAACTTAGCTATTATTATGGTGGGAGATTATAATACTGTTTTAAATACCTCAATGGACCGTAAAGGAAATCACACTACAAACTATCACCTTCATGCACTTTTAAGGAAATCCCGAATATCGTGGATATGTTGGAACTAGTGGCTTTGTGGAGGCTTAAATATCCTGACCGTGTGAGATATACAGTGCATTCGGAAAGTATTCAGTATTCCTATACTTGTGTAAATGTAATATTTCCAATAATGCACAATATTTTTTATACATTTGCAAACATTTCTAAAACACTATTTTTGCTTTGTCATTATGGGGTATTGTGTGTAGATTGATGAGGGACAAAACACTTTTAAATACATTTTAGAATAAGACTGTCACGTAAAAAAAAATGTGAATAAAGTCAAGGGGTCTATGTGAAATACACATAATCGATAGGCAAAATGTAGGCACATTTCACTTGGGGGCAATGAGGAGATTCGGGATCTTTCACCCACGGCATCTTTCCGACAAACGTTTCCATGGCATTTACATTGTTTTGGTTGAGTTCCATTGACCTCTTTACCATTTTTATTAATGGGTTGCATGGTTCTTCACAATATTGTTTTGAACGTTCGTTTTAGGACTGATGCTCAACCAAGCATTCTACTCAATGCAGTCTCAATTGGTGCTGATAAAGATTTTGTCTAAAGTGCATTACTGTGGCTTGGAAACACAATGACATTTCAAAAGGAGGCAAAAACATTTTTTGTCATCATTATGATGTCCCCAGATTGACTTTAGAATGCAGTTTAACTTTAGCTAGCTAGCTAATATTGAGGGGAGAGCACATACATTTTAGCTAGCCAATGTTAGCATTGCTAACTTTTTCTAACAAACGTTACTAGCTCATGGCAACATTGCCATCTCTCTAAAGTAAACTTGACGACATCACAATAATGGCAAAGTTATTTTCTACAAATGATTTGTCTATGTTAACAATGTCATAATTCCAGAGGAAACAGCCATTAGCCCAGTACAGAAAGTTTTGGCATTAACCATCAGTCAGAATTCAATATGCTGCGGCGTCTGTAGACCGTTGATAACCATGGCAACAACAGAACCGAGTGACGGAGATGCAATCCAAGAACAGTATGGTAATGACTTTTTAAATTCTCCAATTTCTATATTCCAAATGTTATTTGGAATGTTCTAATTCCAATTCCCTTGTTCCAGTTCCATTGTTCCAGTTCCAAACCTGTTCTTATTGTATTGAGGGGAGAATCACCTCTTTGTCTCATCAGTCAATGTTATTACTGATGCTGAGTGAGTTTTAAAGGTTGATATTTTTAAAAGTCCAAAGTTGACTATTGATGGTAATGATTCAGATGGGGTTGGGTTAAATGCGGAAGACACATTTCGGTTTAATGGATTCAGTTGTGCAACTGACTAAGTATACTCTTTTCCCTTTCCCATTGATAATTTTCATCCACTGGTTCTCATTTCTTTCCAGACATTGCCGTTTAATACATTTTTCCATTCTGATTTTCAATACTCTATACTAAATTGGACTATGGGACAAAAACATAGTGTGTCTTTGCGAGAGGAAAATGTCACCCAGCATAGTATCAAAGGCACCAATATTGAGGCAATATTGCAACCTACATACAGTTGAAGTCCGAGGTTTACAAACACTTAGGTTGGAGTCATTAAAACTAGTTTTTCAACCACTCCACACATTTCTTGTTAACAAACTATAGTTTTGGCAAGTCGGTTAGGACATCTACTTTGTGCATTACACAAGTAACTTTTCCAACAATTGTTTACAGACAAAGTATTTCACTTATAATTCCAGTGGGTCAAAAGTTTACATGCACTAAGTTGACTGTGTGTCACGCCCTGACCTTAGAGAGACAGGACGTGACACACAGAAATAGAGAGTTTTATTTCTCTATTTGGTTAGGTCAGGGTGGGTGTGATTTGGGGTGGGCATTCTATGTTGTCAATTTCTTTGTTTTTGGCCGAGTATGTTTCTCATACTCTATCGGTGTCTCTGATTGGGAATCATACTTCGCAGCCGTCATAACACTCAGGAAGGAGACGCGTTCTGTCTCCTAGAGATGAACACACTTTGGTGCGAAAAGTGCAAATCAATCCCAGAACAATAGCAAAGAACCTTGTGAAGATCCTGGAGGAAACAGGTACAAAAGTATCTATATCCACAGCAAAATGAGTCCTATATCGACATCGGCCACTCAGCAAGGAAGAAGCCACTGCTCCAAAACCGCCATAAAAAGCCAGACTACGGTTTCCAACTGCACATGGGGACAAAGATTGTACTTTTTGGAGAAATGTCCTCTGGTCTGATGAAACAACAATAGAAATGTTTGGCCATAATGACCATTGTTATGTTTGGAGGAAAAAGGGGGACGCATGCAAGCTGAAGAACACCATCCCAACCGTGAAGCACGTGGGTGGCAGCATCATGTTATGGGGGTGCTTTGCTGCAGGAGGGACTGGTGCACTTCACAAAATAAATTGCATCATGAGGTAGGAAAGGTATGTGGATATATTGAAGCAACATCTCAAGACAGTCAGGAAGTTAAAGCTTGGTCACAAATGGGTCTTCCAAATGGACAATGACCCCAAGCATACTTCCAAAGTTGTGGCAAAATGGCTTCAGGACAACTAAGTCAAGGTATTGGAGTGGCCATCACAAAGCCCTGACCTCAATCCCATAGAAAATGTGTGGGCAGAACTGAAAAAGCGTGTACGAGCAAGGCCAACAAACCTGACTCAGTTACACCAGCTCTGTCAGGAGGAATGGGCCAAAATTCACCCAAGTTATTGTGGGAAGCTTGTGGAAGGCTACCCAACACGTTTGACCCAAGTTAAATAATTTAAAGGCAATGGTACCAGATACTAATTGAGAGTATGTAAACTTCTGACCCACTGGGAATGTGATGAAAGAAATATAAGTTGAAATAGATAATTCTCTCTACTATTATTCTGACATTTCACATTCTTAAAATAAAGTGGTGATTCTAACTGACCTAAGACAGGGAATTTTTACTAGGATGAAATGTCAGGAATTGTGAAAAAACTGAGTTTAAATGTATTTGGCTAAGGTGTATGTAAACCTCCAACTTCAACTGTATATACAGTAAACCTGGATCCATCCAGCCACAGAATCAGCCACAGCAGGGAATCTGAGCACAGCTCAGCGTTCATTTTACTACTGAATTTAAAGCAGTTGGCACTGCTGGCATGCCAGGACTGCATTTACTTTTCCCATTTATGATCTACATCTTACTCTCCCACCGCACCTGACTGCCTGTTCCCTCTACCCAGGTCTCTCTCTTCCACCCATCTATCGCCCACCCCTCTCTCTCCCAACCCCTCTCCCTTTTTTCCTCCCTCCACCCTTACCCTCCATCTGGCAGCGCAGCTTCTCGAAGGCCTCCGCAGTGACATTGTCGCCGGTCCCCCAGGCCTCCTCGTCCTCTGGTAGCTCCAGCTCCTCTCCGGTGGGCAGAGTGTCCGGGCTGGGTCTGTCTGACAGACAGCTCTCTGAGGAACACTCATCATCTCCACCTATATATTGTGTTGAAGAAAAATATGCAGAAGACAAATGTATGTTGTTCCCTGTAGCTTACGGAGAATAAAGTTGCAGTGTATTCTATTCTGGTGTCACGGTGTCCTGTGCAAGCAAACAATAAGGTATAAACTCTTCTCATACCGTGCTGCTGCTTGTACAGGTGGTGTTCTACCATGAACTGCAACTCTGCGGGGAGGGAGGGAGGGAGAATGTGAGAGAGGTAGAGAGGGAGGGGAAATACACAATAAAAGGTGTCAATGTACTGTACAGTATGCCATTATGAACTCATGAACTCTTCACCGTCTTGCTGTAACACAGCCTTCTCAAGCGAGTTCATTAAAGTTGAAGCTGCTTGTAATGTAATGGAAGTGACTTAGCCCAAATTATTGTGTGAGCGATGAATGTGTTGATTGATTATACCTTTAGAGGTTCACCTAGGGGTCATGATAGGGGCTGTACCAAATGTTTGATGTATTATAATAATTGATTATGCTCATGTTGTATTACTAGAAGGGGAGGGGATATAAGACCCCTCCCTCCTTACATTTATAAGGTCCTAGACTACAGATGAACAATATATATATACATTATGAGGTTTAATATTGTTTCACAGTACTTTTCTAGTCTCTCTGGCTCTTATGAAGAAACAGTTTGAGAAATGTGTGACTGAAGACAGAACTCTGCAGGGGAGTGTAAGAGATAAGAGATTAGTTAGACATTCCACTATAAGTCAACTTGGACTTTTACTGCTAAGCTTTTAGATAGCTATATAAACCAGAGTTTTAGTGTTGAGTAGGCATGGTTTTGGTCTCAGGCGTAGAAGATAATGATGTAGGCAGTGACATCACTAGGGCTGGACATCGGGTTGAATAAAAATAAAATAAAATAAATAATAAATAAATAAATAATAAAATACAAACCTTTTCTTTGATGTAGAACTTACTCGGAAACATGCGTTATGTTCCTGTTGTCAACTTCTGTCTGCAATTGCATTAATAAAGGTTTTTGAACGATTTAATCAAAGATATTGTCATAATGCTAATTTCACTGATGAGCCAATGATTGACAAGGAACAAGGAAACGAACCCCAACAATACCTACAGTGCCTTCAGAAAGTATTCATACCCCTTGACGTATTCCACACTTTGTTGTGTTACAGCCTGAATTCAAAAATGTATTAAATACTTTTTCTTCTCACCCATCTACACAAAATACCTCAAAATGAAAAAGTGAAAACATGTTTTATTTTTGTTTAGCACATTTATTGAAGATTAAATACAAAAATATCTCATTCACATAAGTATTCAATCAATAGTTTGTAGAAGCACCTTTGGCAGCGATTCCAGCAGTCTTTCTAGGTAAATTTATCAAAGCTTTCCACACCTGGATTTTGCATCATTTGCCCATTATTCTTTTAAAAATTCTTCAAGCTCTGTCAAATTGGTTGTTAATCATTGCTAGACAACCATTTTCAGGTCTTGCCATAGATTATCAAGTAGATTTAAGTAAAAACTGTAACTAGGCCACTCAGGACATTCACTGTCTTCTTGGTAAGCAACTCCAGTGTAGAATTGGCCTTGTGTTTTAGGTTATTGTCCTGCTGAAAGGTGAATTCATCGACCAGTGTCTGATGGAAAGCAGACTGAACAAGGTTTTACTCTAGGATTTAACCTGTGTTTAGCTCCATTTTGTTTATTTTTATTCTGAAAATCTTCCCAGTCCTTAACATTTACAAGCATACCCTTAACATGATGCAGCCACAACCATGCTTGGAAATATGAAGAGTGGTTCTCAGTAATGTGTTCTGTTGGATTTGCCCCAAACATTACACTTTGTATTCAGGACATAAAGGGAATTTTTTGGCATTTTTTTTTCAGTTTTACTTTAGTGCCTTGTTGCAAACAGGATTCATGTTTTGGAATATATTTATTCTGTACAGGCTTCCTTATTTTCACTCATTCAGGTTAGTATTGCTCAGTTTTGTCCTATCCTAGCCATTAAAAGTGTCACAAAAAGTACAAAGTGTTTGTTATGTGTTAAGCCTCTGTTAAAATACACTTAAAATTATTTAAAGACAAGAAAGCGATTGTGATTGTGTTGAATTTTGTTTGGGAAATAAAAATGGACGTGGTTTGAAAAAGGTAGTGGTGATTTTTCATTCAGTAAAGAAATTTGTAGACGGCTTAATTTATCGTGTGTCACGTTCCTGACCGGTTTTCTGTTATTTTGTATGTGTTTGACGGTGAGGGCGTGAGTTTGGGTGGGTAGTCTATGTTATGTGTTTCAATGTTGGTTAAAGGGTGACCTGATATGGCTCTCAATTAGAGGCAGGTGGTTTTCATTTCCTCTGATTGGGAGCCATATTAAGGTAGGTGTTTTCACATTGATTGTGGTGGGTAGTTCTGTCACGATCATCTTCTTGAGACAGATTGGACCAAGGCGCAGCGTGTGCAAAATACATCTTCTTTTATTGAGAAGAGAGAGAAAACGAACACTATATACAAACTAACAAATGACCGTGAAGCTAAATAACGTAAGTGCACAGACAAGCAACAAACGTTCAACATAGACAACTACCCACAAAAGCCTACTGCCTATGGCTGCCTTAAATATGGCTCCCAATCAGAGACAATGAATGACAGCTGTCTCTGATTGAGACCCAATCTAGGCAGCCATAGACATAACTAGACAACCTCACTCTTCTCTACCCCATACACATACAACACCCCTAGACTAGACAAAACACACAAAGACAACCCACCCCAACTCACGCCCCGACCAACTAAATAAATAACAGAAAAAGGAACAATAGGTCAGGAACGTGACATCGTGTTCCGTGGCTCAACTTACCCCATATCTGTAGTGCTTACCTGAATTCTGATTATTTTCAGGGACACACAACATCCTGAAATATATGTAGATACTGTCTCTTTGTTAAAAATAATACGATATTTCCCTTGACGGAGTAATGCTGTGTCACGATCGTGTACTGGAGAGAATGAGGACCAAGGCGCAGCTGGATATGAATACATCTTCTCTTTTTTTATTTAAAAGACGAAGATGAACACGACACGAAACACTTTAACAAAACTATACAAAATAACAAAACGACCGTGAAGCTACAAACGTTGTGCACAAACATACAGGCTACTAACGTTCTTACATAGACAATTACCCACAACCAATGAGAGTCTATGGCTACCCTAAATAAGGCTCCCAATCAGAGACAACCGAAATCAGCTGTCTCTAATTGGGAACTCATTCGGGCAACCATAGACTCTCCTAGAATACTAACCACCATAGACAATACTAGACATCTACACTCAACACAAAACCATACACTACAACCATTAACCCCTTTACCAAATAAACACCCAAAACAACAAAACATAAACATTACCCATGTCACACCCTGACCTAACTAAAATAATAAAGAAAACCAATAATACTAAGGCCAGGGTGTGACATGCTGAATGTACAAAAATGGCTCAACTTACCCAACTCTTCCCTACTGTTAGTTTCCCTACTGTTAGTTTCTCTACTGTTAGTTTCTCTACTGTTAGTTTCCCTACTGTTAGTTTCTCTGATGATAACATGGCCAAGATCTATTCACTTCCCACTCTATTCCGAAACAGAACATAGACTCCTTAACACGCTGAGATAAAACTGGAATCAAAATACCATTCTCCTTCTGCAGAAGAACCTTTTCTGAACCCTTTGTTCGGACTGTTGTGTTCGTTTCTTTGATCATTTTTCCTGGAGAGTCCTACAGCACCTTCAGGAAGTATTCACACCGCTTGACTTTCCCCACATTTTGTTATGTTACAGCCTGAATTTTAAAGGGATTAAATTGGGGTCATTGGCTCACACACAATACCCCATCATTCTAAAGTGGAATTATGTTTTTCGAAAATCTTACAAATTAATTAAAAATTGAAAAGCTGAAATGTCTTGGGTCATTAACTATTTAACCCCGTTTTTATGGCAAGCCTAAATAAGTTCAGGAGTAAAAAAATGTGCTTAAACAAGACATAATAAGTTGCATGGACTCAAACATGACGTTTGAATGACTACTTCATCTCTGTACCCCACACATACAATTATCTGTGAGGTCCTTTAGTCGAGCAAGTCATTAGTATGTAAAAATGTAATGAAATGTAAAAATGTAATAAAATGTATGCACTCTACTGTAAGTCGCTCTGGATAAGAGCGTCTGCTAAATGACTAAAATGTAAATGTAAATTTCAAACACAGATTCAACCAAAAAGCCATGACCAATGCCTCGCAAAAAAGGGCACTTATTGGTAGATGGGTAAAAAAAGCAGACATTTAATATCCCTTTGAGCATGAGGAAGTTATTAATTACACTAAGGATGGTGCATCAATACACCCAGGCACAACAAAGATACAGGCGTTCTTCCTAACTCAGTTGCCGGTGAGGAAGGAAACTGCTCAGGGATTTCACCATGGGGCCAATGGTGACTTTAAAACAAGTACAGAGTTTAATTAGGGATAGGCGTCTCGCTAGTGGGACAACTTCCGGTGACACTGGAGGGTGTGCAATTCAAATAAATAATCATAAAAATGATGGATATTAAACCTTTAGGTACATATAAGTGTCTTATATTCACAAATAACGATTAAATATTCACTTACTTTTTGAAAATCTTCCTCTGATTTGTCATCCAAAGGGTCTCAGCTATACCAAGTAGTGTCATTTTATTAGATAAAATCCGTCTTTATATCCCAAAAGGTCTGTTTAGTTGGCGCCATCGATTTGAGTAATCCACTCGTTCAACATGCAGAGAAAGGAATCTGAAAATCTAACCCTAATCTTTGTTTCACCAAGTCAAAATACGTTTCTATTTACTCCTCAGATACCCTAAAATGAAACCGGGTCTGGCCGGTGTAGGCCGTAATTATAAATAAGAATTTGTTCTTAACTGACTTGCCTAAATAAAGGTTACATTAAATGTTAAAACATTTAATTTGACTAGGTGAAAATCTGTTTTTTGGACCTAACTTGTTTTTTTACTTCACATATTTCACGAAATTATGGCCTCTTCCTAAATATTTCGTCAAATCATTAATTTTGTGCATGGTTTCCTAGAAACAAGGGTGGCTCAACCTAGCCCACTTTCTTCTTTGTTCTGTTTAGGAAGTGAAGAGAGTGCAAACTGAGGACACAATCCGAACTTTGGGCGGACTAACATACACATTAACACTAACATATTAAACTGAAGAAAGTCACACTGCAATAACCCCATGTTTATTAAATAAATAAGAGCCAATCTTAATAAATGACTATGTTGATGCACACATGATGCTTATGTGTTACCTTCTCTACAATTCGTAAGGTATATGACCTCACCTTTCATGGTGGGCGTGCCTCTTGCTCCCTTCCTCCTCTGCCTGGGAGAGTTCAACAGGGCTGCCTGCAACAACATGTCAACATTAATAAGGTAAGCAGGCCAGAAGATATTCATTCGTCCATGGGTTGTAGTTACTAATGATTTCTCTATAGATGCATTCCATATGAAGTACACAGTTGATTACCTTGTATAACTGGTTAGGAAGACGGTCTTCGTCTATTTCTGTAGGAGGGGAAATTAAAGATGGGTTGTGAATTAAACGGTAACATGAACAATTCCGATGAACTGTGTAGGGTGGCAGGTAGTCTAGTTGTTAAGAGCTTTGGACCAGTAACCGAAAAGATGCTGATTCGAATCTCGAGACAACTAGGTGCAAAATTAATTTGATGTGCACTTAACCCTAATTCCCTCTGTAAATCGCTCTGTAAGAGTGTCTGCTAAATGCCTAAAATAAAATGTAAAATGATGAACCCACACATAGCCTTGGCAGGACAGTATAGTCCTATAGCTCTGCCAGTCTACAGCTGTGTTCCAGTATATAGTCCTATAGCTCTGCCAGTCTACAGCTGTGTTCCAGTATATAGTCCTATAGCTCTTCCAGTCCACAGCTGTGTTCAGGTATATAGTCCTATAGCTCTGCCAGTCTACAGCTGTGTTCCAGTATATGGTCCTATAGTTCTGCCAGTCTACAGCTGTGTTCCAGTATATGGTCCTATAGTTCTGCCAGTCTACAGCTGTGTTCCAGTATATGGTCCTATAGTTCTGCCAGTCTACAGCTGTGTTCCAGTATATAGTCCTATAGCTCTGCCAGACTACAGCTGTGTTCCAGTATATGGTCCTATAGTTCTGCCAGTCTACAGCTGTGTTCCAGTATATAGTCCTATAGCTCTGCCAGTCTACAGCTGTGTTCCAGTATATAGTCCTATAGCTCTGCCAGACTACAGCTGTGTTCCAGTATATAGTCCTATAGCTCTGCCAGTCCACAGCTGTGTTCCAGTATATGGTCCTATAGTTCTGCCAGTCTACAGCTGTGTTCCAGTATATAGTCCTATAGCTCTGCCAGTCCACAGCTGTGTTCCAGTATATAGTCCTATAGCTCTGCCAGTCTACAGCTGTGTTCCAGTATATAGTCCTATAGCTCTGCCAGACAAGGTCACACACACACACACACACACACACACACACACACACACACACACACACACACACACACACACACACACACACACATATATATACACACACACACACACAACATACAGGTTTATACACACACACACAACATACATGTTTATACACACTCAGACACACAACATACATGTTTACACACACACGCACACACACAGTATTTTTCTAGGACACCACCACCTTGTTGCCTAGCAACCTAAACATCCCCAGACACCAGTACAGTTCCGTGTGTCTGTGTGTGTCTGTGGGTGTGTCCATGCGACCTCCATGCATGTGCGTGTACACTTGAGCATGTTTGTGTGTGTTTGTCTGAGTGTATGTCTGCATATGAAATGTGAACAGCTCTTCAACACGCCTGTGATGTGTCTGTATCTGTTTCATCACTCCTCTCTGCACCAAATAACAATTCAGCATGTTTTAATAACTACATCAACTGAATAAAAAAAATACAAAATTAACGACTTCTCATAATAACACACCAAGACAGCCCCTATTCATTTTTTATGCATCAAACATCCATATTTTTAGCAAGTCCCAAGGGTCTGGCCATCAAGATTTATGTTTCTAAATCATTAAAATAAGTAGGGCAGTAACCTCTCTCTCTCTCTCTCTCTCTCTCTCTCTCTCTCTCTCTCTCTCTCTCTCTCTCTCTCTCTCTCTCTCTCTCTCTCTCTCTCTCTCTCTCTCTCTCTCTCTCTCTCTCTCTCTCTCTCTCTCTCTCTCTCTCTCTCTCTCTCTCAGAAGGTAAGGGTTACAGCTCAGTGTGTGAATGTGAATAAGCTGATAGGTCTTCTCCAAACTGACTATGTGACTATCTGACTATGAGCCTATGTGGTCTCTGCTCAAAAGTAATGCAGGATATAGGGCTATAGGTCAAAAGTAGTAGACTACATTGTAGGGGATAGTGTGTTATTTGGTGAAAAACAGGAGCTGGTGCTCACCTAAACAATATTAATATCTTTATTACTATAGCCTATAGGGTGTTATCATTATTATTATAGCCTATAGGGTGTTATCTTTATTATTATAGCCTATAGGGTGTTATCTTTATTATTATAGCCTATAGGGTGTTATCTATATTATTATAGCCTATAGGGTGTTATCATTATTATTATAGCCTATAGGGTGTTATCTTTATTATTATAGCCTATAGGGTGTTATCTATATTATTATAGCCTATAGGGTGTTATCTTTATTATTATAGCCTATAGGGTGTTATCTTTATTATTATAGCCTATAGGGTATTATCTTTATTATTATAGCCTATAGGGTGTTACCTTTATTATTATAGCCTATAGGGTGTTATCTTTATTATTATAGCCTATAGGGTGTTATCTTTATTATTATAGCCTATAGGGTGTTATCTTTATTATTATAGCCTATAGGGTATTATCTTTATTATTATAGCATATAGGGTGTTATCTTTATTATTATAGCCTATAGGGTGTTATCTTTATTATTATAGCCTATAGGGTGTTATCTTTATTATTAAAGCCTATAGGGTGTTATCTTTATTATTATAGCCTATAGGGTATTATCTTTATTATTATAGCCTATAGGGTATTATCTATATTATTATAGCCTATAGGGTATTATCTTTATTATTATAGCCTATAGGGTGGTATCTTTATTATTATAGCCTATAGGGTGTTATCTTTATTATTATAGCCTATAGGGTGCCATCATTATTATTATAGCCTATCGGGTGCCATCATTATTATTATAGCCTATAGGGTGTTATCTTTATTATTATAGCCTATAGGGTGTTATCTTTATTAGTTTAGCCTATAGGGTGTTATCTTTATTATTATAGCCTATAGGGTGTTATCTTTATTATTATAGCCTATAGGGTGTTATCTTTATTACCATAGCCTATAGGGTGTTATCTTTATTATTATAGCCTATAGGGTGTTATCTTTATTATTATAGCCTATAGGGTATTATCTTTATTATTATAGCCTATAGGGTATTATCTTTATTATTATAGCCTATAGGGTGTTATCTTTATTATTATAGCCTATAGGGTGCCATCATTATTATTATAGCCTATAGGGTGTTACCTTTATTATTATAGCCTATAGGGTGTTATCTTTATTATTATAGCCTATAGGGTGTTATCTTTATTATTATAGCCTATAGGGTGTTATCTTTATTATTATAGCCTATAGGGTGTTATCTTTATTATTATAGCCTATAGGGTGTTATCTTTATTATTATAGCCTATAGGGTGGTATCATAATTATTATAGCCTATAGGGTGTTATCTTTATTATTATAGCCTATAGGGTGTTATCTTTATTATTATAGCCTATAGGGTGGTATGTTTATTATTATAGCCTATAGGATGTTATCTTTATTATTATAGCCTATAGGGTGTTATCTTTATTACTATAGCCTATAGGGTGTTACCTTTATTATTATAGCCTATAGGGTGTTATCTTTATTATTATAGCCTATAGGGTGTTATCTTTATTATTATAGCCTATAGGGTATTATCTTTATTATTATAGCCTATAGGGTGTTACCTTTATTATTATAGCCTATAGGGTGTTATCTTTATTACTATAGCCTATAGGGTGTTATCTTTATTATTATAGCCTATAGGGTGGTATGTTTATTATTATAGCCTATAGGATGTTATCTTTATTATTATAGCCTATAGGGTGTTATCTTTATTACTATAGCCTATAGGGTGTTATCTTTATTATTATAGCCTATAGGGTGTTATCTTTATTATTATAGCCTATAGGGTGCCATCATTATTATTATAGCCTATAGGGTGTTGTCTTTATTAGTTTAGCCTATAGGGTGTTACCTTTATTATTATAGCCTATAGGGTGTTATCTTTATTATTATAGCCTATAGGGTGCCATCATTATTATTATAGCCTATAGGGTGTTGTCTTTATTAGTTTAGCCTATAGGGTGTTACCTTTATTATTATAGCCTATAGGGTGTTATCTTTATTATTATAGCCTATAGGGTGCCATCATTATTAATATAGCCTATAGGGTGTTGTCTTTATTAGTTTAGCCTATAGGGTGTAATCTTTATTACTATAGCCTATAGGGTGTTATCTTTATTATTATAGCCTATAGGGTGTTATCTTTATTATTATAGCCTATAGGGTGTTATCTTTATTAGTTTAGCCTATAGGGTGTTACCTTTATTATTATAGCCTATAGGGTGGTATCTTTATTATTATAGCCTATAGGGTGTTATCTATATTATTATAGCCTATAGGGTGGTATCTTTATTAGTTTAGCCTATAGGGTGTTACCTTTATTATTATAGCCTAAAGGGTGGTATCTTTATTATTATAGCCTATAGGGTGTTATCTTTATTATTATAGCCTATAGGGTGTTATCTTTATTAGTTTAGCCTATAGGGTGTTACCTTTATTATTATAGCCTATAGGGTGGTATCTTTATTATTATAGCCTATAGGGTGTTATCTATATTATTATAGCCTATAGGGTGTTATCTTTATTATTATAGCCTATAGGGTGTTATCTATATTATTATAGCCTATAGGGTGTTATCTTTATTATTATAGCCTATAGGGTGTTATCTATATTATTATAGCCTATAGGGTGTTATCTTTATTATTATAGCCTATAGGGTGTTATCTTTATTATTATAGCCTAAAGGGTGTTATCTTTATTATTATAGCCTATAGGGTGTTATCATTATTATTATAGCCTATAGGGTGTTATCATTATTATTATAGCCTATAGGGTGTTATCTTTATTACTATAGCCTATAGGGTGTTATCTTTATTACTATAGCCTATAGGGTATTATCTTTATTATTATAGCCTATAGGGTATTATCTTTATTATTATAGCCTATAGGGTGTTATCTTTATTATTATAGCCTATAGGGTGTTATCTTTATTATTATAGCCTATAGGGTGTTATCTTTATTATTATAGCCTAAAGGGTGTTATCTTTATCATTATAGCCTATAGGGTGTTATCATTATTATTATAGCCTATAGGGTGTTATCATTATTATTATAGCCTATAGGGTGTTATCTTTATTACTATAGCCTATAGGGTGTTATCTTTATTACTATAGCCTATAGGGTATTATCTTTATTATTATAGCCTATAGGGTATTATCTTTATTATTATAGCCTATAGGGTGTTATCTTTATTACTATAGCCTATAGGGTGTTATCATTATTATTATAGCCTATAGGGTGTTACCTTTATTATTATAGCCTATAGGGTATTATCTTTATTATTATAGCCTATAGGGTGTTATCTTTATTATTATAGCCTATAGGGTGTTATCTTTATTATTATAGCCTATAGGGTGTTATCTTTATTATTATAGCCTATAGGGTGTTATCTTTATTATTATAGCCTATAGGGTGGTATGTTTATTATTATAGCCTATAGGATGTTATCTTTATTATTATAGCCTATAGGGTGTTATCTTTATTACTATAGCCTATAGGGTGTTATCTTTATTATTATAGCCTATAGGGTGTTATCTTTATTATTATAGCCTATAGGGTGTTATCTTTATTACTATAGCCTATAGGGTGCCATCATTATTATTATAGCCCATAGGGTGTTATCTTTATTACCATAGCCTATAGGGTGCCATCATTATTATTATAGCCTATAGGGTGTTGTCTTTATTAGTTTAGCCTATAGGGTGTAATCTTTATTACTATAGCCTATAGGGTGTTATCTTTATTATTATAGCCTATAGGGTGTTATCTTTATTATTATAGCCTATAGGGTGTTATCTTTATTATTATAGCCTATAGGGTGTTATCTTTATTAGTTTAGCCTATAGGGTGTTACCTTTATTATTATAGCCTATAGGGTGGTATCTTTATTATTATAGCCTATAGGGTGTTATCTATATTATTATAGCCTATAGGGTGGTATCTTTATTAGTTTAGCCTATAGGGTGTTACCTTTATTATTATAGCCTAAAGGGTGGTATCTTTATTATTATAGCCTATAGGGTGTTATCTTTATTAGTTTAGCCTATAGGGTGTTACCTTTATTATTATAGCCTATAGGGTGCCATCATTATTATTATAGCCTATAGGGTGTTATCTTTATTATTATAGCCTATAGGGTGTTATCTTTATTAGTTTAGCCTATAGGGTGTTACCTTTATTATTATAGCCTATAGGGTGGTATCTTTATTATTATAGCCTATAGGGTGTTATCTATATTATTATAGCCTATAGGGTGTTATCTTTATTATTATAGCCTATAGGGTGTTATCTATATTATTATAGCCTATAGGGTGTTATCTTTATTATTATAGCCTATAGGGTGTTATCTATATTATTATAGCCTATAGGGTGTTATCTTTATTATTATAGCCTATAGGGTGTTATCTTTATTATTATGGCCTAAAGGGTGTTATCTTTATTATTATAGCCTATAGGGTGTTATCATTATTATTATAGCCTATAGGGTGTTATCATTATTATTATAGCCTATAGGGTGTTATCTTTATTACTATAGCCTATAGGGTGTTATCTTTATTACTATAGCCTATAGGGTATTATCTTTATTATTATAGCCTATAGGGTATTATCCTTATTATTATAGCCTATAGGGTGTTATCTTTATTATTATAGCCTATAGGGTGTTATCTTTATTATTATAGCCTATAGGGTGTTATCTATATTATTATAGCCTATAGGGTGTTATCTTTATTATTATAGCCTATAGGGTGGTGTCATTATTATTATAGCCTATAGGGTGTTATCTTTATTATTATAGCCTATAGGGTGGTATCATTATTATTATAGCCTATAGGGTGTTATCTTTATTATTATAGCCTATAGGGTGTTATCTTTATTATTATAGCCTATAGGGTGTTATCTTTATTATTATAGCCTATAGGGTGTTACCTTTATTATTATAGCCTATAGGGTGGTATCATAATTATTATAGCCTATAGGGTGTTATCTTTATTATTATAGCCTATAGGGTGTTATCTTTATTATTATAGCCTATAGGGTGTTATCTATATTATTATAGCCTATAGGGTGTTATCTTTATTATTATAGCCTATAGGGTGTTATCTTTATTATTATAGCCTATAGGGTGTTATCTTTATTATTATAGCCTAAAGGGTGTTATCTTTATTATTATAGCCTATAGGGTGTTATCATTATTATTATAGCCTATAGGGTGTTATCATTATTATTATAGCCTATAGGGTGTTAACTTTATTACTATAGCCTATAGGGTGTTATCTTTATTACTATAGCCTATAGGGTATTATCTTTATTATTATAGCCTATAGGGTATTATCTTTATTATTATAGCCTATAGGGTGTTATCTTTATTACTATAGCCTATAGGGTGTTATCATTATTATTATAGCCTATAGGGTGTTATCTTTATTACTATAGCCTATAGGGTATTATCTTTATTATTATAGCCTATAGGGTGTTATCTTTATTATTATAGCCTATAGGGTGTTATCTTTATTACTATAGCCTATAGGGTGTTATCATTATTATCATAGCCAATAGGGTGTTATCTTTATTACTATAGCCTATAGGGTATTATCTTTATTATTATAGCCTATAGGGTGTTATCTTTATTATTATAGCCTATAGGGTGTTATCTTTATTATTATAGCCTATAGGGTGTTATCATTATTATTATAGCCTATAGGGTGTTATCATTATTATTATAGCCTATAGGGTGTTATCTTTATTATTATAGCCTATAGGGTGTTATCTATATTATTATAGCCTATAGGGTGTTATCTTTATTATTATAGC